>NW_027273860.1:17500000-18100000 GCF_046630095.1 Trachinotus anak | reverse complement strand
ACTGTAGCTACACTAAGAAAAATGCAGGTGGTAGGAACACATTTGCTTTTCATGATGATGTTGTTTCACAAACACTGCAGATTTTAAATGACCAGAAACAGCTGGACCATTGAATTCATCTTCATGTTGTGAAGTTTCCAGGTTTTCACACTAAACTTTACTAACTTAAAACAAAGAAATATTATAAGTTCAAGTGCTGAAGTCAAAATTTTCTGCAAAGTAACAACTAACTACACCTGTACCTGTCAGGTAAATGAAGCGGGGCAGAAAGTGCAATGTGATACCCCTCCCACTGTCTTGGAGGTCCAACTGGACAACCTCAGCATGCAGTTGGTTGACATTAGAGGGCCGTCAGCTGATGCAGTTCACCACCTTCCAGACTATAAAAGCTGGCCCATTTACTCACTTGTTCTCCCCTTTCCAACTCCTGATATCCATTTATTTTGGTATCATCTTTTGCTTCTGCACATACAACTCCTCCACAGTACATTTGACACTCATCTATGCACTGCTTCCACGGCTAAATCTGAAGATTTTCACACCCCATTGGTTATTGGTCTTACCTTAAAGTTATAAGAAGTTGTTTATCATTAGTACAACCTTTGCGTGAACTCCTGTATTGTCACATTCACTGAGCCAGTCTGTGACAATAATGAATAGTTACACTTACACTTAAAATGTAACTTAAATACTAGTACCTCGGCAAATGTACTTAGTTATATACTTTTTACCTCTGAAAATAAATACAAAGACATTTTGACAGTCTTAAAGTTGTTAAAAGGTATTTTTGATGTTTCTTTTATACGAGCTAACTTTACCCTAAATTAGGCTAATAACTTTAGGTAGTTTAGGTAGACACCCAGGAGCTCAAATATATGAGAAAAGATCAGACATATGCAGTAAACACACAAGAAAGTAAAGGAGTTTGTGTAAAATGAGCTGCAACTCATCTGGAATTTGATCCCTGTAAATAGTACATAGGCTTGTGATGGCAGCAGACACAGGAGATGCTGTACAGTAAATGAGTCATCAGTCAACAGTAGAGGCTGAGGCACAGAGCAGCCCAGTAGCTTTAACATGTTTCAGCTGATGCTGAACAAAGCATAGTCACTCTGTGGTCATACAGCAGCTCTGACCTGTGTCTTCTTTTATTCAGTGTCTTCCCCTCTCAACAAGCTCTTTAAAGTCAACTCTTCTGAGACCTTCTTTGTCATTATTATGCAAATGGGGATATTTCACACTATCTTGCTTTGCTGTAAATAAATTGCATAGAAATTAGGAGCATGATTTATTTGCATAATTGCCCGAAGCACACTGACCAGGAGGAAAAATAAAAATAAAAGGGAGGGAGCGATTTGGAGAGGGACTTGTAACTTCCTGAGAGACATGGGTGTGTATGAGAGAGATGAATAGATGGAGACTTCACTGCACAGGCTGGATCAGGCTTTTGAAACAAAGAGTGTGTCCACCATGTCTTATTAATTCAACTGACCCACATTCATCATATTTAGCAACTGTCCTGAGATATTTATATTTTACATTTCAGTACTGTCTTTGCAGTTGACATTAACAAGACATCACCAAGACATTACCAAGCGAAGCAGTTGCTCTTTATAGATCCATCATGTCAGTGTCCAACCCTCACAGGCACAATACACGAGTGACTAGAACATTCACACCTGATAGTTATGTGTACTTACCATTTGTTTATTTTTTTCCCCACACATAATATCAAGCACACACGCTTGGCAGGGGATATTGTTACACAAACAAACGTAGCGGGTACACAGCAGGTAATATTACACGCAGTGCTGTTCCACCTGTATTTATTTTTCCTTCCACTTTATTTCCATCATTATTTTTTATGCCTCGGTGGTGCCTTGCAGTCCTGTAAGGTCAATCCTTCATCTGATGTGGGGAGGAAATGAAATTATACTAGAATCCACAGCTTTATCATGAGCTGTGAAGTTATGGGCCATATTTTCACTAGTCAGAGTCAAACCCTTTCTATTTGCAGTGCATGATGCGTTGGCACATTTAATGCCTAGGCCACATGTTAATTACTAATACTGTGTATATTTTGCTGTGTGTTCAAAATCAATCTTGTCGTTTCAGTGGAGGTAAAATGCTCTAATAAAAATGTACAGTTAAAAGCTTGACATACAATTGTCAACACGCAGCACTCCTGCCCTTACTTGTTGTTGATTGTCTTGGTTAAACTGCCAGACGAAAGAGGATAAGCTCCCTCTAATCACATCACTGTCTCCTTGAATTATAATTTGCGTGAACGGTCGGTTAATCTAGAGGGAAATTGGATTCGACCAGTGCTGTCTCTCTTGGGAAATTTCCACTTTTCAAAGTCCAGGCCTTCTGCTTTGATTAGAAGTCAATGCTCTGTATTTCATGGTTAACAGATGCATTTTGAGCATGTTAGGTGCATTCACAGCTCTCTACCCATCCCCTCATACAGTCCTTGAACCCAGAATTAATCTTTTTCCTCACATTAAGAAAATGTCAAATATTCTTAATGATTGTAGTTTTGTCTAAATTCAGTTCATCGTGAACAACATATGTCTTTAACGCAGAATATTTATTGTAGGACAGACTGAACAGTAGTTTTAACTGTCACACTCCACTGCAATTTCCCTGTTAGTAGGAGATTTTGTAGCAGAGATGGTTGTAACCAGGAAACGTTTCCTCCAGCAGGCATGTTTGAGCAGCTCCTCATTCTTATGGCCACAGCAGCCACTCAGCCGTCCATATTTTGACATTTACACTGTGCCGTCGGGTATCGATGGACAGACCTCAGCGGGGCTAAATGGTAATGGCCAGCGATAACCTTTTGGATAGACAGCTGGCAAATATAAAGAACCAGCAAAAAGAAAGAAAAAAAGCCCGTGAATACTTATCTCCTTTCATTGTAACTGCCTTTAGTAATTTCACACCTATATGTGGCTTCTCAGTTTGTCTGATACAGTAAACACACATGTGGTTTGTCCCACGCTCTGCTGTAACCCACAGGTTAAGTTTACAGATCTATACTCAAATCTTTTTTTTTTTTTTTTTTTTTCTGAGAGCTCTTTGTATGTGCATGAAAAAACCAGACACACACACCCACAAGCACACGCACTTCACTTTAGATGTTTTTTTTCAGTTGTCCTGTTGTGTTTTCTGTAACACTTTATCTCTTTCCTTTCTTCTTCTTGTCTCTATCAGCGGCTCCAAAAATTGACATTCACGCACACTGCAGAGAAATGTCAGTACACATGTGCATACACACGAGCACACTGGGAGGAGACAACACTGTGAGCGATGCTGAATGATTCTACAGGGACTTACTTTTACAGCTGAGTGTCTGTGTTATGTGTGTTGGGGGGTGTGTTGTAAGAAAAGGAAGGAATCATGAGATGAAAACATATAATCACTATGAATGCATATTCTTCTCTTCGTGTTGTTTTTGGTTCATGATTTACAATAATCACATGGTGTGAAAAAATTATTCCACGTGCAAAACTATGAAAATCAGTGCACGTGTGTGGGTTGTATGTGTGAGATTAACGTCAATTCTAATAATTAGATGTTTGATCACTACGAATAGCAAAAAGCTTATCATGTATTGTTCATCTATCAGTGGGTTGATGGTGTGTAAAAAGATGGTGTTTCTGTCTCTTACTGTGTGTGTGTGTGTGTGAATGTGTGTGTGGGGCAGGCCAGCAGGATGTATTGCATCAGTAACTGTAGCAGACAGAGGAGGTTAGCAGTGGACCCTGATGGTCCAGTCAGCCGTGGAGTAAACACTCATTAACACATGTTCCCATTGATCAGAAGACAGAAGGACAAGACTCACACACGTTCTCTCTTTCACACACACACACACACACACACACACACACACACACACACACACACACACACACACACACACACACACACACACACACACTAAAATACTAGTTTGAAGTGCTTCAACTGTGACTTCAATGTAATGAAGTCACAGTATAAGATAAAATGAGTTCAGAAACAGCTGAAATGAAGCTTTAGGAAGATGCGACAGTGAGAATGGTAAACCTCTGAAAACATGAACTTAAAAGGTCAAAGTTGTCTTTGTTTTCTAATAATTATTTTTATCTGGATCACTTTGGAAATAAATCAAAAACAGACTTGTTTAAAGACAAAGTTTCCAGTGGATAATTGCTTGGACATGAGAAAATAATACAGATTCCTTGACTTGATCACCTAAGCCATTTGCTGTGGAAGCTTGTTTTAGTCATTCCTTTCACACGTGTAAACCACAGCTGTCAAAACAACTTGATTTAGACCTTTTCAGATTTACATCAGTACCTCTTCTTTCCTCATAAATCAACCCTCAGGATTGCTGCACTGCTCTAAAGTGTTTAAGTGCTCTGACACAAACATGGCCATGTAAGTCATACGGTCACACAGGGAGCCTCAACATGTGTTGTGGGATCCTACATCAATGTCAGAGGTGTTTACTGGCCAATGAAATGCATTGATCCACTGAGAGAGGTGGGATTGGAGTTGTGGCAGAACTACAGAGGTATTCACCCTCCGCTGAGTGGCGCTTTGAATTTTGAGAAGGTGAATATTGATCTGAAAATTATCTGAAAATTAGCCCTGAGCAGCTAACTAGATACAGGACAGATCGGGCAGACAGGGGCAAGGCTTTGCTGCTGTCCAGAGACCTTAGTTTTGACCTAATTAGGGCACCAAATTATTTTTAACTGAAGATCAAGGATCTTTTAATCTTTAATCCTTTATAAGACACAGCAATAAAGATGGTCTTACCAAAAAAAGGTTTTCAGGAACCGGTAGAGAGAAGGAGGAAGTGGTGGGGGCTGATGGAGGTTGAAAAGGAACAGTTGGGTCTTTGGCAAGCTTAAAAAATCCAGGAGGTCTCAGATAAATGTGTGCCCTGTTCAACCTTGAAGCCTGGCCAAGTTGAATCAGTGAAATGACTAGCTCCTGGCTACCAGTCCCAGAGCCAAGTACTACATGAATTAACCATGGCCCTCAGACGACAAGAGGCGTGGAGCAAAAAAGATGTCCTGGAAGAAAAACAGGGAGGACTGAAGAAAGTAAGGGAAGAAAGATGAAGAGAAGGACGGGGTCGCAGTAGGGAGCAGATGTCAGAGTCGGTCTAAGTTGTCATGGCGATGCATTGCCCTAGCCATGACTCCAGGTCACTACTTTCTGGCAAAGTCCAAGGTGAATGGCTCTCGGCAAGGATGTGTGCGTTTGTGTGTGCGTTTGCATCCGCGTTTGCATCCATGTGCTTGTGTGTGTGCTGCTGAAAGGCCCCGAGTAAGTGCTGGCAGGGTGGCGTAAAGCCGATGACGCGAGGGAGTGAGTGATGCTGCGGGTTCACGGCTGTCAGCCAGGCTAATGGAGGGCGCCACACTTGGCTGCCCACTGACTGACAGGTGCCAACCGAGGCCTTCGTCAAGCGGGCACCAAGTCGGTGTGCCAGCTCGCTTACGGCGGTGAAGGATGATGACACAGAGATCACTCACTCGGCTAATGCTGACACACATGGCGCATGCACACCCTTCTGAGCCTGTCACTCAGTGGGGAGCGTAGGCCGCTAGATGAGATAGTCTTAAAGTTCCCTGACTCATCAAGCATAGACAAGCGGGTCAAGTTGCTCCTTTGAAATTGGACTCACCATTATCAGTGCCAGTTTCACACTGGCAGGTTGACCTATGATCTCTGCTGGCCCACACACAGGACCACAGTTCCACTTCATACACAGGCAGGATCACTTACAGGACATTTACATAGCCTATAAAACAACTTCTCTCCTGCTGCACTCAGTGATGTTGCAGGGAGGTAAAAGTAGGCAAACCATCAAGCAAAAATAAACATCATGTACATTCTTATAAAAGCTTTAGTGAATGCTTTTCCCCTTTACAGATGAACCCTATCCCAGGAAATAAAAACGTGGGTCTTGAAAAGTGAATTTGCGATTCCCAGTCACCTCTGGCAGCTGATTAAAGGACAACATCTCCTTACATCTGATACAGCAACATGTAGACCTGACACTGTGATTCCTTTTATTTAGACCTTTCTAGTTTTGTATAAAAAATATATATACAATCTATAAAGACATTGAAATAAAAGGCACCGGGACTTTAAAACTTTAAAACACTAAAATAATAAAACAGCTTTCAAAGTCCTTTGAATGTCTTAAATGTATTAAAACAAAATCCAAACATAAGTCAGTGTCTTAATGCACAAATTTACCCATAAAAGTTCAGTTAATGTGTGAAAAGGATCTGTAATGTTGTGACAATGGGTCTACACCTTCACTAAGCCTTACTGTGTTGGACCGTAACTTGTTTTCTCACAACGTGTTTATTTATTGCGTTTGACGTCTCAGTATCTTACATAAAGGCTTGTAGAGCTTGTAGAGGAGTTTGACATTAAGAGGGACCTCAGCGCTTGAGCTTCATTTGACACTGTTAAGCTACTTTAAATTTCAATTCTTGTTTATATTTCATTAAAAAGTTTTCTTCTTTGACAGCAAAAGCATCAAGAGTTAGACAAATAAGACGATGACTATTAAAATCTACCAGCCGATAAGAGACAGAAAATTGATGAGTAAGGGATAGAAAAGGAGGAAGGAAGAAGTAGTGGGACTGAATTAAATGGAGGGAAATGTTAAGGAAGAAGTAGAAGGTTCTAGGGGAATGTTAGAGAAAAGATGAATTAATAACAAGGACAAAGAGGAAGTTAGTAAAAAAAACAGTAGGAGTGCATTGAGTGACAAGTGAACTATTGACGATATGGAGAAATAAGTAAGGGAGGCGGTACAGAATGGGAATAGAGGGAGGAGAGGATTGATGGGGGGATGGCAGCTCCCCCAGTTGTCACTCTATCTCCCACCATGTATCAGGTTCCTGGTAAGAGACAGGCCGACTGACAGAATGGGACCAGCCCAGTCAAGCAGGCCGATGAGCTCCGTCTTTTTTAATCTGAGTGACTGAGGCCTTAGAGGTCAGGGCCAGTCCTGACCAGACCAGACTAGGCCGTGCCAAGCATCAAGCATCTGGACCGGAGCTGGAAACACATCAAGTTCTGCTTTACAGCATGAGTGAGCCTTTTATTGCCCCCTCCCTCACTGCTGTTTGTAATGCAAAGCTCTCTAGTCTACCATACAGGTTTTCTGAAGGATGTGCAGTGTAATGAGCCTACATCAGTGGGTTTTATGTCAAAACCCAGAATAGGTATGGGGAAGAGAAATAGGCTGGCAATGAACTGCAGCCTTTGAGGTCTTTCAAAAAGATGGTGTGTCCTGTTTAGGATTTAGCAGGTTTCTGCCACGTTTGGGATCACACAAGCAACACCGATTCCAGAGAACATCTCTACATTTCTACAGATCTTCAGATCAAAAATCTCAATAAACTGACTCTGGTTGGAATTTTATTCCTTGGAGCATGACTGAGAGTCTACGTCTGTTGCATTTCAGTGTTTGAGGGTACAAGTTTTACCAATTGTAATGGTTCTTGCAACTATCCCTTAAAAATACATCTCTTTGACAGAAGGGCCATGATAACAGAAGCACCAACTAACATGCACCACGTTAAGGTACAGGCGAGGTAGTCAGCTATGGATCTAGTACGGTGCAATTGTGTGGGACAGTAAATGTGGAGGTGGTTTAAGGAGGAAAGTATTCTGTAACACTATAAGAAACAGGAGATGTAGGAGGACTAAGATCTGACAGCGATGCCCCTGTGTTCATCACATACAGTAGTGGTTCTCAACTTTACTGCGCCCCATCACATAAAATGTAGAATAATTGTCTTTCCCGAATATTAATGTTGATTATTATTGTGTTTATAATTATGATTCAAGAAAACAAGAACACAGGAATTTAAAATATTTTTTTTAATTTACCCAAACAATACAAAACAAGAGTTTAAATCTAGGCCTATAAAAGAGATCAACAAAACATAACTATACTCAGGATAACAACTATACAAGGTGTTAACTGAACAAACTGACCCAACACAATGAGACACATATAGTGGCTTGGCCACACCAAATAACACATAAAGGGGTGAATAAAATATATATAACCAAAAACTATGTAAAGGTAACTAAACTCAGAATTCCCCCCATGACACATCAGGCGGTGGCTTAGCCCAATGAGCTGGGACCAAGATTTCAGAGTCCCCAAGCCTTCATCCACCAGGAGGGGACCTCCCAACAACTAGAGTAATTCAAAACAAAGAAACAAATAAGAAATATCACAGAAAATTGTCTGTAACCCTACAGCATTAAAACGTGTAAACTCCATATGAAATAATGTACTCAAATTAGTTAAAGTTAAAAGCAAATAAACTGATTCTAAAGCAAGCAAGCTGTGTGACATTAAAAGTTTAAGTGTGATTGAAATTGTTTGGGTGTAGTTGACTCCAAAGGAAAAGAACCTGTGTTGATAGCAAACTAATGAGGTGATTCAGAGGGATTGCAATGATATTACTCTGTGTGGTCATTATGTTAATACGGTTATTATTTTGGGTTAGTATCATTAAAAAGGCATGTCGTTGAATGCTAAATAACAGATTTGATTTAACTGGACTTTTGGAGTATAATATGATTTGTTTCTCAGAGAGCAAAAATACCATGTGAATAGAAATTATATTTAGTATTAAACAAATGCAATGGTTAGAAATTTGACATTCAGACTTTAATTAGGTGTCGTTATTGATCAAAAACAGCAGCTGTCACAAATACCAAACAAGAAACATTTTTATAATTGTTCCAACAGAAAACAAGCAATTATAGTAAGATTATATTATTTAAAAAAGTGAAAAGGTCACATGTGTCAAATGTCACATATTACGCAGCATGTAACTTTTGTCATTACATGTAGTTTGGTCTGATATTGTTTGTGCTATTAAAGGCAAATTAAAATCCCATGTTTTGTGATTTCACTTTTCCCTGTATCCAAAGTCTTATCAAAGGAGTCTTATGAAGACTGTAAAGTTAATGACCAGACGAAACCATTTTATAACGCTGCATAGAAGAGTTGCAGCTATAATCAAGCTGGCTTATGATGTTGTGACTGGTTTTAGAATATTGTTATATTTGTTTTTGCATTGTGTGCAGTCATGACAACAAAGTGTGAATTTGGATGCTACACACTGACTTGCTGTCACAGGAAGTCCAACAGCAGAATATCCCTCTCATAAATGTAACCATGGCGATTCACTGTGTATCCTCAGGAGAACTGAGTGCTTCCAAGAAGAGTAAACTCTTAATTTCCTTCCAGGGAACAGCAAGAAAGAGAGCATCCATTTTCCCAAATCGACACAGTAAATGCCACGTTGGTGAAATTTTATAGATGATACTCTGACGTCCCATTTCTGTGACAGCAGTATGGAGCTGGAGACAGAAACACACAGAGTTAAGAATTGTTGCTATGGAAATGACACACCATCTTGTGTAGTTGTACTGGTGTAAACCGACAAGTTTTAATGTTGCAGACCATATTCTTTTGTATAATAGTTGCAAGTTTCAATTCTTCTCCTCATTAATCTATAAACTTGCCTTCAAAAATTACCCTCTTATGAACAACTCAACACCCCCCTTTCAAAAATATTCCTCTCAACAGATGTTCTCTGAACGCCCTTTGGGGGACGGCACCTCCCACTAGCAACGCTAGCATGCAGGGTCTTTATTATTGTTGTGTCAGGTTTAAAGCATGATGAGTAAAGTTGTGCTAATGCTGTTGTGAGGACAAAAATCAGACCTTGTTTTATTCAGCTGATGACAGTCATATATTCTGATGCATCTCCATTATTTTGTCCCCAGTTAATGCTTGAAACCTATTCTTACAGTCTGTTGTCCACATGTTTGCTCCGCCCCTGAGGACACAACAGCCTGATTACTTATAAGACAGGGAGTGAGAGATGGAGAGCTGCACAGAGCAGAAGAAACTTACTGAATGAGAGAAGTCATGACAACAAAGCCACTTAAAGTGAAATGCTATAGTGTGAGTCTGGATGCTACACACTGACTTGCTTTCACAGGAAGTCCAACAGCAGAATATCCCTCTCATAATTGTCTGGCGATTCACTGTGTATCCTCAAGAGAACCGAGAAACTCTTAATTTCCTTCCAGGGAAGATCAAGGAAGAGAGCATCCATTTTCCCAAGTTGACACAGTAAATGCCATGCCACCGCCTCGTGTAGTTGCACTGGTGTACGCTTTAATGTTTAATCTTTGATCTTTGATGACGCCCCCCAAGAACAACTCAACACCCTGCTTTCAAAAATATTGCTTCCAATACCCCTGACGTTCTTTTAACACCGCCGTTGAGAAACACTGAAAGCACGATGAGTTAGAAAATGGTATAAATTGTCCTTGTCCTGTTCTGAGGAAAAAAACAGTCCTCTGCTCATGACATGAATATATCAAGTGCCTCCATTATTTTGTCCACATCTAATGCTTGAAACCTTTTCGTACGCCCCTGAGGACACAACAGCCTCATTACTTATAAAGACGGGGAATGAGAGATGGAGAGCTGCACAGAGGAGAAAAAAAGTTACCGAATGAGAGAAAATCATTCTGTTGGAGACTTAGCAGACGTAATATCACTTGAAAAGTGTCTTAAACAAATACACTTGAGAGAGAGAAAACCAGAGACAAAGACGGGGAGAGTTGATGAGACAGGACTCAGGGGTGAGAGAGACACAGAGAGAGAGAGAGAGAGAGAGAGAGAGAGGAGATGCTAAACAGGAAGAGGAGTGAAACTGATGGCTATGCCCAGGAGAGGGAGGGGCTGAGCAGAATAGAAATGGGACAAGAGGAGCGGGAGTGCAGGCGCACTTCGTCTTAGCACTGCTATCAGCTTCTAATTGCTCAGATCAAATTGCTGCCTCTGCATATATCTAGGGACAGTGAGTGTGATAGCCTGTAGCACGATCATTGACATTGTAATAACTGTTTAATTGCTATGGGCCTGAGATTCATGAATACGTCAAGCCGTTCACCTCCTAATGGCCTCCTCTTTTGTTGGGGTTCAAGTCCTTTCCCGTAGCCGTGTGGGATGGATGCCCTCCCACTGGCATCATCATCTCTTTCTCTCCAGTAGATTAATGATGACCCCATCCAGCCTGGGAATACTGAGGACTCACTGTGTTTTACAAGGGTCAGCGCCTGGGTTGAAATGTTAAAACCACACAGCAGTAGGACTATATGTGGACTACAGGCCAGTGAGCTAAACATCTCCCCTGGCAAAGAAATAACTAGAAGTAAATGCTTTAAGGGGGCATTAAGTGGTACTGTATAATTCCTGGCTGGATGCGTCTGGGCACAGTAGAGTAGAGAATCTGTGAATAACAGTCTGGAGAGGCGAGGGTCAGGTCACCCATCTCTACCCCTATTGTCATTAAGCTTCTGAAAGCAGCCAGCCGTGGGCTCATTAGCACTAATGAGACGCTATAACTCTTCCTAGATGAGAAAGAGGCAGAATGGATGGAGGGGGGAAAAATGGAGAGCAGAGCTTATTCAGTCTTCTCATCATGTTGTGTCTGTATGGCACAGTGCCATAAACATGTATCGCTGCCTGCTGCTTTTTGTTGAACTTCATAAACACCTGTCAGTTGAAATGCTGAGATGGCTGCATGGCAGTGGCACTGTTGAGATTATAGAAATTATTATTAATTATTTAATTTTTTGGTCTGAATTAGTTCAACTCTGATTTGATGTAGCAGTGTGTAAGGTTCAGTGGTGAATTCCCCTCCAGAGCCAGTGTTTGATTTGTCTGTTGTGGGCTACTGTAGAAACATGGCAGGCTCTGTGGAAAAGGATCCTCTCCTTAAATAGACACAGTGGGTTCATTCTAAGCTGATGAAAACACATGATTCTTAGTTTCAGGTGATTATACACTAATGAAAACATATTTATCAATAGATCCATCCTAAATCCTACACACTGGTCCTGCACACAATCACACCACAGAACAACTGCAAAGTGATTAAGATGATAAAAGAGTAAATCATCAGTGTTTCTGCCAGATTTTTCTTTCATTACTTAAAATTTCTTATTCAGAGGATTATTATGCTCCAAAAGCCTTCATGTCCTAACATGTGGAGCTTGTTTCACTGCCCCAGACAACCCATTAAAAACATTTTAGAACTTTTTAAAAATGCAAAAGACTCGTGGATAAATCAGATTTCATTCTTACTTTCTAGTGCAATGAAAAAAAATAATATAGTACATGAGGCACTAGCTTTGGCTGCACAGTAATCACCAAAGACACCAAGGTGAATGATTAGCTGGTTTAATGAAATGTTTCAAAGACATTGAATAGCTGTGAATATTTATGATTAATCATTGACAGGTACACCACAGTAATTAAATGTGTTGTGTTAGATTTTACCAGCAGTGACTTAGTGGAATAGTTTGACTGAGTGTGTTTGTGTGTGAAAGCGCATGTTGCAGTGTGTGTGTGTGTGTGTGTGTGTGTGTGTGTGTGTGTGTGTGTGTGTGTGTGTGTGTTTGTGTGTACTCCCATGGTATTCCACTGTGCACTGTGTTTGTACTGTGTTCTCCTCTGAGAGGTGAATTAACTGGCAGAACCATCTATTATCCTGCTAAAACTGCTGAGCAACATTACATGTAACTGCACTGTTGTTTGTGTGTCACATTGTTTATGGCCCTTTGTTACATCTGTGCCTATATATAAAAAATATATTTCTATCAATACATATACATTATTCACATACTACAGTTGTAAATACAACCCACCTGCAAACAGGCATTAAAACAACCTTTTTTTTTCAAATGTTTATGCACTATTACTTTTTTATTTATGCACTATTACTTTTTTATTAGTTAATTAATTGAGTTAAAGTGCAAGTGTCCAAATGGTCTGAATACTTATGTCAATGTGATATTTCTGTCTTTCTTTTTAATTAATTTCCAAAAATATCTAAAATTCTGTTTTGACTCTCTCATTATGTGAGTATTGAGTGTAGATTGTTGAGAGAAAATGACATTAAACCATTTTAGCATTAGGCTGCAACATAACAAAATTTGAAAAAAGTGAAGGGATCTGAATGCACTGTAAATCTGCATTCCCTGATATGAGTGCCTTTTGGCTTGACGTCTAAAGGTGCAGGTTTCAAAATGTTCAGTACAGCTTTTGCTTTTTATTTGTTTACTTGCTCTAACAGTATTGGAAGTGCAGTTGCCAGGTGATGATGGATCCCAAACACTGCGTGTGTGTTTTTGCGTCTGTGTGTGTGGGGTCAGTTTCTACAGTGCTGTCATCAGGTAAACAGAGATAGTCCAGTGATGTCTCACTGCAGTCCAGTAGCAGACAAAGCCCATATTTATTAGCATAAACTTTGAAACACTGCTTAATGATAAACATCTAAACTCAGTGGTGCTAGCAACCGAGAAAGTAAATGCTCAAGTGGCGGAGCGAATGTCACTCTTGTTGCTTTGCAACACGCACTTTGATAGTAATTTGCCAGCTCTGTAATTAGTGCCAGCAGGCTAACCTGAAGTGAGGGGGATAACTCTGAAAATAAACATGGACAAGAGAAATTTCCTGTGCTCCTCCTGTGAAGATGACTGTATGTAGATCCTCCTGTGTAAGATGAATGTGTAAGAGGGCTGCTTCAATAAAGCCAATAAAGCCTGTTCCACCATTATTTCTCTTTGACGTGGTGCCACCAAGTGAGATGTGTTCACTTTGGAGCAGAGGAAAGCTCCACAAAACATGTTCATAACTCAGAGGTACATCAGTCATGGCCATCCACTGAAAACAAGTGGAAAAAGACACCAATGCATTAAAAACATAATCTTCTCTTCTCTTCTCTTCTCTTCTCTTCTCTTCTCTTCTCTTCTCTCCTCTTCTCTCCTCTTCTCTCCTCTCCTCTCCTCTCCTCTCCTCTCCTCTCTTCTCTTCTATATAATTTCTTCCATGAAGCCACTGCAGGTCTCCTTGCTTAACTCTTTTACTCATCATCCCACTCGGTGCCATCAGCACTGTTTGGGATAAGTGTTATATAACTGGGAGTTATGTCATGTCACTTCAGTGAGAAACTGAGTCATACAGCACCTTACATTTTAAAATACAGCAGTATGACCACAGTTACTTTTTAAAGTAATGCAGTTGCTTTCCTATTTTAAGTACAGTTACACATGAATAATACTACACATTAGGAAAGTACAGCAGAATGTGGCTGCTAACTACATTCATAATTTAACTTCTCAGTCATGGTGTAAATGTGCGAATTAAAACGTGCGAGGTAACTTCTCCTTTCTTAATCTGATGGTTGACCAAAGCCCATTTGCAAAAGCAGTTGTGTAAATGTTTGTCAATTTAGATAATAACAAAAGACAGTGTTGACATTGTGAAGTAGCATAGAATGATGGGAGTTGTCTTTATCACCATTACCAGAACAAACCAGCCAGGTGATTATAACCAGTGAAAACAGTGAATGAAACAGTTTCACTGATGCTGTTTGGTGGACACAGGACATCCTGGTGGAGATGGAAGCTAAGCTGCTGCTAGTATATGTTCAGCTTTTTTTTCTGAAAACTTAAGATCCAGATGGCCGATTGCTAAAATCCTTCATCTGGTTAAGATACATTGTTGAAAATGACCAATGTGTAAACCTGTACATTAAGAAACTGTCACTGTAATTATATTCACAGATTTCTCTGGGTTTGAAAATAGCTGGAAACATTTATGATAATGTAAGTACACAACTCAACAAAGTAAAATAAGTCCAGTCATTTAAAAAATGTACTATGGTAAAGTTATATTAATAATGCAACATATTGTTAACACTCTATTCTCAACCCAAGATTTTCAGTTTGTTACTAGGAAATAGTTTCTTCCTGATTTTTCCATGGCAGAGGCCACAGTGGTGTCACAAACAAGCACTTCAGATTTCCTAGAAGGGATTTGTTCTGTACTTTTCAAAGCCTCCATAAAATGTCCCAAATCAGCTAGAGCAGAAGTTCACTGACCCTTTAACACACGTCTCACTGAGCCCTTATTCTTCCAGATAAAAAAAAAAACACACACCTGTATAATCGTTTGTCTTTTTATACCCTTGTGTAACTGTGTGAAAGAAGTATTCTGACACTAAAGGTTCCCCCGACCCAAAAAACAATAACGAAAGGTCAGTGCTGCCCTCCTCTACAAAATCCTGAAATAGCTGTCCCCTGTCTAACTCTATCTTCTCCTCTAATCCCTCTTCCTTGCTCTCTGACCTTTCCTTCTTCAATCTATTCTCTCTGCCTTCGCTCGCCCTTCACTCCGCTCCTACACATTCTGCCCTCACCCCTCGTAGCTCAGCCGTAGCATTAGATTAGATGGAGAGTGAAATTCTAAAAGTGGGATTCTTTTGTATGCTTATGATTTTGAATGTCTCTCTCTCTCTTGACATCAGCAGGAACAGATTTAAAGAATGTTATGAAGCTAGTCACCGAAGGTAACATTGAAGATGAAAATGTCACTGACATTACCAAATCAAACCTAGGACGGGATGTCTTATTAATTTTACTGATCCACTACTGTGTGTGCTGCCATAATGTAAGCACCACCCTCGTAGCAACAACAGGCAGGGAGGACCAAAATGCAGATGAAGAATGGATGATGCAATAAAAAGAAAACAGGCTTACAGGTAGATGAACAGGCAGACAGGTAGACTAGGCAAACAAGCAGGTACAGGTAACAGGGAGACAGGGAAACACACTAGACAAGCTGACAAGCAACCAGGGGACAAAGGGCTGATATAAATACTGATGAGAGACTGGAAGTAAGAGTCATCTGCAACATGGCAGACGACTGTCAGCCTCACAGTAGTGCTGTCAAAATGAGCCAAGAAGGACTGAGGTCTGCACAGGCTGAGGCTGATCAAGTACTTTCCATATCACATGCTCACTCCAGTGT
This sequence comes from Trachinotus anak, assembly GCF_046630095.1. Taxonomy (NCBI): domain Eukaryota; kingdom Metazoa; phylum Chordata; class Actinopteri; order Carangiformes; family Carangidae; genus Trachinotus; species Trachinotus anak. Next base: position 18,084,057 of record NW_027273860.1, on the reverse strand, counting down.
ACCTGCGTGCCAGTACTCTTAACTGTGTTGATGACTGTTGCTGAGGACAAGTGAGCAGCCATCATGGCAACGCGCTGATTTTTCTCATAAAAAAAAAACAAAAACAAATATGATTAAGCAAAGTTATTGTTACAGTATTTTGATTGTTTCTGTCAGATCTTCGCATGAGCTAGTTTAATCCTTTAATTATAGAACAAAAGGCAGGTTTATGTTGTTAATGCCTTTGTTTCCAGTAGTCAAAGCTTTTCCCTCTTATCTCTCATTTTCAAAGCCATAAGTAGTGATAGGGAGAAATGAATGCGGCTCCCATCACCCCCACTCCCCATGGGAAATAATAAAGGCACTCAGCATCCTGGATGCAGGTCAGAGGTCGCTGTGATGTGCACAAGTAACAGTGTGGCAAAGTATATCTAAGAGATGAGGGCTTTCTCAGTAGATAAATAAATAAATCAATAAAGCACCAAAAACTGAAGTCAGTCATTTATTTCTCCCACCATGGACTCACACCCATTACTACGGATCCCTGTTGATGAGTTATTAGCATTTGATATGTAATATTACAGTAGTGGTCAATATATTTAAGTCTGAATTACTGTGCTGATGATGGTGCATGAGAATGTGTTCATCGTATATTCACATACACACATTTCTTAAACCAGTCAATAATTTGTTCAATATTTAGAAGCTTCATGTCACTCTGTGCACAGAGATGGTGACGGCAAACTTTGGAGAACATTTGTGTGTGTGTGTGTGTGTGTGTGTGTGTGTGTGTGTGTGTGTGTGTGTGTGCGTGCGTGCGTGCGTGCGTGCGTGCGTGCGTGCGTGCGTGCGTGTGTGTGCGCGCAACTGGCGTGAGGGTATGCAATTTTCCACATGGCCTGGGCTGGAAACATTTGTGTCACATCCACAACACACACACACAAAAACACACAAATACAACATACACACGCACTGAGTGCCCCTGTCCAAACAGCCCGGCAGGAGCTCCTCTTTAATATTTAAGCCTCGCTGTATTGGGTTGCTGTGTGTGTGTGTGTGTGTGTGTGTGTGTGTGTGTGTCAGGTCAGTGTACAGTGATATCCTTTACTGTTGGTAGCCATTATGCAAAGCACATTATCTAGCATGTAGTTGGCCAGTGTCCTGTCTGTAGACTGATGAATGACCTACAAAGATGAATGCTTTACACAACCCTTTACAACACACACACACACACACTTACACTCTCTCTGTTGCTCGTCCTGCCTTCGTCCTCTGCCTCCATCTTCCTCTCATTCACTGAGTCAATCACTCACTCACTCTCGCACACTCAGTGGCGGGCTGTCCTCCCCTCTCTCTCTTTCTATCTCACACGTACACATTCAATAGCTAATTCACTGACACTTCCATTCGCTCTCTCTGTCACACACAAACTCACGCAGTAACCCATCCACTCACCCCCAAACTCACTCACAGGCTCTCCTTCAGCTCTTCCTCATCAGCACGTCCTCTCACAGACACACACTGACTGTACACACACTCAGAGGTCTGTGGCTTTTCGTGGCTCACAGAAACTCCCGTTAAATCACATATGTGCTTAACTGTGATCTGCCTCAGCTGCTGGCTGGTTTAGAGGCACTGAGAATAGAAAGGTGATATTAACCACAATGTAAACACAGGCTCCTCACACTAAGACCTTGAGACAATTGGGGGTTTCAAGGAGGAGGATACATCAGGATTTCCTGTAGATAATTTAAATCCATACATGCAAAAGCATTTAGTATTTTTAGATTGTTGCTATTTTCAGATCACCTGATGTTATGATTGCACAGTTTCTACACTGTGGTCTTGTCCTGTCTCGTATGGATTAACTCTCCAGTGTTGGCAGCTCTAAAGCTTTACCTTAGAGTCATGGTTTGTCATGTCATAGCATCACTTACAGCCCAAGGTTATTGCTAAGATTGGGTGAGGTATCCTAAAGTAAAAATAAAATGTTCACCTTGACACAGGCACTACGTGATTCGTTTTTACAGAGCAGCAAAAAGACATGAATAACTTCATATAGCTCTCCGCAGCAAAGCCCCAGCTGTGTTCCTGCATTGTGGTTTATTTGTTCATGTCTGTGTGTTCCCATGCTTGGTTGGCTGGCTCATTAGCTGACCAGCTATTGATTAGAATAACGATCATATTCATCAAACTAATGAGCCACACAGCATGGCTATGGTTTGTGGATCATTGAGGCCAATTATGGATTGGTTTCTTCATTACACATATACATAAACCACGTACAGGTAGGTTTTCACAGATGCAGGCATACAGATGTTTATGTGTCAGAGAAAGAGGAAAACTTCTTCACACCATCTTGTCCCTGTAAAAAAACAAAACACAAATAAAAAGGAGTCGAGGAGAAAGCTAAGAACAGATGTAGATATAGATATAGATATAGATATTCAGTGTCTTCACACAGCATCCTGGTCTGTTAGACTGTAACTGTAAATGAATGCCAGATTGTATTCAATGCTCATGGCCTGTCCCCAGATAGTATTTAGACTTTCTGCCCATCTACCGATCTTTTTATATTTCTTCTTTTTTGTCCTTTTTTTCTGGCATTTTTTGTCTTAAAACTAATCAAAATTTTAACCTTAGATCAAGCCTGTGTATATGTGAAAAAGGATCATTCATTGTAGATCACACAGGAGATTATCACTCACATGCACAAGTTTGCTTCTAAATGGCCAAAAAATAATTTAACACAGGCTCATTTTTTTTGCCTCCATACCGGAGGTATTATGATTTCAGGTTGTCCATCCATCTCATTCTTGTGAAAGTGATATCTCAGTAATGCCTCAAGAGAACTTCTTCAAATTTAGTACAAAAATTCATCACGACTCAAAGATGAACTGATTAGATTTTGGTGGTCAAAGGTCAAGGTCACTGTGACATCACAAAACTAATTTTTGGCTGTAACTCACAAATTCACAGACTAATTATGATGCAAACTCCAATTTAAATGTCTATAAGGAAAGAATGAAGTGATGACATTTTATATCCAAAAAAGTCAAAGGTCAACTTCACTGTGACATCCTAACGTTCTGCAAAAACCCCTCTGGCTATTACTCAATACTGTAGCGCAGGAAGAAGAGATGGTGACCATATTTCCTGCAGCTTGGCTTGTTGGTGGAGGCAAACAACCACAATGTGGGTATTTTTTATTTTATTTTCTTGCTTGTTTTTTTTCTCTCCAGAGCACTTTGTACTGCTATATAAAATGTAGTGTGTGTGTACTGTATAAACTAAGACAAGTCCTTGCTTCTGGGTTTTCATCAGGCCTGGCTGTGATGTATGGCCTTGCCATAGTAAGCAGGCCCTCCAAATTAAAGTACCGCTGTTCGCCAGGCTGCGAGTCACAGCGGGTCTTCATTTGTTTGGGGATGTGGGAGTATGTATGTGTAAAAGTGAGCAGAGCAGAGCTGGATAGCTGTGGCGGTTTACACATCACTCATGCTACTCTGGCCACAGACAGAGAAGGAGGAAGAGGAGGAGAAAAGTAGATGAAGAAGCCACAGGAAGAGGAAGAATAAGATGAAAAAGATAGAAAGACTGAGAGGATGGATGTGGATGTCATGGTTGTGTGTGTTTGTGTCTGTGTCTGCAGAAGGTAACAGCTGCAACAGAGGCTCTCTCTTACATTCTGGCTTCTATCACACAGCCTATAAACCGACAGCTGGCGACAGTCAGCAGTAAAATATTACACACACACACAAACACACACATGCTCTTACATGTCAGCAGCACTGTAACACTACGTTCCTGGAGCTCTTACTCCTCCCTGTTTTTTCTGTTTCAGCATCTCTACCTTTGAGACTTTTGAGTCTTTGAACCTTTGTTACCAAGGAAACAAGTTCCCACAGTCTATGAAGCCGTCACTTTAAGTTGTGGAGCAGGTGGCGGGCGGTATTTGTTGAACCATCCCATCAGTCTTAATTAAATAAAGAGAAGATGATGATATCATGGCCACTGCCTTGCTTTTCTGTTGTCATCAGCTTTTTTAAAAGCCCCCATGTCATCTTATTACCACAGCTGAATAATCACCTGTTGCCAAACTCTGCCTCTTTTCTTCTTCACACACTCTTCAATTTTAATTCAGCATTTCTATTTCCTTTCACTACCTTTGACCTCTTTCACTCAACTTTCTCACTTTACTCTTTGATTCCTCCTCCTCTCTCACCGTCTTCCTCTCTAATGCAGGTGATTGGCTCATTAAAGTTAACGAGCTTTGTTGCCTGTTTGCCAAAATCACTTATCTTGCTGCTTAGCCAAACCTCGGAGCATCAGCCCGACAATTACGCGCTGTGTTTCAAAGTGGCTCGGCTCCATACGGAGGAGACAATTACAGCTTGTGTTTTAAGGAGGCCGGCTGCTAAAGGAGAGAACGCCGGCAAACAGCAGCGGACGTGTGCTGCAAACTCCTCCTGGAAATTAGCACAGCTTTTGCAGGTGGTGGGAGGGAGAGGGGTGGGGAGGGGGAGGCGTTCTCCTACTCTGCCGAGGGCGAGAAAGGCTTGGGAAAGGTGGAAACATACGCGTCTCCTGTCCCAGTCTCTCTCCAGCAGCATATACTGCTGAGAAGTCTTGAGATCTTACATAACCACATTTAAGAGGGAGGGAGGGAGGGAGTGGGAGCGAGATGGAGAGGGCAACACAGCAGGCAGAAAAGTGTGCACAAAGGAATAAGAGAAACTAACATGGAGGTTTCGATCACCAGTTGTGGAAAAGTAGATCTGTTTGTTAATTCTTAAACTACACATATAGAAGGCTGGCATTCATTTTAGCCATAGACAATCTATTCAATTCAGTAATTGTTTGCTTGATTTTCTGCAAATCCCTCGGGCCATGCCTGCAATCTGCCCACTGTGAGTTCTGGTCTTCGTCAAGGACCATGAAAAGGACATGCAACCACAGAATTTTCCTTTCAAATAAACTCTTCTCCTCTATTCATGTAACCTCCACTGACTTCCACTGACCTGGCACTCTTCCACCACCTAAGTCCTGCCAGAGCTCTGCCTCACACACACACATACATTCTGCTGCGTGTGTGTACAGCATGTCTGCGTGATCTTGGTTTTGATCTGGGTTTGTATTTTTGCCTGTGAGCTCTGATACCTTGTTCATCTGTGATCTGTGAGTGTTCGATGCTGAGCAACAACACCAGCTGTGAGCCGTGAGCTGTGAGATGCTTTGGTCAAGTAGAAACAGTCAGAAAGGCCTTCTTTCCTCTCTGAGGCTCATCCCCTGGAATTTTTAATGTACATACCTTTTCCAGCTGAAGTGTGCATTCCTGTCTGTTGTAAACAGTGAGAGAGCAGGAATGTCCGGCAGACAGGGACAGAGGAGGATGGGAATCATCAACATGTTAAATAACTGCAGCCCTGGACAGGAAATGAAACTGTCTTCTTGCTCTTTTTTTTCCCTCCCTCTCTTCATCTCTCCTCCACCTGCCTCGCTCTGCAAAGAGTCGCAGTGAACAGGATGGGTTCATTTAAGCACAATATGAAAGTGTTGGATGGAACGAACAACATACAGCATATGATAAGTGCAGCGTTGGGGCCATGGGATCAGTAACAGACTCTAAATAAAAACAGACGTAGACTCTGAAAAGTGAAGCCAATGTGGAAGTGCTTTACACCTGCGTTCTATCTAATGACCATCAGGGGGCGACTCCACTGGATGCAAAAAGAAATCTGATTGTATTGAAGTCTATGGGGAAATGTCTCTACTTCTCACTTGATTTATTACCTCAGTAAATGTTTTCCTAATGAATTTATGGACTCAATCACTAGTTTCAAGTCTTCAATACAACATGATGTACAGTTTTTAAATGATGGTCCATTTAGAGGAAAATAAATGAAAATAAATGATAGGTAATAATACGCAGGGTATGAATTAGGGCGGGGCTACCTGAAGCTGAAGTTTTAAAATGGCTTTGACTTAACATCCAATTAACTTTCAAAATACAAAGAGGAAAAACAAACATTGACTGGAAAGCTCGAACCAGTTAATCTGTATTTCAGTTTGAATGACTCAAATGATTAATTGATTATCAGCATTGTTGCAGATGAATTTTATGTTGGTTGAATAATCATCTAATATTTACATTTTGAATGAATATCAACAGTAAGTTTCATGCTATTTAGCTTTGATTAGTTTTCCAAAAAACGTGGTCGTCGGGCCCAAAGGATTGGAAAAACATGAACTGGCTCCTAGACTCACTTTGTCATCTTGAGTGACGCCATGAAAGGAGCTACAATCAATTGGAGGCATTATTTAGTAAAATATAATCTACACTTCTGTATTTATTTTTGTGTAATTCCAAACAAATTTCACATAGTACATTATATGGTAGTTCATTGGCCTTATGGGTAAATATATTCTCAGTAACGTGTGACGTTCATGATTGAAGGCTTTGGGTCTGTCCTTGATTCTACATCTTTACACCTCTGTGCCAGCTTGGCCCTTCTAAAGCCATTAAGCACTGACATCTGTTATTTCAAACATGTTTCAATATTTTCTTGGCACTTTAAGTTCATTCTGGCACGACAGTCTTCTAGATAAGTCATTAAAAAGTCAAGTGTGTCAATGACAGGATGTTTACTTGCATGGAAAGGGAAGTCAGATTGCTTACCATTGAGATTATCTACATACTAATTAACAATATTGTACATCTAATTCTTTATTAAAATCATGCTTTTCTTGATACATTTGGTGTTAGTTAGTGTGTAGGTTTTTCTTACACATGGAGCACTATTTCTGAAAGCATGCAAATGACTGAATAGTAAACCGTAATGTGAAATTTCTTTAGCTGAACACTGACTGTAACGTTGTGTACATTACAATCTACCCCACTGGATTTCTGGATGGTTTATCACTGACAGTGTCTTTACTGGAAACAGACCCTACACTACATCTTGGGGCTAAAATCTTTACTTTCAGGCCAAAGCATTAAAAGATTTATGCTGTAAAGAAGCTGTGCTACTTCTTCTACTCAAAGTGCTCATTGCGTGTAAACAGTTTATAGATGCAAGGTAAATACGTGCACGCTCTCTGCTGCTAACTCAATGTAACACGTCAAAAAGGAAAAAAGAAAATTGCAGGCGGCCTGTGAAATAGGCCCTTTTCACTTCCAGAGTCTTTTTAATTGAAGAGGTTCACCCAGAGAATAGTAATATCAGCTATCTCTCTGCTAATGAGCCCTTCCTGAGCGAATCCACATTTGCAAAGCTCTTAGACGTGGATGGAGCTTTAAGTAACCCACCGACAACATGTCGAACTAAATCCTGTCCAGAGAGTGATTCCAGATGTTTATAAATGATTCATTTTGACGTGTTCTGCATTTCCTGGAAGGTCAAACTTCCCCAGGTTTCAAACTGAGGATGAGGACTATGCTTACATTAATTTGGCTCGGTGTGCATTGATATGCAGACTCTAGTATAAGTTGAGGAGTTTAAAACGTCTCATGGGCAGTCAGATGCATATATGACTCCGCAATTTCTGTTCAACTTTAATGTGCATGCATGTGGAGTGATGGTGGTTTCAGGGGAGTCAGTGGATCCTCCAATGATGTAATTATAGAGATCATAACAGAATGAGATCCTCAGACGTCCAGGGAGATCCTGTGATGCGTGAATTTTCCTTCTCAAATGTTGAACATCTGAAAATCAGACAGAGTACATCCAAAACGTGTCACAACTTGATGTTAATTTCATCTCACTTTCTAAAATCAGCCGACCGTGACACAAAGTAAAAATTCAAAGTGAAGTCTAGTGAAAACGTCTTCTCATTTCTTTTTTTTTCTTTTTTTTTTTTGCCTCTCACTTGCGTTTCATGTCTTGTCAGCAGGAAGAAAATGTAATTGAACCGTGGGTTAATTAATGCGAGCTTCACCTGGATGGACCTCAGCGTATCGATGTCTCCTGACCTTTTTGGTCTTCATAGAATGCAGCTCTGGTGCTTTGAAACTCTCCTGACATGTAATCTGTGTGAACCTGTGTGTCTGCCCGTGTACACTGTGCGTAGATGTTTGTGGCATGTGATCCATACCTGTAAATGTTTGGGTTTCAGGTGGTGACGTGTGCTTTTTCACTTAATGGACACGCCGGACTCCATTTGACCAGGATTGTGTGCCTGTGCTCCAGAGCTGACATGTAATTTGTTAATAGCAGTGTGTGTGACGTGAGCAGGGTGGCGTGAACGACACATCCAGTCGACTACACTGCGTGAGTTTGACACCGCAGTCTCACAGGGTGTCACCTGTAGAGACATTTAGACAGCTCAGACGCTGATCCTTCGCTGGTGGATTATCATTCTGTCTCATACAGTAAAGAAGCCTGAAGGCTCAGACACCAAACTGTGGGGTCACAGTTACACACTTTGTGCATGTGTGGGTCAGTGTCTATAGTCTCATCTTTAATATATTATACTTTGTGCATGGTTTTATAAACTCATCATCATAATTATTGCAATTGATTTATATGAAGCTCATATTGATAATATAGTTCAGTTTTTTCCCCAATATATCAACTAAGTATTACAAACATCTGTCAGTATAATGCAACAGAATTCAGCTGCATAATCAGCTACACCTTCCAAATGACAGTGAAGTCCATCAACACTATTGTCAAACTGATACTAGATCAATACTAAAATCTGATATTTAAGTAGTAACAATTTATGATATCCAGTATATTTATGTACAGTACCAGTCAAAGGTTTGGACGCACATCCTTTGGAGGCTGCATTTGAAAACCAATGGCATCACAGAGACGTGACTAAGCCGTCCCATTTCAAGGACTCCTCAAATGTGACTGAGAAATTTGTCCTTATACTAGGCAGTGACAACAAATACACAGATACTGATGACAGGCACGGTATTGTGGGTGGGACTAACTAACTAATTATTTAACATTTAAATACACAATAAAGACTTAAAAATGTTTCCCTTTCTTTTTTTTGGGGCTTTTTATGCCTTTATTATAGCTTAGTGGAGACTGACAGGAAAGGGGGTAGAGAGAGGGGAATGACATGCAGGAAAGAGTCGGACCGGTCGGGAGTCGATCCTGTGACTGCCTGCTAAGAGCGTCTTGCGCTCAACATGGTACGCGCCCTAACCACTCAACTACTGGGCCGCCCCAACCTTTCCCTTTCTAAAAAGTGAAATAAAACACTTATTAGGCTACCATCATCTGTGAAGTCCTGACCAATCCCAGCAGGCAATTTGACATTGCCTACAGACAGATGTAAGATGAGAAATAAAGAAGAGACTTGTTGACAGCAATAATGACAAGGACTAGCCTATTATGTTTCTCTGTGTAATTCCTTACAGCCTGTTTCTTTGTCTGTTGTTTTTGTGTTGTTAATGTTAAAGCCTAAACCATGGAAAAGATTTGATGTTAATGGTTTTACAAAACCATAGAAAATGTTCTAACTGCTACTCAACTGATTCTTAAACTTTTATTGTGGACTAATGTAAACTGATGGATGTCATGACTTGTGGTATGTTCGAGATGTTTTGTGACTGAGTTTAAGTCTGTAGTCACTGAGTTACTCTGTTTGTGTGTCTATGAGATGTGTGGATGTGTGGATTTGGTTTTTCCCAGCGTTCTGTTGCTCTAGTAACACGCCAGTTTCCGCCTTGTCTAGAACATTTATCAGTGGTCTAGACTGCAGATAGAGTCAGTGTGTAATTTCATAACTGCAGATGTTTTTCTATTGACAATAGAAGAAGCTGGAAACCTGTTAGTGAGACAGGAGGCAGAGGTGAAAACTCCTGACTGAAGTTTCTGTTGAGACAAGATGATGAACTCTCTCTTGTTAAAAGTCAATCTAGCTCATCCAGCAATCTCTCTCTCTCTCTCTCTCTCTCTCTCTCTCTCTCTCTCTCTCTCTCTCTCTCTCTCTCTCTCTCTCTCTCTCTCTCTCTGTGAATAGCTGTACTGGTCTACACAATCCACAGCAAAAACAAACAAAAAACATTGAAAGGACATTAAAAGGAAAGGCCTACTCATTCATTTTCAAATGATTTGAACAATAAACACAACAAAGTAACTGTCGTGGGTAAATAATAATCTATCTCACCATTGAAAATGTTAAAAAGAGTTTAAAAGTATCATAATCACCCCCTGCAGGATATCAGTCATTTCTGTTTTAGAGAGAATATTAAACTAAGGTTGATAACCAGTAAACAGTGTTAACTTCTGAAATTACAAGGCCCAGCCAAAATGACTTTGGCCCACCCAAAATTAAAATCCTGGCGCTGTGTTTGATTGATAAGTCTGTGATAAGGTAATATTAGCCAACATATTGGTTGATAATGTAGCTCTGAAGTGTGTGCATGTGTTGTATGTCCACAAAAGGAAATTGCAATTGGCAATGAACATGGATGGTTTATGGAACAATGGGTGCCTGGGCACAAACATGTAAGAGACGTGCCTGCATGTCTACTGCCACTACTACAACTGCAAACGACCAGGCCTCTGTGGTCATTTCATTTCTCTAGCTTGGTCTAGAGACGGCTCAGAGCCCCCGTCCTCACAAGACACACCCAGTTGTTGTGCGGTTTTGTGTATCGTGAGAGAGTGCTCCTAAATGGAAACAAGCTTTTCACTTTTCATTAATAAGTGGTAGAGAGTGAATATGGAGGGAAGGAGAGGGTTCAAGAGAGAAACAGAATTACATTAGATTGATCCTGACATTTTCATGGTAATGTAATTTTTGCCTTAATTTTTTTTGTAATAAAATTAAGAGAAAAAAACACTATGATATTAAAATGCATTGGTCAGCGTTTCTTAGAAACAATTACCTATTTGACAGTCAGTGCAGGTACTTAACACAAAAGAAAATACTTATCTGTTATCACCTCAACTCAAATATTCAAAAACCTGTGCACATATTCATCTTTATTCTCTTGGTTGCATACACGCCAACTTATCAGGCAGGTAAAATCACTAAATGGTTGGAGAGTTGACTGAAATGGATGAAATATAGAGTCATCCTCACCTCACCTAAGACATACTGTGGTGAATTACTGATCCATGGGAGTAACCAGCTGGTTAATGGATATAGTAGCCCTATAATCCAGGATGGGATTTAGCCTTGCCAATCCACCTGATGGTTTTTAGACGCCACAGAACAAACAGAGAGCAGGGCTCCACTCACCACCAGCACACCTCATCCTTCATCCAGAGCAGGTGTCCTCTGGGACGGACAGCTGGTCTAATGTATCCCACATGGAGTCTGAAGCTTTGTCAACTTCCCAGCCACCCCGCACCCATCAGCTCAACCACATCAATCACATACACCGCTCGACTGCGTCACATTTCCTGCCAACAGGGGGCAGAATGAGTCAGCCAGTTTATCATACTCAACAGAAATACATACACATCAGATACATAGCAGGTACAACAGGTTCAAAGCAAACAGGCGTGCACATACAAACAGACACACACACACTCCAGGACAATCAATTACGATTACGATCCAGCTTCCACTTTGCAGCGTAAACACACAGCCAGTTGGCTATTTGTCTCTATTACAGGTGAGGGAGGCTGATGAATTGTTGTCTGGAGTAGTTTGTCCCTCCACCGCTTCTCATCCCAAAACAATCAAGAAAACGCTGCAGGGGTCAACCACGTGGCATTGCTGTGCTTGTGTGCGTGTGTGTGTTATCAGTGTTGAAAGATGGAGTAATTACATCACTTATCAGAGGACAGCTGGTGGCCAAGATCAGAGGGACGGAGGGGTCACAGCATGTCTGTATGTCATTCACACACAGGGGCAAATACCACGTGCACACATGCAACGATTCATTTTTTCATCTGTCGTCCAGCTGCTGCCCAGCCCTCTGAGAGCAACACACCTGTGTGAGGCTTGGTGCTGAAGTGTGGGGTAGCCAGATTAATTCTTAATTCTTTTGGATGGTAATCATCACAGCTCACCAGTGTGTGTGTGTGGTTACATTTGCCAGTATGCATATTACCTGAGCAGAAGAGCAAGGAAAAAGTTGTTGTGCGCTGCCACCTAGTGGTGTAATATGGCTGGCTTTAAGAGATCCAGGAAGATTGAAGCCTGCAGACTGAAAACTGTGGTATCACAAGCTCATTTAAACCATCAGGATCCTTTTATGGGCTCCAGTTAGTGTGTTAACATGTTTGCATACATACACAGCACATTAAGTGTTTACCATTATTTTCTACAGCATCAACAAACACAATTAAACCCACCTGGGTCACAGGAGAGCCAGTGCCGTTCTGTGGTGGAGACGAACGATCTGACCTCTGATTATCCTCTGCTTTGTGACTGAGTTGTCATTGTCCAATCAGATTCAAATGTAAAGTCAGGGTAAAGATTCATATTTGTAACTTCAGTGAAACACACACACTGTGGGAACTTTGAGTGCTGAGTTTTATACACTGTTTTCTTTGTATCTGTATACAGATGTTACAAAAGCACTTCTTTTTTCCCAGTGTAATGATGATATCATTTGTTTATATGTTTTATTTACACAGAGTGGTGCTGGCTCTTCTTTTTTTGTACAAATCTTTTCTACCAGCAAATATTTTCTACACATGTACAAACTTGAACTTTTCATGCAAAGGTTGATTTACAACAACAAACAGCAACAAAGGTCATTGTAAAAGCTCAGTCTCAAGCTAAATTTGAGCCCATACCTTTCCATTGATAAAACCTTCCACTGATCCTTTATAAGTTTCATTTACGACTAAGGCCATCTCCTGTACTGCACTTGTTCTTGAGTGCTCATTATAATTATCATAATTACAAGGATTTACACATGATGAATACACAGGTAAAGGGGCACAGAGCAAACACAGCATACATAGCTGACTGTGAGTCTCTGCCCTTAAACAGTTGATCTCAGAATGGTGTCGGTGGGGCAGCAGTTATGATGGCAGCAGGAATTCGACTGACTCTGCACCTCTGAGGGGAAATCCTCTTTTTGATTGCTCGTTTCCAGGGAGGTCAGACATGGCCGTAAATTAGCATGCCTGGAGCTGGCATGAATCCAGAGCTTTGATGTTGCTTAACCTGCGTCTGTAGCCAGTATCTTTTAAGGGAATCTCTTCACACCACAGAAACACACAACCACAAGGTGTTTTCTCTTCCCATGCTCATTTAATCCTCCCCTCATGACTTGACCTCCTCTTGAGAAAAGCTTTTGATTTGATGCAGATCTTTCTGTTCAGGCTGTGTCTGAAATCATTCACCACTCCACTACATACTGTGTTCGCCATTTTGAAAGGGAATGTTTTTGAGTTATTTTTACCCTCAGTTGGTTGCGTGTGTGTGTAGACAGGAAATGTGATGGACAGGAAATGACCTGAACTGTGATGCCTGTGTGTTCAATGTTTGAAGTGTTGTTTGAAGGTCTAGTGAGACTTATAGTAGCCTGTATAGTGGACTCTAATTATCCTAAACATACAGATATTGTGTGCAATTTATGGTCACTAACTAATAGGTGAGTCTGCAAAAAGGAGAAATGACCAGATTATGGTCTGTAATTGTTTTCTTGATTTTGGCTCCTGACACTTTACATAGTCCTGTTTGTGTAAGTCTGAATATAGTGAGGAATAAAAGTGCAGAGTCAAGATGAGTCAGATTCATTTATAGAGCACATTTAAAAACAACATAAGTTGTGCAAAGTACTTTAAATTAAGTTAAATGATTATACAGTTAAATAAACAAACTAATTTAAAAACATAGCAAAATAAATACAACTGTAAATAAGTGAAAGATTTCAGACACAGGCCCTGTGAGTCCAAACAAGACAGTCATAAAGTTTACTTTAATGTGTCTTGGGTCACTGATTCATGAAAACACAATGCAACGCTTAGTATCTCACTCCAGGTGAGAGCTTTTTTTATTCCTTTTTTTAATTGGTGCAAAAACAAGACAATAGGGTGTGTTGACACAATGAGGATCGAGATAGACAAAATATGTACAGACAAACAAAGACAGAGAGAGGAGAACAGAAATGAATAAATAATAAATATACTGTGATTTTAATTTGTTAGTGTTAAAGGGTTATAGAGTATGGCATATTATGTATTGACTGGGGTAAAGAATAGTGAAAATGAGAAGCTATGATAATGTCAAAGGTAACATCAACTATACAAAGAAAAAAGAAAAAAAAGATTTTTAAGATTCACTGTATATGAAGAGGTCACACTGGGTATGAAGTAGTCAGGATATTCCAATCATCCATTGTCATTAAGAATGAATGAAACTGTACTTTGTATTTTCCTTTTGATGAATGACATTTTCATGCAATTATGCTGGTGTGGTTGTCATCTTGGCCTGAGTGTTTTGGATTTAAGCAGTTTCTGTGCCTCTGATTACAGCCAGGAACATAACAGGCTCAGCCAGCTGGCCTGCAGCCAGCCAGCCTGTGGAATATTTAAAGCCGTCTCAGTGGATCTGTGGAAATGAAGATCTGAACTTTTTCCTCTTTCAGTTTTCTTTTTTTAATGCCAGAGTGATGGAGTGGAGGAGTGTGGCTGTGAATGAGACTCCCCGCCTTTTCCATTCCCCTCTGTCACATTGTCACTGTATATGTGTGTGTGTGTGTGTGTGTGTGAGATACAGAACAGAACAGCTGAGAAGAAAGACAGCTCACATCCTTATCCTCTTACATCTCTCTGGCTCTCAGACACACATGTTCTCTGTCCCTGTCTGTGATGGACACTAACCATGAGCTAATGGATTTCAGATGTGATATCCCCGTCCTGATGTAGCAGCGGACTTTCAGAATAAATGAATAAATCCATATGAATCCATATTGTCTGCCAGTAGGAACATCTGTGGGTCATGCAGTTGATGCTCTCTGACAATAATCTGAAAACTAATAAGAGCTGGAAATACTTTGTGCTCTGTAAAGCTGCCGTGAAACTGTGAGGTTTGTGGTTATCACTGAAAAATAAACAGCTTTTGTCAAATTGTGGTTGGAAAAAAAGTTTTTGTTTTCTTTGTAAAGCTTCTTACACAACAGTGAGATTGTTGGATTTAAAAAAACATACTCACATAATGTGAACCTCTGATCATAGAGTTCGGACACAACTGTGTGTTGCTGCAGGATTGACAGTAATGCTCATGACCTGTCTACAAGTGTGTAAGGACAGCTGTTGTCCACTAGGAGGAGTGGGCGCATAGTTTTGCAGGGGAGTCCCCGTTCTCCTCATGGCATTGGTGGAGTATTTTGGTTCTTGCTGAAATTATTTCCCGTGGGAAAAGCTTTTGAAAATAGTCTCCACCGGCATTCAGCATTAGTGCTCGGAAAGTCAGGATGTGACACCGGACCATGATACTTCTGACTTCATGTCATGTCAAATAAAAACGTTGGCACTGAGCTGACATCACTCATGAGTGCCTCTGTGCTGAACAACCTGAAAACAACAGTTTATAATAGCTATGAATAATTTTGGTTGTAGTGGATAAATACTTTTCTCAAAGATCTTTTTATTGGACAGAAAGTACATTCATATAGTGAACATGAGGTCTGTCAGTGTAGCACTGAATTAACAAAATATTCAATTTGTACAGTCTACCATAAATATGTTAACTTTACAGAACATATTCATATCAAAGGAGCACGACATGCAACTTTAACCCCTTCAACCCTCACCAGCCCCAGCACCTCTTACAACCTGGAGTTCCTTATATAAAAGGTACTGCAGACTATGATAAATACTATAGTGTATATGTATATGTGTATGTTTGATAGATAGATAGATAGATAGATAAAATACTTTATTAATCCCTAGGGGAAATTTAGAAAGACATTCATACAAGAAAAGCCACAGTAGATTCTTACACTACTGTGTAACACATTTATACGTCTCACAGCCCTGTGGTTCCTTTACCTCAGCGCAGAAACGAGGAGCTGGTTGATCAAACTCTAATCTGTTTTCCTTTAATCCATTTGTTCCCGAGCAGAGATTATGATCCTAACTTCTAATCCAACACACCGCATGATGCCCTGTGCCTGAAAGGGAAAACACCGTCAGAGCTGTCGGTTAACCCGATTATCAGTCTCAGGTTGAAAGGGTTAAAAAGATAAGAAAACCTGCTTGACCTCTTTGGGAGATGTAACATTGGAGGATGTGCTGAGCGCGGTCTGACATCAGGATACTTGGGGGCAACCAAATCTCTGTTTACTGTCCTCCAATCCTCTCTCATCTCCTGCTAAGCTGGAAGAAAGATGTTCTTGAGCAGCTAATCCCTCCCACCTCGTGCCTCCATACCCACCAGGCATCAGGCTTCCACACAGTCTGCTGTCAGTGTCCTCCTCACTGAGTGTAGATAACACTGTCTGAACCGGCTGCTGATCCATTTCAGCCCAAGTACTGGATACCTGATTTCATCCAGTCTTCCCTCCCTCTGTTGCTTTACTCTTCCCTTCCTCCTTTAGTGTTTCCACTTCTCTTTTGATCCAAGTTTTTATTTTCTGGTTTCTTTCCTTTCTACCTTCATTCTGTAAATCCTCTCCTCCCTTCTCCCCTTTATTTTTGAGGCTGCCACCCTCCTTTTCTTCATCCTCCCATCTAACCAAACTTTTTACTTTACCTTCATTCATCCTTACACCATTCCTCATTTGCTTCCTTATTGTTTCCTTCAGTAGACCCAGAATGAGTTGTACCTTGTAAGGGGCAGCTGTTGAATAATTAATTCAGTCATTTTTTTAAATGTGCCTTTAAAAACTGTGTGAGCAAATGTTTTTAGGCTGTAGCTCTTGAGATTGAAGATGGATCCTGATCTTTTTCAGGGAAGCCAAAGATGATACTAAAACCATGCCTGTGATACCATAGATCTGAAACATTGTAATCCTTCTTGACATGTGTTTACATTCGAGAATAAAATGTTCTATTATCATTTACAGTATCCTCAGAAATGCCAAATACATTTCCAACTAGTCTCAAAGCAATTGGCTCAATTCTGTGTGAACAGTACTCACAAAGTCTGATTGACAGAGAATCATTTGAAAGAGACACTGCAATATTTTTTACATTTAATAAACCAGCAACCCAAATAATCCAGCCTGACAACCGATACATGGTCTTAGTTTCTCACTTCCCCTGCTACATCCACACAGGCAGCCATTTTTTGGTGCATATTTCCTCACATATTGATCAGTTATCAAACTCTTAAAAATCTGAAGTCTAGTCTGTTTGGCCGTGTAGCTGAGCACACCGTGTTGTCACTGCACTGTCCCCGGTCCGCCATGAGCAGTTTGCACTCTGTGCTTTTTTTGGATGTGTTTTAGCGCATTGTGATAATCTCCCTGAGCTTTGTAACTCAGCAACGCTGAATCAGATTATCAGATGGTACAGACTGAATTGGAATACATCCAGGCAGAGCATTTAGATGAAATGGCATTGCCCTGTTAACTTCACAGCTCAATTCATTTCAGATGCTCTCGGAGGAAATCTTCTATAGTAGACACTATGATGGTCCACAACAATAGGTCTGATGGGCCTAAAATATGTAGGCTTAATGCTTGATCTTCACCACTCTGCCAAATTCAGGACACACACGCATTCATATAAAGCCATGATCACACTGACGTGTGTTCATGTGTCCATGAAGGGCAGACTGGGCAACTCCATGCATGTATGATTGTTGTACATCATATGTCTATTTTAAGTAAACACACAAATAAACACAAAAAAGACATGAAGAAGTGAAACATTCAAGTGGATATTCCAGATTCATAACAGCTGACAATAAATACCTGTATTTATTAGTATTAGTATTAGGAATGATGAACTGACGTTAGATCCTCTTGTGTTGACAATTAATCCTACATTGTAGGATGTGTATATACGTGCAAATGTGTGTGTTTGTACAAACCACATCTGTCATCCACAGACATACATGACTGTACTCTGGGTCTCAACAGAAACACAAAGACTTACAGCTTTTACAGTTCACTGACTGACAGTCACTGTAATAACACCGAGGTGTTTCTAAGACCAGGTCTCCTATGAGACATACACAGGTACATCAGTTCAGAGAAGATGCTCCACCCAGCAACATCACAAATGACAGCCCTCTAGAGGGAGGGCTTGTGTCTCAAATCTGTCTCTGATAAGAATCCAAATGAATCTATTGAACAAAGTATTATTATTATTATTATTATTATAGCAGCAATGTGACAAATGTTATAATAGTAATGATAGAATGTTAGATAGTCACATATTTACATGTATACATGTATACACACAGCATAATAATAATAATATATAATATATGATATGACAATGTAATAATATATAATAATGAAAATCATGATAAATATTGTATTGAATAGTTTATTGAAGGGTGCTCAGACAAAATTTCAACCCACATATTAGCTGAATATAAATGACAATGACAATGTCATTTCAGCTTCCGTCATTGTCACTTCTCTTTTGCAAGTTTTGCAATTTAAAAAAAACAACTTTTTATTATTTGCCTGTAAACTTCCTCCAGCCTGGACAGTGTGATGTAAAGCAGCTTTAGACATGATGCAGCAACACCTTCAGCGATTACAAACACTGCAAATGCAGTGTCATGGCTGTATCTTAGCTCATGAATGAACATTCGACAGGGCATCCACCTACACATGTCCACATAAGCGTACACACAAACACATACACATACACACACATGATGCCTGATATGGCCAGATGGTGTAATCCTTTAGTTTTCCCTGTGTTTCATATTTTTTCCCCCTCCTGTGTTGGGATTATGCTGTTGTCCAATCGGATTTGAGCCCACTCTCCAGTGGTGATGTGAGATGAATGACAGGCGGGTGGGCGGGTGAGTAAGGGAGGCATGCAGTAGATGTACTGTATATCGCGTTGTACAATATACTGTGCAGGCTGTAAGAGCTCCACGCTGCTGAGAACCACCGTAGCTGCCATTGGTTGAGCTGGTCACTGACTATCACTGTCCAGGTAAGAGACGGGACGGGCCAAAGCAAGGTACATTGGGAGATATGAGAGGAACAATTTAACATCAGAAGGCCTCTTTCGGCAGTAGCCAACACATCTAAGTGTAGAGGAAACAAATCTTATCACAGAGATTATATAAAAAGCTTTCTTAAATTCTCCAAACACTGATCCACAGCACAAGCTTTTACTTTGACATCACATTGCCATGGCTGCCGGGCACTTCAGAGATAATGTCGAAAACATTTTTTTTTATATTTGAGAGTAAAATTACAGTCATTTAACTTCTATCTGTTAATTTTTGTGTCACATGGATCGAGCTCTGTTTAAATATGTCATAAAGGAACGGAAATTTCCACATGGAACAAAAACACTTTGTAGTTTACTGACATCATCTGCATGTTGTAACTAATGTGCTTTAGTTTTATCCTACTCTTACCTGCAGTTTATTATTAAGGATAGTTTCCATATTCTAAACTTACCTTTGGACATTTCTGGAGTGTACAGGTGACTGGCTAACCTGAAAAAGAGACAAGCATTCATTTGCTGGAGGTTTTGGGATCTGTATCTGCTGTATAAAGCAAAAGTGTTGGGATATAAACTCTTCAGATTTAGATTTTCCATGTCACCCTTGGTATTTTTCCAAATAATGTGTTGAATGTAAAAAATGTAGCAAATACTCTGAGGTGTTTCCAGATTGTGTGTGTGTGTGTGTGTGTGTGTGTGTGTGTGTGTGTGTGTGTTTGTACCAGTGTATTTTGATGCTTTCAAGGATCAAACTCCTAGTGTCAGAACCAGAATAGCAGCTTATCCTGTCTCCCAGTCTAGCTGGTATGTACAGTGTATTCAGGCATTTAGACCTGGTAGAAAGCTCCCGGCCACTTACTGTCATATGTAGTCTAATTTCACGCTTACTTAGCTGTTTTAGCACTTGTGGCAGATTAGCGAACATGCCCAGCCTCGTATGGAAGAGTGTGTGAGAGCTGATTAAGCGCAGATGCACATTTAATAAGTACAGAGAATGAAAAAGTGTGTGCATGAAAGTGGGCCTGTGTAATTAGGGCATATACATATGCTTACAGTCACTGTGTGACATGCATGGGCACATCTGTGACCGCTCACGATGCACATGACTCTTTCTGCACAGATTTATTACGCTGAATTCACATATTTGTCAAAACAATGACTGAACTTGTGTGTTGCGTATAAAGGGTCAGTTCTGCTGCTGTCCATGCTCCTGCTGCTACCTCCAGTAACCTGCCCAGGGTTGGAGGTTTTAATCCCAACTCTAAAATCATATGCACTTTTGCACTGCAGGGGCCCGGGATAAAAGCCACCATCAAATACAATCTGTGTGACTGAGCTTTATGTATCCCTCTGTCCCCCCAGGTCAGTGCTTCATGTGTATGGTGGACGTGGTGCCAGTGAAGAACGAGGATGGTGTGGTGATCATGTTCATCCTCAACTTTGAGGTCATGACAGACGACACACTTCAAGACCACAAACAGGAGCTTAACCACCGCCTGCCCACCTGGCTCGTCACTGGTAGCTACTGACTAACCTTGTCTCTCTCTTTGTTGTTTTCTGCTCTGTGTTTATCATGTAAAGTTTGAGACATTGTTCAGCCTTGTACTCACTATTCAACCATTTGTGAATTTTTCAGAAAATCAGAAAAATCTATAAATGGCAGTAACTATTACTAACAAAGTAGGTGCACAGACTGTACAGAAAAAGAAACATCACCCTGCTGATTGACATTTTGGAAAATTAATATTTTTATCTTAAAACCTTGTCCAACATGCTTCTGTGGTTATTTCTTTTTCATTAACTGAACGACCACCATGACTTTAATTCACTGGGATCATTTGTTCATTTTATTTTGTAGGAACACCAGATACTTCTGATATTTGCTAAGTCATTTTATTCCTGGGAATCCTGGGTATTTGTGTGAGATCAGGTTTGACAAAATGCTGTTTTTTGTTTTTTGTTTTTTTTTTCCGTGAACTGTCTGTGCACTTAATGTTCCAGAGAGATAACCCAGCAGTGTCTGAAGTAGGACAATGATTTGGAAGTCTCGCTCTCTCTCTCTCTCTCTCTGCAAAATTCCTTGTTTTTAACTTTGTGGCTAAAACCAAAATCTAATCAATGTCACTGTCCCAGATTCCAGTAGATTGTTTTTGAAGCTGTATTTTGAAGGTCCATTAGGCTCAGCGTCCTCGGGTTCAAATCTCCCTCTTTCCTAGCGTAACCTCCACTGTAATATCCTTCCATATTCTATCTCTTCTTTTTCTCTCTGTCACACTTTTCTTTCACTCTTCATTCCTGCCACACTTTAATATTAGACCTCCACCTGTCACTCTGCAGCCAATCAGTCTTTCCCCCTCCCCCTCTCTACCTCCCTCCACCAGGTCGTCCACGAGGCTTCAAGCTGCGTCTCCCCCTGCTGCGCTCCCTGTCCAACAGTAAAGTGTCTCTGGACGACGCCGAGGCCTGTCACATCCCCACTGCTACACCCCTGCCGCTGCACCCAGACCACCATAGTCGCGAGTCCTTAGGCCTGGGGGAGTTCCTGCCCCTTCCCCCCTTACCACCGGACCACCAAGAGCAAATCAGTGGGAGCAGGTAGGTCAAGGACATGTGGAGATGAGTTATTACAGATCCTGTTGATGTGGAGTATGTCTTGCACTCTTGAATGACTCGTGTTGTCGTGATTGTTTACACTGTGTTGTATCTTTAATTTTCTACAAGGGGCTTTACATGTGAAGCAGAAATTTAATCTTAAATGCTTCCTGCAAGGAAATTCCCTTGTCCCTTTTCCCCATACAGTGAGGTCAAAGGTCACTGTCAGCCAGAAAATAGCATTTTGCTCAAGGATGTTTTTTTAGTTTGGGCAGACACTTGCCATCTTGTTAATATTCAGTATGTTCTTTTCTGTCTCCTAGGTCAGCTCTACAGAGTTGGCCAGAAGACCGCCAGGAGGACCAACACACCTTACTGGGCTCTGGGCCTCCTGTACCCCCTCCTCCACTTCCACCTTCACACGGAGGCCACCTGGTGGGCCCTCTCACCCAGTCATCTCCTTGCGTAGCGCCCCACCACCGCCTCAGCCTCAACCCGGACGCCTCGGGCTCTAACTGCTCCTTGTCACACAGCCGCTCGCGAGAGAGCTTCCACAGCATGCGTCGTGCGTCCTCTGTAGACGAGATTGAGGCCATGAGGCCAGACTGGGACAGAAAGAACCGGAGAGCGAGTATCCGGCTGGGCAGCAGCAGCACTGGTGAGAAAGAGGAGGCAGAAAAACAAAGGGCCCTTTCTATTATCTGCTTTGATTTTTACTTCACTGTTCACCTCGTGTGTGTTTGCAGGTGCGGTAAACAGTAAATCCAACATACTGAACTCCACATCAGACTCGGACCTCATGCGGTACCGAACCATCTCCAAAATCCCCCAGATCACCCTCAACTTTGTGGATTTCAAACCTGACCCGCTTATTGCACTGCCCTCCGGGGAGATGGACATCATAGCTCCCTGCAAACTCATCGACCGGACACACAACGTCACAGAGAAAGTCACACAGGTAGGAGAGGCTGTGCTTGTGTTAATTGTGAGGGGTTTGGACTGTCTCAACCAATCTGAGCTGCTGATACACTTCTGGGTCAGATGTAGTGTTTTTTCTCTTCTCTGCTGCAATTTAACCCAAACTTTTGGACTGGCTCGTCCCTGCCTGGTCCCTAACATTAGTTCATTTTGTGTGTGTGTGTGTGTGTGTGTGTGTGTGTGTATGTGTGCTTCCTGTGTGCACTCATGCACCATGGGATATCTTCACCGCTGTAGTTATTTTGCTCTGCTGGCGTTTTGGGACTTTTACGGTGCATAATTATCACCCCTGCTCTCTCACAGCAGCAGGTGCCATTTACTTTATTCATGTAGTAAATACAGTGTCCTTTAGATGGAAATCATCATAAGAAACAAAGAAAAGGGAAAAATTCAGTGATATTGATCATCTGCTTATTATGAGTTTGACGTTGACAGATGTGATAAGCTGTTTCCACTGTACATGGAATGTGTTCATGCTCCTGTTCACACTTCTGCATCCAAAGAACATTGGTGTGTGTGTGTTTGTTCCCAGCTCCTCCACGCTGCTTTTATTTGCTGTAATCAGACAAGTCTTTCTGTGGAGATAATGCTTGTAGTACCAGCTCACATGAGTGAGAGTGAAATTGATTGAGCTCTGATGAGATGATGATGGAGGGCAGCGGGGCGGCGTTTCCAATTACCAGTAACTGACTTAGGCAGTAACAGCAGCGCTTTCCTCTGCTCACGCTCTCACGAGCTTCTCCTCAGCCCGTGTTTGAATCGATATCTTCACGTCACAAAAGTGATAAACGTGAACTGTGCATTTTAATGCAGGTGAGCTGTGAGTTGTCTCTGTGGCTGGAATCTTATATTTCAATTTCTTTATTGTCATTGCACAGTGTGCAATGAAATGAAGTGTCTACAGTCTATATACAAACAATAAATAGTGTCAGCATGGAGGGTGTAGAAGCAGAGTGCATGTACTCAGTTATATTGCACATATACACTGCACATGATAATAATGCACATGCTTCTGGTATGATTGCATGTGCACAGGATAACATTTGGGTTATGTATTATTATAGCCCCAGCAGTTTAATTGTATTGCAGTGTAGTTGTTTAATGACACTTGGATAAAAACTTGTCAGGAGTCCGGAAGTGTAATGGTGAGTCTCTGATGATGTTTGTGGCCCAATGAAGACAGCAGGTTCTGTAAATGTCCTCCAGTGATGGTGGCTGAGTCCCAGTGATTTGTTGTGCACGTTTTATGACTCTTTTAAGAGCATATTGAGAAATGACTTTTGTTTGGATCCACTGCCTGTGTTTTCTTTCACCACACTTGCTTAAAAAAGCATTTGTCAAAGTAATTGAGTTGAGGAGACACAAGGAGTGACCATGTGAGAAGGAAGGAGAGTCTGCTGTGACTTCACAAAGGTTATACCAAGGTGCTTTTTCTGTTGCACAAAACAGCAATCACATTTAGCAATCAAATAAAAAAGGAATCCAATATTATAAAAGCTCTGTTTGGACGTCACTGTTGTCAGAGTGAAAGCTTTATTGAGGGACAGGGTCATACAAACAAGATGGTTTGATGAGGATGAGGTTTTCTTGTTGCCCTGTGCAGAAAGTTTCACAGAGTATTCAACCTTTATTAATCAGAGGAAGTTGCTTCCAGAGGAGCTGGTTAATTAGGATGTTCCTTTACTCTGCTTTGTTTCAGAGTGCTGAGAGTTTCTGAACAGTCTCCATTTGAGGAACACAGCAAAAATAAGTTTTTAGTCTGTATAAGCAGACTCTTATTTTGTCAGATCGAGTGTTGCTCTACACTTGTGCATTTCCTCCCTCTTTTATTCTGGAGTTTCTCTTACTCAGCCCTTTCTGTTTGCCTCCATGTGTATTCAGCAGTGAGTTCTCAGATAAATTGCCGATTTGACGTCTCATCAGTCTCCATGCAGATGAATCAGTTTGTTATTAAAGCCCAGATCTCCTGTGAGTTTCACACGACTGTGATGAACAGCAGGGGAAATGATTATAGAGAGAAATGTGCCATAAACTTCCAGCAATCTGACAACGACAACATCTCACATCCCTAAAACAGTGACACTGTATCACAGCCCACACTGTAAATCTGACTCACCTGGTGCTCTTTGATGCCATATTTCAGAATTAATGATGATTGGATTTTCTTGAGTCTCTTCTATCATTTCTTATGTCTCTCTCTTTTATCAGAAAGGGTCATGATATTGTTACAGTATTTCATTTGTGATTACCAAGGTCCTTTCGATTGTTATTGGTTTGTCTGATTTATTGCTGGAAATACAGACGTAATGTGCATGTTTCTCTTTTAAAAAATTTGAAAAACTACCTGCTCCTGTGGATATGAAATTATTTTATTGTTTCTGTTTCCCTATTTAATTATTCTTTCATTGTGCCTGTTCTTATGTAATTGTGTGCTGCATGCACCATATAAAGAGAGGATAGTAACAGATTGTTCCAGCTGTTGATGTCCTTACAAATTTAACTCTGACATGCATCTCTGTTGAGTTTGTATTTTAAACAAAACAGAATTTGTATGTATTTATTTTAATTTTTCAACATGCAGCCTGCACTGCAAAACACTGAATGACGAATGATCTTCTTTTGATAACTTAAATGGCAGTCTATATAGAATGTAACAGGATGTCTTATTTTGTCTCTCAGTGGACCATCTGGCATGCAATGAAAAGTTATAGATAGACACTGTTCTGCAGGGTTTGCAGCCTATTCACAATGAATTTCATCACAACATCACAGAGTCACCAGTGGCATACTCCTGAATCCTCCTCATGCACATACAGAGTCAGCAGTACACACCAACAGACATGTGCTGCACCTTGAACTGAAGAGGCCGCACCAGACCAGCTGGACATCCTGCCTGATTGAGCACGACTTGTTTTCTGTGAACAGACGGGGATAGTATTGTTGCTGTCAGTTTAAGTGAAGAGGCGAGGGCGTGCCTCCTGTCACCCACAATGCTGTTTGCCTTATGTCTGTTTCTGTAAATGAAAAGTTCTGTATTTTTGTACTGAAGTGGTAACACAGAGACTTATGTTGTGGGCTGAGAGATGAACAAAGAGCAGAAAAGATTAAGTTAATCTCTGTTAGGACTTCAGTCCACACAGAGACACTGAAAAGGAATATGAATGATCTGCTCTTTCATATTGTCTGAGTGAGTCATCATGTCCTTTCTCTCTAAATGACAATTTGAACATCAACAGAATAATCCAAAGTTGATGATGTAACACAATATAAACTTAATGCAATCATGCTATGCAGTATATGAGGTGCAGCTGGCAAGGTCACAACACAACCCTCAGCGGCTATGTGTGTGTGTATATGCATGTGCATTAACCCATAATGCAGACTGTGGTTATGTTACAGTGCAGATGGAGGAACCCACACCAGCTGTGTCTCCACATGGTATGGACTGCTATTTATAGAGAGCTGTTGGAAGAATGGAAAATTACAAAATGAGCTGTGTTTTCCATTTAATGTGTTAACCACTCTTTTTTATATGATATATTTATTTTTCTTTTTAAAAGTAGAAATCAGTGGGTGGTAATCAGAGGAAATAAAAAGAAGTGCAGGAGTCATTAATTCATAATAAGATCACCACAGCAGGGTGTTTTTTATGGCTGGTGTTAAAGAGAGTTTTCAGTGGATTACAGCAGCTGATCTTGATGGAAATACAGAGGGAGAGATAATTAGTCATACCTACAACTGAGCTCTGTGGTTCAACCTAAAGCCTTCATACTCTTTGATATGTGTGACACATACATGAGAACAACTGCTCAGAGGATCAGATATTACTGGAAGAGCAGCTCTTGTTACCAGCTGTGGCCTGAAGATGGCAGCACTGTATCAGGTTGTGTGATGACAGGCGTCAGCGCTGCCTCAGAGGAGCAGAGAAGAAGATGTTGAAAGGCAAACAGGGCTGAATAATTTAAGTGTTCCATAAAACATCTGACACCCTGAACAAGAACACATGCAGATACTCTCTCTCTCATATGAAATGACTTCTGGCACTGTCCCCCCTCCTTTTTTTCATCTCTCAACATGTTGGTTTTTGCCTCATGACCAAGCTGCTCGCGCTCACGCTGGCTCATGAATGTTAAGTTTGTGCACATGGCTGCAATGGAATGCTCCAGTTGCCTTTTAAATGAAAATGTCTATTCTCTGTTAGCATTAGCATTATCTGCACAGTTTGACACGGCAACAGTGTTTGCCTGTGTGTGAGCTTTTATACAGAGCTGAGTGCAGCTGACCTGTAGTTACCCAGTGTAATACAGAAGCCTGGATAGATGGATGATCAGGGAGGAGGGTGGAAGAGATGCCCAGAAAAGTGTAGAGAAAACTGAGATCATGCCTCAGTGCACACTTGGACACGCACACGTACACACTTAAGTGGCACTCGTAGCTTCTCTGACTATGGTCCTGTCCTATAGGGGACACTTGATTAAATACACACTCACCCGTCACAGTTCTCATACAATATTCCTGACACACACACACACACACACACACACACACACACACACACACACACACACACAGAGCTCCATACATGGCATTCCACGTGAACAGCTACTATAAGCACCCACACACACACATGCACAGCAGAGCAGACTCACATACACCCTGACACTCTCTTATAGTCATACACACACATGCTGCCTCTCCACTCAGGCAGCCTGTCACTTCCAACCCCACAGTGAAATCCAATGGAGCAATGGATGGCACACACCGCGCCCAGCAACAAAGTGGTAGGATCTGTCTCCGTCTTCTTAAAAATCTAAAAGAGAACAACTGCAGCTTGTGTCAGAAGTTTGAGGGTTGGTGCCTGAGCTCTGTTACTGTACCTGTGACTGATGGTGCTGCTGTCTTATTCAGTTTCCAGTGGAGAAGCCTGAGGAAGTTTGAAAATATGAGTCAGTCGCAAAGTCAGTTCTTCTTATTTTTAAAATGTTATGGAAGAAAAAGACGGCATGCAGAGGGATTTTCTCTGTCAGATAACAGAAGTGATTGTTAGAGATGTTTTTTAGGTGTCTAATGTGCATCCTATGGTTATTACAGTGTATTTACTACTTATGTGTTGTTATCATACTGGAATCACCTTATTAAGTTTTCAAACCTTAGTAGCTTTGTACATAAACAACTTTAGATGTTAGTGACAGATGTTTTAAAAATATGATTACCTAGTGGATTACTTTAAATAAGTGTAGAGGAATTATAAATTCAACTGTTTTACATATCCTGACATTCAGTAATCAAGTAAATCAGTAGTCATTGTTGCTGTAGGTTGTATGTGATACAAAATACTGTCTATAATTAGAATTTTCTTCCTTGTCTTGCCTTTATTTTTCAGATGAAGCCACCACAAAGTGTCTAAAAATGAGGTTACAGCACTAAATCTGGGTTATCCACTGGATTATACTGCAGATTATACATTCTCACTAATCATTAATCGCAGACGCAGCAATGTTTATGATTTTATGTGCTTCATTCTTCTGTATTTCCAGACTTCTTTGATAGGAATTTTGTATATTTTAAAGTTTGTATTATTTTTCACAGAATTTTCTTTTATCTGAGTTCAGATGACTTATTTTATAACAGCTATTCACAGACTTTTCTGGTTTTCTGCTCTGCTGTTTTCTTAAATGATAAAACTAAGAAGTCATACTGTCATATTTTGGTTTGACTTATAGGAACTCCAATAGGCCTTTAGGGGGCTGCGTGATGAGAACGAGGTCTGTTTCCAAATTAGAAACAGAGCAGGAGCTCTGCTGGAGAGACATTCATTGTGGTACTTTGACAAGATTCAGCCACAATAAAGCCACACATACAAAGTCAAAAAATAATCTCCAAAGTGTTGACACAAAAAAGTTGGAACAAAAGACAACATGACAGTCCCACAAGTTTATTGCTGAGCACCCTGTTGGAGAAATCGTGGCAAAAAATAGTCTCAATTAAAATGATTTATGTGGTTAGTTTCTCTGAGCCAGTCAATTCCTCTCCTCTCCCTGCTGAGGCACCACAACTTAGACTCAAACTGCTCACATAAATCATCAAAAAGTGGTGATTTTTTTCAAAATTGTTACATCTTACATTTGTCACGCTGTGAAACTGCTGCTACTCTGTGAATCTGGAGTATATAGGGTATTGCTACAGAGTACTGTAATGGGCCACTTATCAGAGAACACTTGTTAAGTCTTGTAGACTTACATTACGTTAAATGGAAAGTGCGCTGTATATATTTCTTTAATGAGCTGGCTTTACAGGGAACGAGAGGAGCAGATCTCTGTGGAGAGGGCAGTGACATAGCTTTACTGCACTTGTGTGTGTGTGTGTGTGTGTGTGTGTGTGTGTGTGTGTGTGTGTTTATGTACTGTATGAATCCTCTTTTGTGATGCAAAAATGCATAATATATAAGTTTGTATGTGTCTGTTTGTGTGTGTACACTGGAACACTTGAGTGCCTTTTGGGGTGTTTGTGTATTTTTCCTGTTTCTCTGCTGCACAACGACTCAGTGCATGTGATTCCAGTACAACCTGCTCGTAATCTCTGCATATTTAATGTGCTTTAGAGGGATATTTTTGTTGTTTCCAGTTTGTTATATTAGTTTTACAACCTCTTTGGCTTCTCACTTAGCACAAATAGTAGTCTGAATTTTCTCCTCACTGGCATTAAAGGGCAATTTTACTACATCTATAACCAGACATATTTTTTAATTTATGGGTATCTTTATTAGAACTGGCATTGCAAAAAATATGTTGTGCACATGCCAATTCAAAACTCCTAGTTTCCATCTGCACTGCATCCACCACTGCACTAATGTGTCACATGTGGGTACACGCGTAGAGGCTGCTGTTGTTTCAGTGAAGTGATGGCCACTCAAACTTTGGAGCAACTCACTCAGTTAAGTTCAGATTCCATGATGAGTGGAAAGTTTGTAGAGTAAAAACTAGAACAGTCTTACGCATCGGGGGAAAAAAACTGTAAACCATGTTTTGTTCGGGGATTAAAAATATGACAGAGACTTTGATCAGAGTTCATTACCCCTGCACGCCACCGCCTCATTCTTGTTTGTTAGTGACTGCAGCCCCTGTTACTCAATTAACTGAATTCCCTTCTAGTCAAATTATGATGAAACCTATTTGCATAGGGGTCATGAGTATGCATGAGCTTTCTAAATAGTACATGACTTGAATGATTCAAAAGCAGGTATTTTTAGAAGTGCCACATGTTTTTTGCTGAGAAAGCGCCAGAGGGGGCGCAGGGCTCCAATGTGACTCTGTGGTTGTTTTGGTGAGAGACGCACCTCTGGCAAAGTCCCACAGCAGGGCAGTGTCCGTTAAATAGGGCAGAAATTAGCACAAATGAGGGGTTTTATCATCCCTTATGTGTAAGTATTACTCCCACTACCTAGAGGAGAGTGCATCATCCAGCTGTGTGGGTCTGTTTCAGGCCGTGGATGCTTTCAAAGACTTCTGCAGCTCTTAATTGTTTTATTCCTTAAATCTTCTTTGTGTCTGTGCTTCCAGTTTGTATAACACAGTGGTAGCCATTATAGCTCTTTTATGCTTTTATTCTGGGTATGTCTTTCTGTATTTGTCTTAGAAGTAGGTTATTTTAGTCATTTGTGAGTCTAGACAACAGTTAAAAGAACAAAACTTGTTTTTGCAAACATCTCCTCCGGACATGAGTCCAAATAGAATAGAATAGAATAATGGATGTCCATAGTTGTTATGAACTTTATTCATCACTGAATAGAAATTACTTCTACACCAGGGAGACAAAGAAATAGGATTCATTTAGACTATTTGCTGTTTGAGCCTGCAGCCAAATTCTGCAGCTCAAGTAACCATTTTCCTGTTTGCAATACGTATCTTAATAGTCTTTGTTTTCATCAGATTGCCCTGTTCACTTGGAACGTATTGGATTTCTGTCGTGATGGAGCTGTTTCTAATGTGACAATATGGTGAAATCTTGGTCAGTATTGCAGATGTGTTGTATTGCTGGTTCCTGGTTCTGTCAGGTAAATGAACTGGAATAGAGTGGAGTCTGGGAGCATGTGACGCACTCAACCTGCAGAGCTGTAATTTAGCCGCCCACTCATAGGCTCTGCCTCGATACCTCAAACTGATTGAGTGCTTCCTCCATGTGAGTTCAGTGACCCACAAAGACAGAAAGCATGTTGTCAGTGTCTTGAAGCCACTTGTATCCACCAGGAGACTCTGTCTTCAGCCCAGTTCACATGGGCCTGGATTCTACAGGGTGTGTTAGGTAATTGGAGAGATTTCTGATGTGCACAGTGATAGTTGTCATGTTTTGTGTGATTTGCAGACATTCTCAGTGACAACAAATAATTTGATACCACCCAAAGACAGTTTTGACACATGTGATGCTGTAAGCTCCATCTTTTTTTGCTTGCTCCCAGAGTGTTATGTGAGGTAGCGTGTAGGATGAAGTGGATTACATAAAGCATTAATCATCCTACTAAGCAGCTCGGATACTACTGAGTATATCTGATTGTAAACAATCACAACATAAATTTTTGAACGTGGTTACGTGACTCCAGAAATCCAGAAACTCTCTTTTCAAATCTTCCATGTGGTGAAACTGGAGATAATAATGTCAGAAGTTTGGGACACTAATCCAGCATTGTCTAGATGTTGAGGTTTTGTAATTAATCCATGAATCTTAATGTTAAAACAGGAGCCAGTGTCAGAAATGACTTTGAATGTATCGTCCTCATTGAACAAATGTGCTCATTCTCAAGCAGCTAATCTATATCAGACTAATCTGTTCCTCCCTCGTGCTGCTGAGAGCCACCCCATTCAAACAACATTAGAGAGGCATCGATTTGGCTATTTGTAACGCTCTACATAACATTAGTTTGTTTCAAGGAAATTCTTGGTGTGTCTTTGAAACATGGTGACACTTTCAACTAGAACTAGAAAGGATGAGTGTGATGTAAAGTCTTCCAGAACAGACGTTAAATAGGGTCAGAGTTGTTATTTCTGCAGCTTTAGTATATCATTTGACAGCTTTTATGTATGATACCTTCATTACATTTTGAGATGCTGGTTTCGTTAAGTTCTTTATCTGCGATGATGAAAGAGAGTATTAAAAATGTTGAGATAAATATCAGAAACAAAAGACTTTGGCCAACTACAGCTGTTAATACAAAGTGTTTAAAAGAAGCAATTAAATATTATCTTAAAGGAGGAGGAACAGCCCATTACAATGCAGTAAAATATTGTATTTCTTTATGGAATGATATTTATTGTCATTTCTCACCGATTAATTATCGAGCAGATCCTTTTGCATTTGTGACTGTGTGTGTTTGTATCTGCTCAGCAGGGACTGGCTAACTAAATCTGTCTGGCTCTAATTCACACACGGGCAGGAAGGCTTCTCAATCTGTTTGTAGTTTGATCGAACGCCTCTTACCACTGCTGGAAGGCTACCTCTCTGTCTTCATCCCTCACACACACACACACACACACACACACACACACACACTCACACTCACACTCACACTCACACACACACACACACACACACACTCACAGACGTAATATATGGCAGATTTGAAAGTGAGAGCAGATAGTGAGACAGGGAAGGAAGAAAGGATGCAGAGTAGTGAATAGGAAAAAGAAAAAAGTGTGGAAAATACTGAGGGAAATGAGAAACAAAACACTGCACTGAAAAAGAAAATAGGGGATGAGTGAAGGATGGAAGGAATGAAGACAGGGAGGAAAGAAGACAGGAAGAAAAGGAGGAAATAAAGAGGCGTTGTTTCAGGGAAAGGAAGAAATTGCAGAAAGGGAACGATGGGGAAAAAGAGGATGAGTGAGGACCACAGAGAAGTAAAAGTTCAAAAAGCAACAGATGAAAGATGAGAGGGGCATTCACACAGTTTACTTCCACACCTTCACCCAGTCTGTCTGTCCTCCCTTCAACTCCTCTTGTTTCTCTACATATCGTTTTATATCTACTGCACCTCTGTCCTGTCCTTCTCTTTCCCATTGTCTTGCCCTAACTCTCTTTTCATACTCTCTCCTGCTCTTTTGTGTCTTTTCTCCTCCTTTGTTTTATCTGTCAGCTTATAATTTTTCTTGTCTTTCTTTTCTCCCCTCTTTTCCCTCCTTCCCTCCTTCCTCCTCCTCCGCTCTCGGGTTGTGTGACCCATTTCCTTGGCCCTGGCCCCATTAATCACAGTGTTGTGGGCTTGGCCTGGCTGCCTCCCTGCCTGGCTGCCCTTCCTCATCATAGCAGGTAATTGAATGAGAGAGGGCTCAAGGTCCCTGCACTAAGCAACCATTGATAAGTCTGACATTTACCCTGCTTACTTATGACCTGGTTGCTTTTTTGACTTGGCCGCCATGGTTGGTTATGGTGTAGATCCATGTCTGATAATGGAGATCTATCTATGTTTGCTAGAGCAAATATCTGTCCGACAAGGAAGGCTGCACATTCACTAGAATTGGAAAAAAACATAAGCAGAAAGGACGCAATAGAGGAAAATGAAAGAAAACAGAGTTGTAGCTATGCTCATCTCTGAGGCAGCGCACCGCACAACATCACAGCTACTTCACCTTGTCTCATGATCAAAGTCAATTTTTGCATCTCTACCATTTGTACCTTCAGAAAAGTACATACGAGTACTGTACAAGTACTAAATGTACCCTACCCTACCCTATTTGTACCCACATTAAAGTCAGTGGTTCTTAAACTTTTTCATGTCAGGGACCCTAAACTGACACAAATTAGACCACAGACCCAGATTTTGTCCCAGCGTCGCCTATCTGATAAGACTTTTGCTTTTAGATTTTTTTATTACAGAAAGTGTTTGAAACCCATGACCAAAACAGTCAGTGTGTTACTTATCAACGGGATTAAAGTGAGAAAAATATTCACCTTTTTGCTTTAAATCTGGTCTCTGGTCTCTATGTCAACCAATAATGATTGGTTTACAAGAGGAGAGCAACTGTAGCCATGGAGACGGAGTACAGTACAGCAACTAGGAGTATAGCAGTATCAAGGATACGTCAAAGAAAAGTTTCTGATGCATCCAGATAAAAAACAAACTTGGTGCTCAGAGGAAAGATTACGGTTTAAAAAAGAAAGTGATTGACGGAGTGCTGAAAGAAGAGAAGGGACTGAGGGCAGACCTGGATGTTGCCTTATTTTTTGCTTTTTTGCTTTCTCCTCATCACTTGGTTCTCACTTTGCATCTGTTCTGCTCTTATTTCTATTTTAATCATTTTCTTGATATATTTTCAGTCACTGCACTCGGCTAAATTAAAACCAGAGAAGTTCACAGGATGTTGCCTTACTCCTGTCTCTCTGATTACTCCAAAACCCCAGTGCAGTGCACTGACGACACATTTCTCTCGGTCGCTCTCTTAGATCCAAGCTGGGTTAGCTCAGTGTTTGTGTTATTCCTCTCACTGCCAGAAGGAGGAGACAAAACCTCCTCACTACACCACACATCGGTTTACATGGATGGTACAAATTTGTATGTTAAAAAATAAGAAACTGGATTGTACATTAGTTGGATCAGTTTTCATACATGTAATATACATCTATAATATGTCTGTTGTTGTTTCATTTACTTCCTTGTACAAAGATGACTTTGTTGTGCTCTGTTGTGCCTCTACTGTAAATTTAAGTCCCTGAAAATAGCTTTCACGAGTCTCCATTTTAGCTTGCTTGAGATGCACCCAATTTTATGCCTTACCCAATCGATTTCAGCCGTTAACCCCACATGGGAAATGGTTGCATCTAGATCTGGTTAGTGAGGCAGTCAGGGTCCCATCTTGGACCGATCCATCAAGGGGTGAGGAGGGCTAGGGCAGGGAAAGGGAATGGGCTCATCTCGAGAGGCAGCGGAGTGAACCAGGGACGGCACTGAGGTGCTCTGTCACTGACACACACACAAGCATACACACATTCAGCACAGTTCATGCCTACAGTCCAGCCAGAAGCTAGTTTCCATTGTTTTCTACTACGTATTCTCACTTCTATAAAAGCTCTTGTGCTATAACAGAAGCATTGCATTGCACCAGTCGCATGCAATGTAACACTTGTCTGTTGTCAGAGATGCTAATCAGATTAAACAGCAATCTAATGATTAATCTGTGTTACAGTGTTGTACATTAATCTGGAATTTGACTGAATGTTATTATCTGAAATTATTTCCTGATGGATGCACTGACAGCAGGTGTCCTCCTATATATTATTATACAAATGCTGCTCAGTTACTGTAACTGCAGTGAGACTGTCATACTGGGATTATACAAAGTGTGCCAGACGCACACTTTCATCACTGATGTGACGCACATGCTCAACAACAAATACAAACACACACATGGATGTGAACTTTCTAAATCACCCATAAGGTCAACACTAACATTGAGACAAGGAAATCAATAGCTGTGTCGATCTATCACATCTCTCTCTCTCTCACTCACACACACTCACACATACGCATGCACGCACGCACGCACGCACGCACGCACGCACGCACGCACGCACGCACGCACGCACGCACGCACGCACGCACACACACACACACACACACACACACACACACCAATGTGATTACCTGCAGTAGTATCAGGACAGTAGGTCCTCTTGAGACGACAGAACCTCTCCAGAGATTAGCTCGGTGTCGGCTCCTTGGCGGCCGCCAGGGAATGGAGGCAGAGGCTGCCATTTAAACCCAGTCATTATCCGTGACCCTGGTCCAGACCTTGAGCCCTGTAGAAATATCATGGTATATACCAGCAGAGCAGCGCTGCAGCTACACATGCCTCAAAACAGCAGCAGCCCAATATAGAGCTTTTGTAATGCACCCAGGGAGATCAAACAAACAATGTACACACATACACACACACACACACACACACAAATAAACACATCTAAACAGTCACATCCATAGATGCACTCAGTCATTTGTTGGATACTCAGTGATTGTGTGTTTAAGTGGTTTGTAGATTAGTGTGTGTCGAAAGAGAACTGAGGGAAAAAGAAAAGAAAAAAGTAGAAAAGAAACCTTAAGCCCCATCACCTTTTGTTGAGGCGCCTTTGAGCAAGACACCCAGTTTCTGCTGGAGTTGTTCAGGTGCCAACCTGTTGAGACTGAAGACTTTTCATCAAGATTTTAATGAGCTGTAATTGTTTTACATGTAGAAAAGACTGCATGTTGAAAAGCCCACAGAGACACAGAAGGTGACAGACAGTGTGTGTGTGTGTGTGTGTGTGTGTGTGTGTGTGTGTGTGTGTGTTTCCCTAGTGTCTGCCCATTGGCTTCTGAGTCGACCATCTGCATGTGCAGCTTGCATTGAGCTGCTTCCGTTCGTGATGTTTCTGGTTCATCTGTGTTTTAACAAATGAATTCATTTACACACACACACACACACACACACACACACACACACACACACACACACACACACACACACACACACATACATGTCAAGTTACTCTTTACTATAGACAAATATACACACAAAACCTGCACATTCTGCACATGTACACACAAACACACAAACCAGGCCTCCCCAGTTTGACATACTCCAGTGACAAATCACCCTCTGGTGTCTCTTATTCAGGTTTACTTATTTCCTGTACAGAAAACTGCTTAGCACACAACTTCAGTAACTGGGAAACAGACCAATCCATGCAGGAATATCTGCGGGGTGGGTCGACTCATCTCAGGTGTGTGTGTGTGTGTGTGTGTGTGTGAGTGATAGCAGCACCACCTGGCCCATTCAGTGAGAGCAGATCTGTGTGTCCTAGTAAAGCTGGAAGTTGTTCAACATCGCAGTAGTGTGTCATGTCATGTCTGTCCTGTCGCGGGCCGCTGCAGAGCATCATGGGAGCCTGGGGAATCTGGCCAGAGATTCTCGTGGACCCACCTGCTGAGACTGACTCATTTTCCAAAAGTTAAACTCCACGGGAGCCTCTCCTCCGGTCCCTGTGCTCTCATTTACTCCCTTCCTCTCACTTTCTCACTCGATCTGTCCCCCTTATTTTTCTCTTTTAATTTCTCTCACTCTTTTTTCTTATGTTTTTATTTAATTTATTGCTCTCTGTGTTGCTCTCTGTGTGCCTGTTTTTGTCTCCTTTCTTGCTTCCTCCTCATCACCTTCTCACATAGCATCTGCTCTGCCCTTATTTTGAAGTGCACAGGCTGCGCTCTCTCTTTTATTCATTTTCTCCATATATTTTCAGTGCTGTTGACCTCTGCTGGCCTTCATTTAAGTCCGAATGGTGACCAAAGGAGAACAAAGCGATTCATGTAAAATGCAAGAAGAGAAAACACAGTCTTTGGACTGAACTGAGGCCAAGCAGACAAGCAGACAGGGCTGACTTTTGAACTGGAACAAAGCCACACGGACCGGAGACTACAGTTCAGCTGGAGGACATGTCTCCGGGGTAATCTCAGGACATTGACATTGTGGCTCAATGCTGCCCCGCTGTTTACCAAAAGGATTTTGTGATTACTATGACAGCTAAGTCACCTCCACTTTTAAAAAAACAGCGTTGAGCTGAAGCCAAAACTCCCTCAAAGAAAAAAAAAATTTAACATCAGCAGTTTGTGCCACCTTATATTCTCGTGTCATGACACATACGTGCACACATTTTGTCACAAAGAATTTACACCAGAAAAAACATCCACAAATCACGTAACTTTTTACAGCGTCCATCTTCCCACGTCTGCTCTTGCACCCTGTGAGGGAAGATGCAGTGTAAGTGGGAAAGGATCACAGCTGAGTCTTTGAATGTTGGTAGTGGTGCCAAGAGGCAGAGCCGGACTGCAAAAATATGTTTTTGGATTAACTACAAATAGAATGGTGCTTCATTATTTATGTGCCTTCTCTCAGCTTCTCCTCATCAGAAGAGAAACTGCATCTTCGTTGGATTTTAACAATTTCGCTCGCAACAACAAAAACATAAAAATAACAGGAAAGCACATTACTTGTGGCAGAAATAACAAACAACAAAACCTTCCCGAACAGCGACTGGAGGCATTTTAATGTTTCAGTGTTTGGCACATGGAGTCATAGTCAGAGAGTCGAGGCCTCTCTGCTCCTCGGCAGTTTCTCTTGCAGCCTGTTCAAGGTTGAGACATAATGGTGAGTCCTGTGATTTCTGCCTGTGGCAAGTACTCACATCACATCTCTCAAAGTGTTTGTGTGTGTGTGTGTGTGTGTGTGTGTGTGTGTGTGTGTGTGTGTGTGTGTGTGTGTGTTTGTACCAACATCTCTTCTGCTAATGTGTCACAATCTGAGACAGTGCCACATTTACATAGCAAACACACATATGTGGTAGGTTAACAGAGACAGAAACAGCTGAGGAAGTGAGAACAAATTGTCACCTTACAGCAAACTGCCGCTGCAGTATGCGTGGTTCTTTGTTTTAACCCATAGGTGATGTGTCCTCTGTCGTGTCCAGGCCCTCTGGACCCTCGTTAGCTCCATCAACACCTAAGATGTTCTCAAGGATTAATGAACTGCCTCTCAGCTTGTCATGTTTTTGTTCCTGTGTATGCAGTGAAAGAGAGAACATCTGAGTGTGGAATACAGCCCTATGTCGTAGGACTGTATCTGCAAGTGTGTGTGTGTGTGTGTGTGTGTGTGTGTGTGTGTAATCCATTAGGAGCTCCTGTCACAGCTGTCACAGC
Organism: Trachinotus anak; assembly: GCF_046630095.1. Classification (NCBI taxonomy): domain Eukaryota; kingdom Metazoa; phylum Chordata; class Actinopteri; order Carangiformes; family Carangidae; genus Trachinotus; species Trachinotus anak. Next base: position 18,045,771 of record NW_027273860.1, on the reverse strand, counting down.
CCAGGCTTATTGGAGCTGTCAGTCCTTCTTGGTGTCTTTGTCTACCTTATTCCAGTACCTCCATGTCTGCTGGGAGTAACTAAGATCATGTGAACTGAATAAATATGAGGAGTGCTTCATTTCTTTTTCCCTGCAGTTTGACTTTACTTTATATTTACAGTAAAGTGCTAAATATTTTTCTGACAAAAGTTTTGATCCCCAGTTAATAAAGAAATCCCGCTTCAGTTTTTGTAGGAACTTCTCACCTTTTCAACTAGTACATCAAATAAAGAGCGATGCAGGTGTTTAGAGTCATCTCAGTGAAAATACCCTCTTATTAAAGTTGACGTTCAGACTCCACAGTCAAAGTCGTTTTATAAAGACACCATGAAGCCAAAGCAGAAACTGCTGAATAAATAGTTTTAGAGCTCACTGTAATTTCCCAAAATAGTCTTTGCTGTGTTGTCTGCTGGTTTCCACAGTATTAATGACAAACAGGGACAGTTTAAAGAAGATTTGGCATATTTAATCCTCAGTGGTTTAAACTTTGAGAACTTATACTAAGTACATACTTGGCAGCAAGTTTTGGTTTTGGGCAGAAGCTCTCAAATTGCAAGAAGCCATTACTGGACTGCACTTGATCTCTTTCATCATTCAAAGAAATGTATTTGTTTGTTTTTGTATGTGCAAAAGAAATGAATGAAATGAATATGTAAAATAACTTGTGATGTATTGATCCTTTTCAGAATAGTACAAGTGCTCAACCACCCGTCTTGTTGATTATTGAGGTGACTTTATTGGTCATACCATTTCAGAATCAGAAAAAAAACAAAGCCCCAAAAACATTTATATTTAAAGAGACCTCTCAAAAATAACTAATCACATAGTAATATTTCATCACGCCTGCCAAAATTGTATTTTCATATTTCATATTTCATATTTCAGCAACTATTTGAATTTCCCTCCACCTGAATTCCTTTGTCCCGTTCTCTTTCCATGTGAACTGTATTATTATGCACTAAAGCGGAAAGTAAAAACCTCAGGGGTGTGCACTGTGCAGATATTTGAGTTACAGTATGAAAGAGTCTCCCTCGTATTCCTCCATCATGATGCTGCTTAGCATGCAACACCCCCCCCCCCCTTTATCAGCTTAGTCAGCGGGGACAGTGGAATGAACCCTGATTCATTTGGCTATCCCCGTTATCACACTCTACATAACAATAAGATGTTACTGTGGACAATGCTGGACGCTGGACAAATATAATTACAGATAAGTGTTGGTGTGTTTATTAGCATAATGTAATGTGTCCCATGAGAGTGCTCACAAACCCTTCAGTGACTGTCATGGCAGGGGGCCTTTACAGAGAGAGAGGACAAACAAAGTCATAACCATCAGCACTTTTGAAATGTTTTCACATCACTCCACAGTGCGTCATATCTGACCACAAACATGGACTGTGTGGATTTGGCTTGAGTTAGCACTTTTTAGTCTCCCATCATCATTGTGTGATGTCTGAACAAAGACACAAGGAAACACACAAACACAAGGTACAGGACAGAAAGCCAGTTGTTTTCTAGGAAAAGGTTTTTAAATGAATGTTAGCTACCAGACAAGTGGTTGTGTATTTTGGCTGTAGTGCATACTGTCTGACAATGGCATGTAAATCAAATCTAGTCGTCCAATAAAAATAAATCACCACCATGCCTGTAAATCCTAGTGTGTAATTGCTGACCACTGCAGTGTGATATACAACCTGGAAAGCAACACTGCTCAAAACTGCATCTATATAAAACTGATTTGTAATAGAATATGTGTAATGCAGTCTGAAGTAGTTTTTTATCTACTAAATGAGGACATTTTCTAAAGTCACAAGATGTTCATACAGTGTAAGTAAAAAGTTCACTGATAATGTATTTCCTTTGTTTACCCTAAAATATACTTTTGTAGCAGCTCAAGTAAGATTAACATTTTTGTTTGATTATGTCTGGGACCTCACAGCGTTTGTTTAGACAGGATGTGAAATATATTAACATTTAACTGAAACAATGATCTTTTTCCCTAAACTTAACCAAAGTGCTTTTGTCACTGTGACCTAACCAAACTGGGTCCCAGGATACCAACCCTGGTTTCTGGTACCAGAAGCTCCTGTGCTTTGTGCACTCACCAGCTACTCCCATTACCTCACAACAGAAAGTCTGTGTGCTACAGAAACATACTGACATTGATCCAGGCAGTGGTAACATTTCCCATTTTTAATCAATAGGAATCAGTAGTGTATAAAGATAATTTTCTAGAGGAGAGAAGTGCAAAAAGTTACTGTGCTAAATAGCTTCATCCATCCATCCATTTTCTTCTGCTCATCCGAGGTCAGGCCGTTGTGGCAGCAGTTCAAGTAAAGTAGTCCAGCAACGTTTTCCAGCTCCTCCTGGGGGATCCCAAGGCGTTCCCAGGCCAGATGAGATATATAATCTCTCCAGCGTGTTCTGGGTCTACCCTGAGGCCTCCTACCAGGTGGACATGTCTGGAAGACCTCCACTGGGAGGCACCCAGGAGGCATCCTGACCAGATGGCTGAACCACCTCAACTGGCTCCTTTCAACACGAAGGAGCAGCAGCTCAACTCCAAGCTCCATCCAGATGTCAGAGCTCCGTGTCCTGTTACTGAGGCTGAGCCCAGACACCCTGCAGAGGAGACTCGTGAAGCTCATAAATCTGAATTGCTTTTCTTTATTAAACCACGTTACTGTATCAACTGCAACATAGAAACATAAACGTGAAAGTGCTTTTTGTTACATTATGTGTTTCACACATTTCCAAAGAACATTTTTTTGACTGATAGTAATAGTTGGGGGAAAGAAATCTAAAATAGCAGAAATACACACAGAATAAGATGCTCTGTGCCACATAAGAATTTCTTTTGTCTTATGAGGTCCATTCCGCAGGTGCACAGTGTTAAACTGTAGAGTCTGTGGTCATTAATGTGGGAATGATTTACTGATGTGACTGTGATGACTTTTCATAGGAAATGCATTTAAAGTGACTTTTGAAATCCTCAATCAGGCTGCAGTGAAATGACCTGAAATACAGAGCCAGTGTAACCAACAACAGAGCAATGAGACTGAAAGTATTTGTTCCACTAGACTGGCTGTGAGGTGCAACACTTTAGCATCCTGTGGTATTTCCAAAAGACCACCAATTCACAGTTTAAAAGAGCAAATCCCTCACAGCCTCAGCGGCTCTCTGTGGGAGTCTCTCTCTATTCTTTCTCTCTCTCCTCTCTCTCTCTCTCTCTGTCCCTCTTTCTTCCCTCCTTTCTCCCACTCACTCCCTCTGTTTGCCAGTCATCTTGAAAGGTCATCCCCACCTGGTGCGGCACGCAAAGAGAACTGTCAAATCCCATCTGTCATTGTGTTTGAGAGTCTGTGTGTGTTTATGTGTCTATTGTTGACCATTTAGGGCAATTTGTGAAGAAGGTAAATAGATAAATAAAATTAATATCTGTTTCTAATTAATTGACATCTCCGTGATTATGATGGAAAAAAAAAACAAAACAGTGAAGTGAAATTGAGATTAAAATCATGTTTGTTAAGAAATCATTAAGTGAATCCTATGTAATTACCAAAAACAAGTATTGATAGCAACCCATGCATTTGTGTGCTGCAGAGTACATACCTTTTGGTACAGACTTAAAATGATAGCATTGTAATTTCATAGGTGAAATACTGGTTCCTAATATGACTTAAATTTCCTGTGGCCAAACAGGCAGTTAATAAGTTTCTCATTGCTTTTCTCATCTGTAATTTGAGGTTCTATACATTTCACTGCACATTAGTTACTGTGTCGAGATCCAAATCTTGGGGGAAAGCACAGAGTACTGAGGTTACTGGATGACTGGCTTTAGCGAACAGTGGTGTACAGCCCATCAGGAGAACCGGGACATTTCCCTGCACCGTGAACAGTGAACTTAACCAGGGATGATAATGAGTTGAAGGACGTCTTCCAACACCTCACCTGTGTATGACGGCTACCTCACTGAACTGCAACGCTGCTGCTGCCAGCCCTGTCTTTCTAGAGAGAGATACGGATCTGAATATAAAAAGAAAGGTTCATTTAATCCAAGTGTTTAAATATTAGCTTTAGTTGTTTTATAACTGGTGCTGCGTGGCTGAACCTGCCTTTCTGACCCGGCAACACACACACACACACAAAAAGCAACCAACCAGGCTACTTTGATTAATAGGAAAGCAGACATTCATTAAGGGTCCTGCATGCATCTGTGTATATGTGCATGTGTGTGTTTGCGTGTGATTAATTCTCAACACTCTGCAACCAGCTTACCTGCATGTATGCACAAATGCACCCTTAGACACACGGACTCATTGTACTGATGAATAAGTTGAGTGCCCGTGTTGTCACCGCTGCAGTAATAAATCACAGAGGTCAGGTGATGTAAATAGTTAGTGAATTAGCCAGTAGCAATAATTTGTAGAGGTTGAAAGTAAAATATGTGCGTGCTGAACCTGAGAGGTGGCGTAAAGGTTACAGAGTGGGACTACATAATCAGAACACGCACACGTCACACTGTTTTTATCAGCGCTTGTTAACAAGTGTGCGTGAAATCTGCTAGGATGACAGATACACTTCTGCACACAAATGTGCACAATACCTTGTTGATGATGTAGATCACCGCCTCCATCACAACACCGTTTCTAAATATCATCTTGTGGTGGCATTTATAAGGAAGGGTCTTGTGTTATTTAGCCTCTGACACACAATCAGCCCTGACCTTTATTTGCTGGGCAACAGATGCATAACTCACAGTTGCTTTCAACACTCTCTCTCCTTGTGTACACACACACATGCTTGTTTACTCACTGGTGCATAAATAGATGCACTTACACAAAAGTATGTTCTTTCTAAGGCACGATGTGATAAGTAAATGTCTTTTTTTTGCCATTTTTATGATAAATGTGTGAGACGTCAGGAAGTGAGGAGGTGTCAGTAGACTGATGATTTCCCCACAGTAACAGAGGCATCATTTTTATAAACTCAGCTTCTGTCTATCAAACTGATGTCTTAAATTGGAGTTGGGGACAGTTATCACATTGAGACATGGGCACATTTTTTTGTGTCTTCACTATTTCTTCTTTCCCTTGAAAGGTCCCATATTTTAAACTTTATCTGTGTCCCATTTGAAGTGATATCCATATTTATGGTTTTACGTATAAAAACCATCACAGTGTAGTTTTACATCTCCTCTCTCAGGCTTCTCTCTGGAGCTCTGGTAACAACGGGTCAGTGAGCCAATCAGAAGAGAGGCTCTGAGTGGCTGTTTTGTTGTGACATCACAAAGTCACAGTCACCAGAAGTCCTGACGGCTGGTTTTAAGGCTCAGTTTCTGAATACAGGCTGTGTGCATTTCTCTGTGGACTGAGGCTTTAATACTTTCACAGTATTAATATAGAACCTAGACCTGCTGGGACAGGTCTCCCGGGATCCCAGGCTCCACACTAACTCCTAAACTTATCCAGCTCTCCGAGAGAAGTCATTCACCTTGATAATGTGCATTTGCAGTCCTTGGTCCTTTGAACCTGAATCTTTTTTTAGCATTCTGATAATAGGCAACACTCTCTCCTGATGCAACATCAGTCCTTGATTCCTTGGCTCTCTGTAGTGTTAGCCTGGCCTTCAACCTCTCTTCCTCATCCCCTCTGATCCCAACATGTCAATATCCATCACTCATGTTGCTCCTCTGTTCAATACATAGTCCACATTACCTTGTCTTACAACCTTCAGGATGTTATTTGTGACTACAGGGCTTCACACTGTCAAATCCCCCTTACCTCTCCGAGGCATTGTGTGGGACACTGGACAGAAACAGCACTTTGAGCGACCTTGCAGATATTATCTTCATCCTTAACTAATATTTCAACCTGAAACATGACAATCGTTTCGGTATAAACCAGCAACAATGTTGATCTTGAATCTTTAATCACACTTTGGGCGGGGAACAGTATGCAAATCGTAATTATGACCTGTTGTATATGAAAAAGTAAAGTAGGCATTGCACTTCCACAATATTAAGTTAAAAAAACACTTTATATTCTACACATTCTACTTCCTTGTGAAAACCTGGTGCCTACATCACCCACAATGCATCTCGACCACCAACAGTTTTTTTTGGAGAATCAGGCTGATACATCCTCTAGCTCCATCAGTGATGATGATTTGGGCTCCTGATGTTACTCATTTTCAAACTTGTAGTTTTCAGCTGCTGCAGTGCTGACTTTACACAGCTCCCACCAGAGACACAAAAGGTTTATACAACTTTTTTTTTTTTTACGCACTCCTCAACACCTGGAAACACACTTTGTTGGTGGAATTACTCTTTGAGTAAACGTTTTTGCACTAAAAATTAATCTTTGCCAAATGTTTTTAGACAAAGCTTTTATATTCATTATAATAAAAAAAATTCAAGACTAGTATTGCTGATCTCAATTAGCGTTAGAATTATAGAAAGGCTAAAAATATATTTGTAAATACACATGCTTGGCTGACCCCTGTTTCATTTCAAAGGCACACATCCTTTCTTTCCTCTGATTCCTGCTCCCACACATGGTCCCCTGCCCCTCACAATGTTGCACTGAAGACAGGCTCATTAATTAAAAGATCAAAACTATGTTTGTGTGTGTGTGCGTGTGGGTGTGTGTTTGTCCTCCAAGCCCCAAGCATTTCTCTTAAATCACTCCGCCTCAGTTTCACAGTCTTTGCCTTCCAAGGCTTCACTTTCTAGATTAAAGATTTATTAGAGTTATTTTCTTTGTTAATGGTGACACCAGAGTTGTGAATTGAGGAGCGTGTGCTCATTAACCAACTCCAAAAAATTACTTTCATCCCATCCATTTCAGTTTAGATTCACTTTTAGCTCACTTCCTCGTGTTTTATCTGAAGCTTCTCAGTGTTATTTTTCTGAAGCATGTTGTTGTTTGTTTGATTTGTGTGATTGATTCTGTTGTAATGGTCGTCTCAGGTTTGTGGGACAGTGGTTCAGCTTCTGGTTTTATTTTTGTGGTCCTGCCTCCATCAGCAGATCTGCTCTTACCTTCTCATTAGCAGTTGCTGTTCTTCTTTTTATTCATCCAGGAAAAGTTAACTAAAAATATTTTTACTGTGTCAAATGCTCCTCCTCCAGCTGTTGTGAGCTGCCCTCTGATGTTTGTCATTGGACTTATTCTCTGGAGCTTTGCACAAGGGCACATCGGCATCACCAAGACAGGGGAGAGCTTTACTCATCTCCTTCCTCCCATCCCCACAACCTGAATTTCAGGCTGTGTCATCCTGCTCTGGGCATTTTCCACGTGCATCACCCGCCCGTGCTCAACATGCCCTCCCCAAACCCTGACCTCCACCTCCCCTTCCCTCGCCTCCCTGGAGCTTTCTCCCTCACCCGCCCATCCTCGTCTTCCTCTACCTTCCCAATCCTTCCCCTAACCCACAGTCCCCAGAGATAGCGGATATCATTCACTTCCTCATTTTTTTCTCCACCCATATCTCCCCCTTTCACCACGGACATCATTAATGAGGGTGGAGGGATTGTCGGGGTTGTCCTTCACCTGTCCTTTGGGGTACGCTGCGTTGTGCGTCACGCTTCCGTCTCTGTAATTCCCCTTCCATCTGTTGCCGCCTGACAACTTACACACACCATCAAAGGCAATGGAGGTTTATTTATATATCCATTTATTTAGGTTTTTATTTACTTGTCTTTGCAGCACTGATAAAGCCAGTGAGTGATGGGGGACACTTTCAGGCTGTTGCACATTTCCCAAGGCTCGGAAAACACAACACACAGTTGAGTCAGTGAAAAGAGGGCGTGTGTGCTGAGGGCTCAGCCTGTATCGGGTCGTCACCTTTAATGCACTGCCAGGAGACTGATGTATGTTAGTGGTACAAGAGCTAACCTCGCTACATCACCTCAGTTTGCTCACAGTGGTGTCGTACGTCTGCTGAACAAGGCACACATAAGGTTGCTTGTGCTGTTCTGCTAACTCAATAACACAGTGAGGTCCTGCACTGGCAGACAAAGGTCTTCTTTGCTACTGAAACCAAGATTTATTCAAAATCAGCTACACAATTCATGACCAACTAAGTGACATGGTATATTATAATCACAATATAGCTGATACACACATGCTTTTGTAGAAGCACCTATAGTTGCTCCATAGCAGCCAACTGGAAAATGTAACTGCAAGTGTAAAGTGAGGTGTTTTTGAAGGAAAACAAATTATCAACCTGCTCAAGTACGCACAACACACATGCACACATGAGCACAACACGCTTAGATTCACACAAGGACAAGTAACTTGGCCATATATAGCACTGATGTCACGATGTCGTACGTCATATTGAGCATTAGGAGCACCTGGCCCGCAGTCAGGGGCCTCAGTAGACACACAGTCACACACACATGATCACAAACACACACGCACACACAGCATTGCACACGCATGACAGCAGGAGACAGCGACTGGGGTCGTCACATTCACACACGGGTTGCCTCGGAAGATGCATGAGCCGGGGGTCCGTCCTCCACCCTACTACCTGGAGCTGCGGCCCCCACCCCAGCAGGGTGGGGGGGTTGGGGGTGGGGGAGCAGCAGCGCTGGCTACCTCAGCAGAACGCAAACATTAAGTGGGACACCGACCCGAGCCTTGGAAAGAAGAAGTAATGGTGTCATTTGTTATCGGAGATCATCGAGAGAGCGAGGTGCAAGGAAATGAGCGCTGCACCGTTTTCTCTCCCCTGTTATGACGGTTGGCCGCCTGGTGTGTGTATTAGGCAAACTGAATATCCTCAAACCACCTCAAACGAAGCCACCACTGTATAAGCCTGTTTATTTTATATATTCTATATATTTGACTTTTGTCACTGGAAATCACCTGTGTCGGGCAGATTTCTATTAGCCATTCCCTCAACTCACTGAACTGGATATATGAGGTACATCATTCTGATGAAATGGTTTTTATCTCATTACCTGTTTTGTGAGAATTGACAGAATTGTGTTGGTCTGTTAAAGATAATATAATGAGAAATCTTCTCTGTTTCATGCTCGGTCTGTGCCAAATGCTTCTTAGGTTCAGTACTTTTGAATTTTTGCCTGTCAATGCTAAAGTTCTCAGCATGGTCCCTTCACCACCCATCTCCCACGCAACTATTAATGTCCACATACTGACATGAGTTAGAATTGCTCTCTGACTCTATACTGGGAGCTTGTGGCTGCATGTCCCTACCTTCATCCTCACCTCATCTTTTTAAATACACTGACTATAAAAAAACACTCAAGAAACCTGCTAAGACCTGTTAATTGGGCTTTTGTCGGCAATGGAAAATAGTACAATCAGCACTTAAACCAGGGTCAAATGACTCTGCAGTAGATGCAGGTATTTTATTGGCTCCTGCTCCAATTGGAATTGATGCAAACACAACACTTGGGTGAACATGCTCATTTTTCGCCTATAAACTGTCCTGTGCTCCTACACTGGAGACATCACAGCTACACAGCACTTTGGGATGAAAGAATGAGCTGCAGCCCTGAAATAAATTTTAAAAACACACCATCACCGATCAAAGCGTCTCACACGGAGGATCCGACACTTACAGAGCACTAACACTGGGATGAGATGCAACTGAGCCGTTTTACCAGTTTGCACAGCGTCTAGCAGCTCAGTCTGTTTCCCCTGCATCTGTGTGTGTGTGTACTCTGTAACTACATGAGGTGACATTGTGTGTGTCCTCTCTGGCAAACTTGGCTGACAGTGTAAAAGGAGTCAACTACCTTTTTAGCAAGTTTTCCTGTGTTTAAAAAACCTGCTTATACCTGCTAATGTTGGTGTAAAAAGGCTATAGGTGCCTGCTGATGTGTTTTGGAAGGAGTGATGCAATGTAATGCATTGTAGTGGAATGCTGTGCGACAGGAGGAGCTCCATGCAGTTAGCACAGCTATAGATGGTTTCAAGTTTAAAAAGGTACATGCAAGCTGCGATTATGTAACTGAGGAGATTTGTTAAGGTGTATGCATGCAAGCAAAGCCTGGCACAAGAACCATGCAGCTGGCTTGAACTGGCTAAATGTGAAACTAGATTTTGCTCTGCCTTTAGTTCTTCCATCCATGAAAAAACAGCATTTTTAAAACAAAAAGGACACACAAACTAAGCTGATTTTTCCAGTTTAGTATCATACATTACATACATTTAAACAGAGAGGACAGAGGGCAGTCATTTCTATTGAGTAACGGTTTATTATGTTGCTCAGGACCAACAGACAGTGTTCAGGTGTTTCCACTCTCTAACCATGAACGTTCTTAACTTCTACTGTTGGTAGTGCCTTTGATGTTGAGCACATGGGACCCTGCCACAACCAACTTCGCTAATGTCTGACAGTGATATATCAAAACCTAATAAAAAAAAACATCCAAAAAGTCTCGCTGTTGCAGTGTCTGTCCCTGGGCCTTCATCTCTCGTTGATGAAATCTAATTTAAGGAGGTCCAAAGTTACTCGAGGACAAGATTCCCATTTAATCGATACAAGTTGTGCCTTCTGACACCATAAAGATAATTGTGCCATAAAAAAAAATGATGACACCTGGATATGAATTATAGTTGAAGTAATTTTCTTTACACAGTCAATTAAGCCAGGGAGTCCTCCCTCCAACAGGTTTAACCTCACAAGGTCCTTCCAAGACATTTGTTTGAAAATCCAATTACTGCAATAATTAGTAGTTTACTGGCTGTTCTACAGGCAGGGATATGGTGAATTCACTTCAGTGACCCAAATTTAAATCAGATATAAACAGACCTTTCATCCGTAAATAAACAATAATGTGATAATGCATATTAATGTAGATGGTGCACAGGGCAGGTCAGCTCATTAATGTTTTACTGTGCAACATTAGTGTTAGAGATTGCATCACATTAACACGCTGCTGTGGCATTGGTTTCAGAGATGGCGAGGGTCACACAGCATGGCACTAGCGGACCAGGTGTTGGTGCACCTGTCCAACAGAACACACATACGTGCACACACCTGTCATTTCTGACCTGCTGCATGTGCACTCATATCACCATAAAACACAGAACAACACACTGCGATGACACACACTGTCCGCCACTGACTGCTGCATGCACACACACATGCACACCTGTCTGATGGCTGTCATTGTAGCAGTATTCACACGTCATTTGTCATGATCCATGACTCCACCCAGGGGGGCATTGACAAGCCAGCAAGGCAGTAACTGATGTGTCCATTGTGTTTGTGTAAATCAACCCCCAGAGCTAATTAAATATGGCTGCCTGGTCCATTGTGTGGGGGACTGGTCGTGTAGTGGTAACAACCGCCTGCTGACGAGTGCCAGAGAGACACAAAGACAGAGCGAGGGAGAGATTTTCAGACTGTAACATCCTATCCTCACCTTTGGAGGAGCACACACGGCTGCTGTTGGCTGGATCTAATTGCCAGCATAAGAGTTTTTCTTCTGAGGCCTGGTCCCATTTGTCAAATGTAATGTAAACCCTGCTGCCCGAGCAGTAACAACACTGGAGGATGAGTTAGCACTTCATAAGATGTAGATGGTGTTTATCAGAATCTTATTTGTCTTGGTTCAGTAGAGAAAGAGCAAGAACTTTTCCAGACGTGTAATCTGATTTTATCTTTTCAGACTTTATGCCTTCTGTAAAAGGGAACCCGTCCTTGCAATGTTAATCATTACTGTTTATATCACAAGTTTTACCTTTAGTGTATTTGTACACAGTTGGAGCAATACCTCACTAGACTCCTCTGGAAATGTGATGCCTGTTGGTGTTTATAAAACAGCGATGTTTTAAGGCAAACAGCTAAGAGTTACATTTTGATTGCTGAGATGTAGAACACATTGTTTATTTCCTGGACAGAAGAATCAGGACATGTTTACACACAACATAAATGGCAAGACCATTAATTTGAATTTAAGTGGCCATAGTGGAGAAAACTTTATTCTCACTCTGGGGGAATTTGCTGAATTTGCTTCTACTCCCTTTTCAACAAATCCCAGTTACAAGCACATTTTGTCGGAGCCATTCCTCTTCCACTTTTGGCTCCTGAACAACAGCACTGAAGCACAGCAGACAAGCAGTTCATGTTTGGACCAAGGGCTCAGAGCTAGACAATCAAAGGCTCTTGTCTGGGGGTACGTTTAACTGAAGTGGAGTATGGGGGAATTTGGGCTTGTGATTTGAATTTTAGGCTAAGATGCCATGCAATTAATCTAAGGTCCTGTTCAGCCCTGGTTTTAACATCGGATCGCAAGTGGACAGCTTTGACACACATTTGAGATCTGATCACTCAGACCACATTGAGAGGTGGTTTGAGCCACATTCTTTTAGCAGTGTGCTGGGACACATTAAAGGACTGCCTCTTCTACTGACGTCCTCTGCCACAGTCTCATTAGTCCCAACACAGTCTCATAATGACCCAAAAATATTTCACTATATCAAATGGCCAAAACCTTATTTCACTGTAGAACTGTGCACAGCGCACTGATTCGCTCAACTCCTTCGCACCACGCCGTGCTACCTCTCTCTGTGGACTGACGTACTTAGAGCTGAACTTGTGATCGGATCACTGAAGATGCATGTTAATGCCAGGCGAACAGGGCCTCAGTCAGCTGCAAAGTTCTGAAGAACAAATGACTCCACTGCACTGTTTTTTTAACAGTAACACCAAATGGACTGAAGGCGAAGCACAGACTTGACTGATGGTCACGCTCTTTCACGGTCGACAGTTTCTTGTGCTTTGTGCCCGCGTTCATCCATGTCTACTAGCAACAGTATAATGATCTCACAAAACCATCAATTTGATATCCCCATGCAAAACAAACACACTCAGGTGCACACATACAACACACACTTCCCAGGAAGATAGGTTCACAAAACTCAGCCCAGTGAACCAGCAAATTCTGCTGTAGGATGGTGAAAGTGGATATGTGAATCTCAACAAATATGAAGTTTCTACTATGGTTTAAACTAAAGGAAACGCCTGAACTCACTGTCCTGATGGGGCTAACAGAGTCTGTGTCACACCCACTTGCTGTGCTTTCAGAGCACTTGTTCATTTCATTCTTCCTCTTCCCCCTTGATAATAGAAGCTGTGACTTCCATATTTAGTCTGAAATTGGAAGTGCGATTACCTGAGTGTTTACCTTTTCTGATGAAACTCATATCCTGAAAAAGTAATTGCTTCCTGCAGAAGCAGTCGGGGCTCTTAGCCATTTTGGACCTCTCTTGCAGTTTTTTTTTTTTTTTCAATATTAAGGTGCTTCAGTGACTGCAACGAATTGATAATGGGGTCAGAGTCATTACTAAGTTTGATTTGAATTAAAGCAGAGACCTAAAAAGATCATTCACATGTGAACAAAGGATCCAACCATCCTCTGGTGCAGGACAGCCCGTGTCACATATCGTTACGCGTTTCCCATTCCAAGTTTTACTGTAAAACCTATAGCAACACATGTGAAACATACACATGGACATCTCACTGTCTCCATGCAGAACAGCCTGTGTGTTGTTTGAAGGACATCCCCTGCAAGTCCTCCTGCTCATTTCAAGGTTGATTCAACCGTCACTGATGTGGCTCTGATTGGGTCACCTCAGCTCCCGCACTTTATTCTAATTCTGTCAAGATCGCGTTATGATAGCTAATAAGTCTGCTCTCTGTCTCCGCCCTGCGGAAGAGTGATGACTGGAAGTCATCTGAGCATGGTAATGGAAATGGAGAGCAGGGAGCCACCATAATCTCTGTGATTAAAGATGAATTTATTCCACTGGGCAACCTGTATGAGAACAAAAGAGCCGCCGTCGCCCCAGGTTTGGTGGAGAGGAAGGAAGAGGGAGATGGAAGAGGGGAGGGAAAGAGGAGAAGTGCATAATTCAAATGATAAATTATGTCTGTGAGCCAATTATGTCTGAATGGGGCAGAAAGAAAAGGTGGGGAGCCAGCTCATTGTTACATGTGACTGCACAACTGCAGCCAGTTGTTTGTTTGCCAGGAAGCAAATGCAGTGAGATAGAATGGAATTGTTGTTAAAGAAACGTTAAATCTAAACTTCATTTTGCTGCAGTTTTTGTTTTGTTTTTTTGCATCATTTTCTTTCAGTCCTGCAAAGCGGTAATTTGGCTGCACATTGATAATCTCCTATCCTGTGACCAGACATCTGTCAATGTCAGCGACCACAGACGAACAGTTTCCAGCTCCTTTTATGGAATTAGAATCTTTCTGTTCAGGCTTCATTTCTGCAGATGTCTCCCAACTGTTTGGTATTGGTATCTGTTTAGCTCGCTGCCTTCTTTACCGTTCAATAACTCTTGTTTAGATATTAAGGGCATGAGGTAAACATGCTTGCTTTTAGATTATGCAGTGTGTCGACCTCATTGGCACTGGCCTCCCCCTGAAAGTCAAGAAGAGGACCTGCAGTCATGTACAGTCTGGAATAATTCTGCCATGTCTATAGTTGGATATGTTTTGGACGGCAGTGTGAGAAGCCCACTAAATATGGCTTTATTTACAGAGTAAACAGTCAGGAATGGGAAAAGAAAATTGGAAAATGGTCCGGAGCAGTGCAGTGTTGTACATGAGCTGCACATGAGCAGTATTTAGTCTCTATAAACACATGGCGTCAGTGGAGCAGCAGGGTCAAACATCAGCTCAGAGTTGTTCTTCTCAGTGAGATGAGTGCTCGGTCAAGGTCTTTTCTTTATTTCACTGTTAGAGTTCATATCTACAGAGGCAGCAAGGGTCAAACTTGGCTTCATCCATCAAAGCAGCCTCCCTGTGTTGACATATAGGTCCGCATTGCTGCTGTGTTTATTATTTATGAAGCCTCCCAGATGAAAGAGACATAGAGATCCATTCAGATTGGAGGAAGGATGAGCTGTCAGGCTGGATGGACCAGCAGGGGTGTTTGGATTTAAAGACATAAAGAACAGTGTTACATGAAGTGAAGAAGCTGAACAACTTCATGAGCTACTCACACATCAAAGCATGTTCTTATTAATTATGAAAATGAAGGAAAATAGTGCACTATCTCTGTAAGCTGCAAGAAGTTACTCTTTATGTGTGTTATTGGTTGTTGTCACTGTGCATTAGTTAAGTTGGAATATATGTGTATATTGTACACTGGAGAAAGTGCAGTATTTTCCTGTTGCAGATTCCAGCAATTCTGTCCCAGATATCTTCTGAAAAGTCAAAATGAAAGTCTTGTATTGTACTAATTTTATAGTAGCTGCCTTGAGTCAGTCCAGTCCTGTAAGTTTTGGTCCTAATTAGCAGCTGTATGGTGCTTATAATATATTATGGAGCTTATTTGGTCATAAATCTTGGTTTCAGTGCATAGAAGACTGTTGTCATTGCAGGGCCTTGTTTTGTTAGTAGTTGTTTCTCCTGGTGAGGTTAAAAATGAAAGTAAGTTAGAAAAAAAGAATATTTATATTACACCATGGTCGTGTGTGTGTGTGTGTGTGTGTGTGTGTTTGTAGTATGTGTGACTGTAACAGCTTCAAGCTAACAGCTCTGTGGTCCTGTTCATGCAGTGGCAGCAGTGTGCCGCGTACTGCTCACTACAGATAATTACCAGGACTTGTCAGTGTCTCTCTCTCACGCACACACACACACACACACACACACACACACACACACACACACACACACACACACACACAGAGAGAGAACCTGCCCGAAACAATTTTGGATGGGTAATGAGACTCATAAAACAGACAATTCTCAGTGTGATTCATCAAGGAATATTTCTAGGCCATTGCAATTTTTTTTTTTCCTTTTTGGCAGCGTCATCTAAATAACTTAGGGTTTTTCAAAGAGGGAACCATGTTTGAGTGAGAGAGAGTTTTACCGCATGACTCACACATACATGTACACACACAAATGTGCACACACACCTCCGCACACACACAAACTAGGTCAGCATAAGCCAGCATCATTTGGTATGAATCATAACCTACCATCATAGAAATAGGCTCACAACAAATCAATATGAAGCACAGCTTCTGCTAAAAACCAATGATTGGCTGATATGACGCCAGCGAGCCCGTTAGCATGCTATCACCCGCTCATTTGCTTTTGATCTCAGTCATCTGCTTCTTCAACAATGCTGCTGATTGTGCTGATGGCGTGTGTGAAGATAGTTATTACTGTGGTAAGAGCTGCAATCATATGTTTTTCCATTGAAAATGTTTTATTTTCAGGAAAATACTCCCCCCGAGGCATGACTTCTTCCTCTCTGCTTTATTTTAAGAACAGTCGAACCACTTTAGATTTGGTCTAAAGGGCCCCTTAGGGTGATGGAGCTCACTCAATTCACAAAGGAGCAGGTGGTATTTAATAATTTAAGAATCATTATCCAATACTATTTTAAATCCCTGTAGGAAAATCCTCTTTTCACTTGTTCCCGTGAAGGAGGTCAGAGGTAGAGCTGAGCTACAGAGGAGCGCTGCTGGAGGTGTCAGGAAGTGACTGTCATGTTCAGAGACACTTCAGGAGGGTGGCTGACGTGCGGCTGGAGCTCAGGAAGATAACAGATGATTTTTCAAACCACCAATGAAGTCATTCAGCATTATTAATGTTTTGGAGACGTTATTGATGACTTGTTCTCCTTCATTATTAATCACTGTGACGCTGCTTGAACTGTAGCAGAGACTCTGTTAGATCCAGATGAGAAATCAACGTGAAAAACAGGATAATTATGCACAAACTGTGGTTTAGTGGTTCAGAAATTTGACATTTTCTAAATTGCAGAGACATCATGTTTTTATTTGGAAGTCACCGAAGTGAAAGAGAAAAAGTGAAGTGCAAATAGGGAGATGAAGAAAGTGACATACAGACCCAAAAAGCTGCAGCAGCACAATCCTGGTCGAGGGTGTGAGACACACATTCTTCCACACACACTAATCCAGCTGTGTGTTCAGTAATGAGAGGCTAACAGAAGGGGATGAAAGGATGGAGAAAGAGAGAGGGAGAGAGTGGGACGTGGAGAGTTTGCGAGGGGTGACTGCCCGGACAGAGGGAGGGATGGAGTTCATTACGTAGGACAGCAATTAGTACTAGCACAGCCTGAGATTTAAACAGAGGCAGAGGGGGGAGGAACACAATGGTAGACAGTGAGTTTAAAGAAACACTTTTCAAGAAGGAACAGACAATTTTTTTTTTATTATCTTTGGTATTGACTTTCTCTAAGTGCCACTTTTTCAGCTATAATGGCTTATGAACTGACTAAATATCATTTTCTGCTTCCATTTATTGCAACCAAATGACTGCTGCTGGAAATATATAATTTCCTGTGCAACAGTATAAAGAATCTACTTCAGAACAAAGTGTTGGAGCATCAGAGCTCATCGTTTTTTTAACCCAACATCCATCTTGCGTTGTATTTGTTTTGGTATTTTTCTATCAGCTCCCAATCTGCTGTGGTTTAATGGATGTGGACACAATTGTTCAACCAGTAGTAAATCAAACACCATGAATTAATACTGTGCTGCATGAATTGCCTATAGAAAGAAACAAGATGAACCTGGTCTATCCCTGAGAAAATATGAACAGCAACAAAATAAAACGTGGGATAGAAAAATACTGGGAGGGAATGGAGGAAAGAAACAGAGGAAGAAGCATCTATGCGTGGTTGATTTTACAGGACAGATGGAAAGAGAGATGGAGGGAAAGAAAACAGGAAAAAGTCAGAGATTCAGGTGGAGAGATGAGGCAGAGATTGGACATGAGAAAAAGGGAAATGCAGAGAGAGAGAGAGAGAGAGAGACAGAGAGATGAGGTGTATTGAAAGAGAGAACAAAGGGAAATCCTGGTTAAAGAGCGAGTTCAGTTCGAGGGATGAGATCCTGCAAAACGAGGGAGGGAAGGGATCCTGTGTAGAGGAAGAGTGAGAAAGCTTCACCAGAGAAGCAGAGAGAGAGGGAGGGAGAGAGAGAGAGAGAGCTGAGCGGAGGGAAGTCTCAGCAGCAGCAGCAGCAGTTTGGCTGAGCGCTCAGTCAGACCGAGTACAGCTGTGGATCAGATACGAGCTCTGTTTGTCTATCAGCCCCAAGAGACTCACTGAGACACAGACAGACAGACAGACAGAAGATGAAAGACGGACCAACAGACAAAGCGAGGGAACCAGAGGAAGACAGAGCCAGACTGACTCCAGAGTAGCAGGAGAGAACAGACTGAGGGGAGGCACAGGGAAGAACGCCAGGAGCCAAACTCTTGTCGCTGCCGGAGCATTGGGGGCCGACCAGTGACAGCACGGTCAAGGGGGAGGAGGAGGAGGGGGAGGAACAGGAGTGCGAGGAGGTGGAGGAGAACACGAAGGGGCCTCAGGGGCACGGTGACGGTGCCTACGGTGCCAAGTGTGGTGCCGCCTTCGCCCTTTCCGTCTCTGGGGGAGAGCGGAGAGGGGAGGACGGCCGACGGAGTGGCAGGACGGGGAAGCGTGGATGGAGGGCGGGTGCGGGGGGGCAGCTGGGGTGGGATAGGGGAGGCCCGGCGGGATGTGTCTGTGCCCGTGGGCAGGGGCTCCTGGGCCGACCAAGTGAGCGAGATGTCGCTGAGTGGGCGAGACAGCCTCCCCCAGGAGGGGGGGAGGAATGCCAGGGTGCGAAGGGCTGTGCGTATCTCATCCCTCGTGGCTCAGGAGGTGAGTCGGAGAGCAGTGCACTGTGTGTGTGTGTGTGTGTGTGTACGTACATCTGGCTCAGGCACAGATTACACAATCAGAAAATGAAAGTGTGAAGGAGGCCTCAGTGGGTGACAAGTGGGAGATGAGTGAAAGTGTATATGTGTGACAGGGTAAGTAATCACTGAAATACATGTGCTGTGTATTACAGATGTGTGTATGAATTCACTTTCATCAGTGGTCTGAGCTCTGGTACACGTGACCCTTGACCTCATCTCTGTTGACTGCTTGTAATGTAGATGTCTAAGATCTGAGGAACATCAGCTACGATTTCTGTCTTCAGACATATTAAGTTTGAGTTTTATTTATTTTTGCAGGATTTAAAACACTGATAAATAATAAACAGTACAGAAAGAGGCAGAAAACCAACTGGTCTTATTTGAAGCCTTCACCTAAGTAATGTTAAAATTTCACAATGTCAGAGAACACAAAAACTGCTCTGCAGAAAATACAACTACATAAAAATGTTGGCAAACTAATAGTAACTAAATATATATAATAAAAACAACAATAACCACAAATATATCAAAATAAGAGCAAGGAAGTGTGAGTAAGTGATGTGTATGAATGTGCGTGTGTGTGTATATGTGTGTGTTTGTAAGGCAGAGGTGAGTCCCAACCCTCTGCTCATCCTCCTCTAACCACGCAGTAAATCTCAGAACATACAGTTTACAATGGTTTTATTTTCTATTTTAGTCACAATCAACTACGAATGTTAGGGCCGGAATGAACCATTATTTTCCTTGCTCATTATTTTATATTATTTTTTCTCCAAAAATGACTAATGATTTATCAATTATACAAACAGT
Source organism: Trachinotus anak (assembly GCF_046630095.1). NCBI lineage: Eukaryota > Metazoa > Chordata > Actinopteri > Carangiformes > Carangidae > Trachinotus > Trachinotus anak. Next base: position 18,026,217 of record NW_027273860.1, on the reverse strand, counting down.
TGCTGATTGTTAGTGTGTCAGTTGACTGGTCAATTTATTATCTAATTGTTTCAGCTCTAATGAACAGAAAAGGCAATCTATGCCTGTTAAGATACTTTTAGAGTTGTGAATACTGAACAAAGCAATTATGCACCTAGTATGATTTTCTTTCACACATTTCCCATCTTCATTACTTCTCTGTTTTCCCTCGTACTTACATTAAAGAAGCTGCTCATGCATGTGTATGTACAGTTTCATAATTTTTAGAACTGTCAAAAGATGCTCTCAAGTTTTTATGTCACATTTTGAAATTTCATCTCATTTCTGAAATTGTGAAGAAAATAGCGTATCCCAGGATAATGGAGCTTTTAGCACAGGTGGAGTTAATGACATTAATAATGGCTTGGTTCTATTATGTGAGCCAGCCTGCACAATACCCAGACCTCCCCTAAAGGACTGCAGCCATCATTAATGTTGTTATGACATGTTAAAATGTCCACAGTGAAAAAGGTCTGTTGTATCATGTTTATTTTTTTACTGGCACATCTTTAATTGATCCATTGTTGCACATTTGTAGAGAAAAAGTTTTCCTCGTTTCTGCCTCTAAATGGTGAAAAGAAAAGGTTCAGTAGCTGTGTACTGAGAGGTACAGAGAATTAAACTGTCAGTACAAGGTTTTTAATGTTCATTGACCAGCTTACACATTATATGGTGAGAGATTGTGTCCCAGGTAGATCATTCCCTTTAGTGTTTCAGTGCCAACACTTGAGCGAGCACCATGTTTTGTAGTATTATACTTCTAGCATCTCAAATGTGAGAAAGTGTACAGCTGAGTCCAAGTGGTAAGTGCTCATGAATCTCATATAATGAGGTCTGGGAGTGTTAGGAGATTAGGAAAACGTCTACATGGTCTTATAAAATACAGTGATGGTGAATTTGTACTGTTGAACTAGGTTAGATTTGTGGAACAATGCATATGAAAGATTTCTTCTGTGCTAAATAGATCAAGCATTAAAGATAAACTACAAAGTCATTAATTTGCCTACAAATGAAAAGTATTGGTTAAAATCATGAAGTACTGGAGACAAGTACACAACCACTAACCTAACAGTTTAACATTACCTGGACTCATGTAGCCAGACCTGTCTCAGCTCTGGTGAATGGGCTGGCTCCACCTATTGCCTTTCCACTATAGGGGAAAGATGCTCTGGCTTGTTTTCATTTCTTTAAACCAATCACAATCTTCTTGGGCGGAGCTGAGCCCAGGATGCAGCAGTGCCCCTGCAAAATCGTGGTGTTTTGGGGAACATTTGCACGTGCAGAGGTGAGCACTATCATTAATGCCTCAAAAAACAGCAAAGACGTTTGTCGACTGTGGTGATTGCATGATCCAAATCTTCATTGAAACTTTCAGTGTGTAGGTTGCAGCTTGGAGGTTGTTGTCGTTTCCCATAGTGAAGGGGATTTTAAAAATGGTAAATGGAGAACAGGCTTTTACCTACAGCCTACATCCGGTGACTCAGACTAAACATCACCTGACTGAAAAAAAGCGACTTACTAATTTTAACAATATTCACAGTCTATAAAAAGGGGATTGTATAACATTTCAGTGGTTACTGTAATCTGATAGTCCTGTGTGTGTGTCTGTGTGTGTGTGTGTGTGTGTGTGTGTGTGTGCGTGTGTGTGTGTGTGTCCCTGGGCGAGCTGCGTTTCCATGTGTTTGGCCCTGTGTCCAATGTCGTCTGTGGAGAGAGACAACACATCTGCACCAAAGCATCTGGGAACATTGGGTCCAAAGTGCACTGAACCCAGCTCTTCTCCTCCACACTGTTACTTTTCTTACCTCTCCTCTCCATCCATCCATCCATCATCCCAGCAGCTGATGTAGCCTCAGTCCAGGGCAATACTAACAGAACAGTGTGAAGCAGAACACTCCAATTTTAGCAACGCAATCAAGTAAACACGGTGTCTCACAGCTCCACACCTATTCTCAAAAAAGTATTTTACTAACAGAGTGAGGACATTTTGGGAAAGTGAGGACATTTTGGCCGGTCCTCACTTTTTGAGACGCCTTAAAATCACATTTTGAGGGTTAAGACTTGGTTTTCGAGTTATGGTTAGAATTAGGTTTAGGTTAAGGTCAGGGTCAGGGTTAGGGTTAGGCACTCAGTTGTGATGGTTAAGGTTAGGGTAAGGGGCTAGGGAATGCATTATGTCAATGAGTGTCCTCGCAAAGACAGAAGTACGTGTGTGTGTGTGTGTGTGTGTGTGTGTGTGTGTGTGTGTGTGTGTGTGTGTGTGTGTTTGAGAGAGATTGAGGTTAGAGCCGGCCTATTGCTGACATTCTTCAAATGTTGCCATTTAAGCTCCATGTTCAGCAGCTCTATGAACACTGGACTTTTGCTGCTATTGAGAGAGAGAGAGAGAGAGAGAGAGAGAGAGAGGGAAGAAATGAGTCAAGGAGCAAGAAAGACAGGAGGACGTAAGGGGTGAAGATGAAAGAACAGAAGAAGGGAAAGGCAGTATGTAAATGGCTGGAGTCTATCAATATTTCTCTTTATGTAAAGTGCTGGCAGACTCTGAAAAGCTGGACCGCTCTTTTTTATGACATCAAAAGTGGATGTCCCATATGTCACTTGATTAAAGGGAATTGATGAAGAAGAGTTTGTTTGTAGCTTGGTAAACCAACCTGCTGAGAAAATACACCAATGATATGCTGACATGTCTTTCTGTATGAGTGTATTTTCATGTGTGTCAGCTTGTGCTCATGTGCGCATGTGTGTATTGACAGAGTATGTGCGTGCAGGAGCAGATAGTGTGCAATGGGACACTGGTGAGCTCTGGGCCATCAATACAAATGACTGTGTTTACATAAGGCACAAACGAAGAATTGGTGGAGTGTACACTGTGTCAGTGTTGGCACGCACGCACACACACCAAACACAGACACACACCTTTCCCAGATGAATGAGCTGGACTAGTTACAGTCAGTAAAACAGGTTGAGATCTCTCGATTGGATAGTTGATGTGTTATAAAATAGACACAGTGTTATTATCCCCGCTTTTATTACTCCACCTATTTCACCCTTATTGCCTCTGTGTCTACTTCTACCTGTTATTGCCAGAAAAAACATCACTTCATATAAAATAAGAAAACAGAGCAGTTTGTTTGTACTGTCATAACTTTGTGCTTTTGTTCTGTAAAAGATGACAGAACATTTTTTTTTAATACATCATAAAGCTGCCAGACACTGCTCAACTACTGAGTTATTATTTTGAATAATTTATAATAACAACAGCTTTTATTAAAAGTTAATCTTCAGCTGCCACAGTTTACATTGAATAATCATTTAGCTTGATTGTGAAATGGCTTAATTAAAAAAAAAAAGGATTAATACATCAACCCAGACCAGCCATGACGTTAGCTTACTGTGGCCAGTACCAAACAAGCAGACATTGCACACACAACACACTAGTAAAGCATAAAGTGTGCAAATATGTGTGTGTTTGTTTCAGTGGAAATGTAATCAGTAGAGCAGGTGGAATTTAATGACATTTTAAACACAGACACAAACAGATTATATGAGCGTCCCACACACCTGTGCAAATTAGAGTACAGTGTGTGTGTGCATATGAACATGAATCCAGGAGTACTGCATTCACACACATGAATATTTTAGAGAACTGTTGAGAGAGCTGTTTGTCTTCCCCAAGATGAGTTTAATATTTTCCAGGATTGCACCAAATTTTCTGTTTTCTCAACAGACAAATTCAGTTTTTGACTTTGTGTCCCAGCTCAGACGGAGCACAAATAGCCTCCATACTGGACTATAGTGAGGCAAAATAAATCAGCAATCGCTTCCATGACAAATTGCTTTTTTTATTGTCCAGTCCTCCTTTTTTCTTGCCCACGGGAAAAGTTATGTTGGCGGTCTCCAGCAGTGTCTGATCATAAAGAGAGAGCAAGTGTGAGAGGGAGAGAGAGAGAGAGAGAAAGGGAAGTGCAAACAATCCTCATCCATCACCTTTACCAGCAATGCCCTTGAATGCAGCAATCAGTAGCACTGGACAAATAAATCAGGACTCTCTTCCTTGTGCCTTAAATTGTATCCTCTCACTACATTACACACACACACACACACCCAACCCGTCTCTGGAACTCCTTGGTTGGTGGATGATGAAGTGTGGCTGCCACCCATGAGCGAGTCCCAGCTTTCTCTTTCTTTCTGTACGTCTTGCTCTCTCTGTCAATCTCAGGGCTGTGGTATACTCATTTTTAAATAGAATTTGGCATGTTCTCAGAGGCTGTCAAATGCAGCGCCGGTGCACTGGCTGCTACTGGAGGTGTGTTTCTCCACACCAGAGGGGGGCGTCTGTGAGTTGTGTTGGAAGAAATAACACAGTCGGTGAAAATGTGGCTGCGTTAAAACCTAAAGCTTCTGTTTTACAGCAATCTGTTCAGAAAAAAAAAACCACCACTAATTGCTGACATTGTACAAATTGCAGTGGTGCATTGAAGCGTGGTAAATGAAACTGTGAAATTGAAGTTGTGCGTGGATTGTCCCACCTGCCATATTTAATTTCAGTTTCAGTTATTTTTCATCTTAATTTTCTCATTCCCGATCTACAGCCTCTTCTTTGAAGTTATAGTTATCTCTCTGTTCATTTGTGTCTAACTATTTCTCCGCCCTTTACTTGTGCTTTGCCTCTGTGTGATTTTGCATGTGTGTGTGTGTCTGTAAGCATGTGAGTGACCTCTCTTGAGAAGGGCTGTTTTTTTTTTTTTTAGCTCACCCCAGGGTGCTGTATTCTTGCCCCCATCCCCTCTATCTTTGTTCTCTCTCTGTCCACATTCTCTTTCCGTCCACATTCTCTCCACTTTGTTGTTTTTCTCTGGAAGGTGATTGGAGGGTTGTTGTATTCCCTGTTGATAAGTCTGTTGTGCTCCAGGGAGTGTGGGGGAACGGGGAACCAGAGGACGGACACTTTGAAGCCTGAGGGCTGCTGAGGACACTTGCTTTTTGGCCTTTGAAAGACATCAGCCAAGTTGGGGTTGAGGGCTGGATGTCCTTGTGAAGTAATATTTTCTCCTTAGTATCTAGTGTTAATTTTTATCGCTGCTCATTTTAACCCTTTTTTTTTTTAAAATCAAGTGTTTAACCTTGTTAACATGTCCATATGATGTATTTTATATAATACAAGACAAATCATGACCAGAGGTAGACAAAGTACACAGCTCCATTACATGAGTGAAAGTACAGATACTTATGGTCAAATATTTCTCTAATACAAGTGCAAGTTTAAAATTAAAAAATTAAAAATTTAAAGAAGTTAATGTATTCAAACATTTTTTTAAGTCAACACATTTTAATATTGTTTCTCCCTTTCAGAATGTGATGACTCTGAAAGAACGAACTGTAGAACCTGTCGAATAAAGAGCTTGTAGAATATGATACAGAGCCTGTAGAGCTGGCCATAAAAACACAACTGAATCAACAAAAGGAGCCACTGTTGTTTTTGGCAGTCATGAAGTTTGGTCGTAGTAAACACAGCAAACATTTAAAATGATAGGAATCTTTATTTCTAAAAAAGTTAAACAGATTAGGCCGTGGTGCTCTGGTGAAGACCCTTCTGCTTCATCTTTATCTAACGTAACCATCGAGGACACTGCCACGTTGAAACTGAGCTGTTCAAACATGACTGACAGCGTAATGTGTCAAAATAAAAATAAAATTCATTCCACAGACTAAAAACTCTGCTTCATAGGAAAGGGCAATATTTGTCTTCAAGTGTTGTGAAGAAAAAGTCATCAATTTCCAAAAGTAATACTCAAGTAAGGCACAGATAATGGAAAAATGTGCTGTACTTAAGTAAATGTACTTCGTTTCTGTCCACTGCTGATCATGAGCAAAATAATCAGTCAACACTACGACTGCACATTTCCACCTTGGACTGCAGTGAACCAGTGACAGTGATTAAATCGGATTCAGACAGCCAGGCACTCAGACATCATATAACCTAAGGAACCAATCGTGTCAACTTGCAGAGACAGGATTGAACCCAAAACCTTGTCAGTACAGAGAGTTTGTATTAACACAGGCACTACACTGTGTCAGTCCCTGCCAGTTACAAGCTAACAAACAACATAACCAGTGAACTGCACTTACTACTCCTGAGTCTGGGTCTGACTGGGGCTCAAACATGTGGCTGAGCCTCTCTGATGTTTCCTCCTCTAACCATCTTGATGCTGTCTGCTCTTTCACCTGTCAGATTTTTCAATGAGGGGGTAAGCGTAGATGTGCTGATAGTTTACATAGTTTAAAACATGTCTGGAGAGGAGCTTTAAATGTTTAATACATATCAGTTAATTAGGCACTAGTTACAAGTGCTCCACGAGGATTTCATGGTGTGAATACATTACCTGAATGACTGCATTCTAATTCATTCATTCATTCATTCATTTAGTTCACTTTGATTACCAGTTATGCATATATAAATAGTTGCAGTTTCTTGAGAAGTCATGCACAAATCAGTGCACTGCAATCAAGTGTTTTTAATATAGGCCATTATGTGTGATTGCTGTAAACAAGAGACTCAATAACATTGTAATGGAAAACCCTGATGAGAATGGGTGGCAGGCCTTCCGTCACTGATAAATTATTACAGATTGTATTGCTGTGTATTTTCTTCTTTCATCACAGACCCAGTGAAACTGAAATCAAAGCTCACTTCATAACCCCTGAATTTTAATAAAAAGGAAATAAGGGCTTTGCTGCTTAATTTGAGGCAGCTAGTATTTATGGTGCTCTTTTAAAGCAGATGAGGCATTGTATTGTAAATTGTAAATGGCTGATGAAAGAAGCGATATGATGTAATGGTTTTCTCACTTTGCCAAACAAATCAGCAAATAGAGCCAAAAGGGGAGCATGTAAAGGAAGAGCAGTGTGGACGGGCCAGGTATTGATCTGAGCAGTAAGTCCTGTCACATTCATGGCAGATTTCAGCTGATGATGTTCTGGGTGGATGCATAACTGTCTAAACGATCCTCAGTGGTTTCTGCAACATTTACAATAGGTAGGTTTCTAGTTTATTGTTTGCCTCAACGATGTCGGTGATTTCAGATGTGCTGTAGCAAACTTTGATTAGTTTTCAGCATGATTAGTTGCCTTTTTTAACTAGTGGGGATCAGAATAAAACACACACCACTCACCCATCCTCGCCTTACAAAGCTGAAATTATTATTATATATTAGCTTATTTACGAATCCATTATACACAAAGCAACAGTTTTTGAATTTAAATTCCACATTTACTGTCCTTTAGCTCTGGTTTGCTAGATGTTTTAATTTATCACTATCTCTGTCTGCCATTTGGTGCTAGGCAAGTTTTTTTTTTTTTTTTGTAGGGATGCCATAGTCACTGTCTGCTGGTCCACCACTTAGGTCCAGATTGAAATATGTCAGCAGCTGTTAGATCAGTAGCCGTGTCAGGTTGACATTTGTTAAAGATTTGACTGGATTGCCATGAATTTTGTTACACACGTTGATGTACATAGCCAGTGTTAGCATTAACAGCTGTTTACTCACCCTAGAAGAAATGAGTTCAGCATCCTCCAGCACTCTCCTATTTTGAGACTATTGATTCTTTTTTTCTACTGAGGTTAGCATGCTAACCACCTAGCTCCAACCCAGTTGGCCCGTGTCATCACTTACTGATATCACTGTAGTGTCTAGTTTGCCCTGAAAACATAGAGCTACCAAGAGAATGTATTATAATCTCTTGTATTATTAAAAACACAACAATGGCTGAAACAGCTCCTTTAATTACCTGGCACGTACCTACACCTACAAATGTGTGTGTGTATGTCTTCGTGTGTCTCTGGGGTTGGAGGTGGGGTGCGCATATTTGCATATGTGAATATTTGTGTGTTTGGATGATGGTTCCGGCTCAGTGGTGCAGAGCCTCATGGATCTGCTATTTTATTTAGCAGTTTAGTTTGTGTGTGTGTGTGTGTGTGTGTGTGTGTGTGTGTGTGTGTGTGTGTGTGTGTGTGTGTGTGTGTGTGTGTGTGTGTGTGTGTGTGTGTGTGTGTAAACTGACAGCATCTGGCTCCTCACAGTCTTATCGTTCAGGCACTCCCCTCATGGGAGACAGAGGGCGGTGATAGGGAAAGGAAAAGGTTCTAAACACACAGACTGGCTGGACTGAAGCGGCGACCAGTACTTACATATGCATCGTGAGCTCCATTCACATGCAGGGGACAGACACACTGCACATCCAAGACAGGTTCCTCTGTACAGTTTCTCTCTCTGCGTTGCTTCCTCACTGACTCCCTCAAACCCACGCACAGTAAACACTCTACACACACTTGCAACAAAAGCAGCTGAGACCCTCCCTTAGGATCCAATCAATAGTCAGTCTAGCTGCCTCCCACATTGTACCGATGATGACAACTTGTCCTTGGCATCTCTTGCTGTCTCTCTCTCTCTATATCGCTCGCTCACTTACACACACGCCCAGTTACTTGCTATAATTGACTCTAACTTGTCAAACATCTCTGCCCCTTTGTCTCATTGAATCTGGCTACAAACTGGGAATGGGACTGTGGAACACTTAATAATAATTACACACCAGTCACGATTCCTCTTGTGTCATTATACCATATACAGAGCGAGAGTTGGCACTTCCACCTCATTCTGTTCACGCCTTATTTCTCATTCTTTTTCGTTCTCTCTCTCCCACCACATTTACACCTGGCACCTGGCAGCCTGAACCTAGATATGTTATCTCAATAATGGTATGGCTCTTGCATTTTCTGTACACCTGCAATTAATTATGTGTTCTTGTTCTCTGAAATTTGTCCTCATTATAATCCAGTGTATGGAGGCTGAGTTCGTGCCAAAGTAAGAAGAGATGGTCTGCAGTTTTTAACTTGTGGGCAGATGCTGTAATTCTTTTTCCAATTTTGACCAAGCTGTTGAAATTACATTTACACCTAACTGACTGTTGGCAAGATCCCATCACAGTGCAAACCTGATAGTCCCCAGATGTGGTCTGCTTGATGGCATCCCATTCTGATTGCCGAGCATGCTGTGGCTGCACTGTACATAAGACTCTGCTTTTCTATGGATAAGATCTGCAGAGTGCATCAGGGGTAAACAGCATTATTTTATTTTATTGTTTTTTATGCCTCTGCAGCAGTGACAGCCAGAGCTGCAGGCATATTGTTTTCGGGTTGTCCATCCATATGTACATCTGCCCGACTCAAGGATGAACGGATTAGATTTTGGTGGCTAAAGGTAGAATGCCAAGGTCACAGTGATCTCACAAAACACGGCTTTGGCCTTATGAATGTAATATCTCTGTAACAATTTGAGAGAATTTCTTCAAATTTGGCAAAAAGATTTACCTGGACTCAAGGATGGGCTGATTAGATTTTGGTGGTCAAAGGTCAATGGTCAGTTCAACCTCACAAAACACTTTCTAGCCATTATGCAAGACTTCACACAGAAATTAAGACAAAATTTCACACAAATGGTTTATGTGACTCTGGATGAACAGGGATGTAATCTTACTATGACCTCAATCTTATTTTTGTAGTTTCTGTCATCGTTCTGCGGGTTTAAATGCTGTGATCTGGGAAAGTAGGAACATTGTTTAACAGAAGACTTAACTGAACAGAAACCGTATTTGCAAGAGACAATGAAGAAAACACTAAAACCTTTACCCAAACTGTCCACAGCAGTTTCCAGACTGACTTCCTGGGTCAGTGCTACAACGCTGTAGCTTTCCTGAGCAATTGAGAGATTATTACCAATCTTTGGATGTTCTCACTTTTGTTTTTACCTTTAAATAAAGTGAGATTTTGACTGGACTCTAGGAAAAAATTATGAATAAAGTGTAAGTTTACAACCTGTGATTGCTCATATTTCTTCTCCTGTCAGACTATGGTGTAGTGGCATTACTATGTTCCCAGATCATTTTCTTTGATGAGAACAGTTTTATCATAAACAGCAGAAATGATGGTATAAGCTACAAATATGAGTCAAAGTTAAATATTCATACCAATGTGCCAGCTCGCATAATACAGGAAAGTCTGTTTTAAGTTAATCAACTGTACAAACTAAACTGGTAACACTGGTGAAAAAATGTATAGGAAAAGAACAGTATCTAACACTAAAACAATAGTTGGTTTGCTCCACTCCTCTATTTCTCTCTTTCTCTCTTTTCCCCTTTCTATCTCTCAGTCTCTGTCAGCGTGACTGACTTTGTTCCTTGTGAAGACAACACTCTTCTCTCTCAGCGTCCCTCCATCTTTTTTTTTTTTTAACCTGCCAGCATTAGTGACACAGAGATGATAAAGGGAGAGAAATAATCTGCTTCCTCCACTGCTGCAGCCTGATTCATTCCAACTTGGTCAATAGTGCGAGTCTGGCAATGCATTATGGGAGTCCACATTCAGACTTTGTTCCTCCCCCCTCTCTCTGATCCTCATGCTTTCCCTATAGGTCAGTACCAGGTGTGTGTGTGTGTGTGTGTGTGTGTGTGTGTGTGTGTGTGTGTGTGTGTGTGTGTGTGTTATATCCAGGATTGTGAGGTCTTACTCCTGTGTATGGAGGGAGTCAGTATCTTTTTACAGTGCTGCGCACTCACACACACAAACACACACCAAAGCTTTCCCAAAGGACAACAACACAGACCCAATTAGTCTTTCACTGTACCTCTCAACTCAAGCAATTTGCTTGACAGTCTGCTGTCATTCCTCTTGTTTTGATACCTGCTACAAAAAAGTCCTGCTGTTGCATCATCAGTTCACTCGAGTATGACGCAAGTGCTGTGGATCTTCGAAGGCCTCTGAATGACACTGGATTTGTGCCTCAAGCGCTTACTGCATGTGAGTGGATCTTATAGTCCATCAGTACATAGTCTGTGTTTTATTGGCTATCAGAAGTAAATGAAGGACCCTCCTGGGCTAGAATCATGTCATGCACATTGAAATTCCAGTGCGGACCCACAAGAAAGTCTGTAAATTCATTTCTGTTTTCTGTAATATGAAAAGTGTTTCATGAAGCACAGTCAAGGACATATTAAAACTGCCTCATCGTCACATATTTTATAGGAGTATTCCTTATTTTGGGATTCCTCTCCTTGTCTGCCAGTGGAACAGTTGTTAACCTGCCATCACTGGAGGGAGGGGTCCCCCCTGATAGATGGACACTGCTCTTGGATGAGCTCAGGGGTTCTGAGTTTCTGCTCCTCTGGGGAGGTTGTTGGCCAAGGTCTCCCTTTGCAAAGAAGCACCACCGCTGCAGTCGTTTATCACCCTCAGTGACAGGACTCAGATTCACTGTTGCGGCTGCCAGTTGTTCCACGCCCATTCATCAAAGCGACAAATGGCTCAAAGGGGGGCAGGGGTATCCATCACCGCGAGGTGCCCCACAGGATGATACTGGGGCCCGTCAAGCGCCGCTAGATATTAGCCATGACTCAGGGTTGCTATTCTCGCCAAAATGGCTGCACTATGTGAGCGGATTCATCATCATTTTTGCAATGGAAAGTCATTTAATTTAAACAAATTAACCACAACCATATAAACAAACTAGTGACTCAACAGTTGCTGGTCACTGAACATACAGTAGTGATTGACTACACTTCTCCATTGATTGAAACTGTATTTTCACCACTTTATCTTGCTGTCAAACAGCCCTTTACTTTGGAACTACTTTTTTTCAACCATTGAACTACCGTATTCCTACGCCCAAGTGCACCTACACTTAGCTCTGTCTGACAGCTGATCTGCGGAGTAATACATTGTGTGTAGTTCAGCGCTTCATAAACTGTAGTTCCAAAGTAAAGGGCTGTTTGACGGCAAGACAAAGTGGTGAAAATATTCAAAATATAGTGTACACTTCAACTTCAACTGATATGAGCTTTTTTTCTGTTGGCATTTTTCTAAGTATTTTTTAAAATATGTTTTTCTGTTGACCCTGTCCACAGCAGCTTCTGTGCTGGTGCACCCGTCTGCTTCTCTAAACTGGCAGCGCGCTGATCTGAATCTACTGCAGGTGATACACTGATAGATATTACCTCACACAACCCCACAACACTTTAACTTGTATCTAAGAAATGACTATGTGTGCATGTTTCTAGCCAGTGGAAGAACACACAGTATGAGCTGCACAGAGTAGGCAGCTGGGCTGAACACTGCTCATCCACTTTTGTCTTTTACTTCGGTTATCAGCTCATGGTTACGTCACATAACGAGACATAGTGCAATATCCAGGAACGTACACTTTGCTAAAAAGCCATCCGCCCACGTGCTTAAAATGCCTAACAGGAGATATGTGTCATACCACGACAAAATGTGCATCTCTGACTGACACTTCAACAGCGCTACCCTCTCAACAATACCCTCAACTCCCTCCAAAGACTATGAGTGAACACACATATATAGACTCTCGCAATGTTCTCTTCCTCCTTATTTGAGCAATTTATCAAAATGATGTTTGAGCAGACCTGACATGAATTACGTGTCGCGAGTTTTCCTCTTGCCTGTGATAAAGGACACCCAATTTCCTCCCGGGCCTTACAATGTGAATACAAATTTGAATGAATCATGACTTTTCAGTGTCTAACTGGGGCTGTGTTAGTTTGTTCATGCATATGCACCTGTGTGTATGCTGACATGCACACCCCCCATATGTGTATGAGAGAGTCAAAGAGTGAGTGTGTGTGTGTGTGTGTGTGTGTGTGTGTGTGTGTGTGTGAGAGAGAGGCATTGCTTGGAGGCTGAATGGCAGTGTGTACTTCAGTGAACTCAGAGAACTAAAAGTCAGCTCAGTGCCTTCCTTCTGCTGACCCTCCACCACATTCAGCATTCTAGACACATGTTAAATATGAAGTATTTAATATTTCATGGACACTTCCTCCAAAAGTGCTTCAGCTGCTGCATGTTTCCAACAAAGTGCTGTTCAGATGTGCCAGAGAGGGAGTTCTGCATCCTTGCATTTTTCTGACTTTATGACACAAGCTCTCTGAAGCTAGCTCCAAACAGTTTTGCGCAAATACTCTGCATTTGTGTCACTGTCTCAGGTTTTGACTGGGGGTGACATCTGTATATTTCTTAGACTTTTTAATTTTATAACAAGGACCTGTATGCTTTACCCACATACCTTTTATAGTACAGTGTATGTTTTAACAGTTTATTTTACAACATACATTTTTTGCATTTTCATGCTCTCCACCAGCAACGGAGTTTATGCCACTGGAAAAAGGTGGATGTTGGTTTAGTGTTGAAAAAAGCTAATTTCTCTGGTGTGGGTTAGGTATTTTTAGAAGCCATATTTTCTTTTTATTATCTGTATAGCAGGAGATGGCACTCTGCTGCTCCTATATGCAGTATTCATTTGTATATATACAACCATAATGTGTCAGATAAACAAACCTTGAACCAGTCATTATCGTTCCTTTGGTGCTCAGCTAAAAATAATTTAGTAAAAATTTTTTAAAAACTGAACTTCAGCATTTGGGTTTGGTACTTCTTCTTGGTCTGTGCTTCATAAATCTTAAATTGATTGTGTTCACCTGCACAAACCTCGATACTGCAGCGCTTTTTGTGCTCTTCCACCTGTGTATACAACCTTCTCTGCTCTCTGTACTACAATATCTCCCTCCTCCTTCCTCTTCCTGTCTGTTAAAACAGAATGAAAGGAAATGTGACAAACTGCGTTTAACATATTAATATATTTATATTCTGTCTGTGTGTGTGTGTGTGTTTGTTTGTTTGTTTTTTTCTAGATGTACAGTCTCACTTGGTTCACTTTTATTCTCTAAATTGAATTTTCAACATTGTCCATCATGTGGCTACAGTCCTGTGAGTAGATAAAAGATGTTTGCGTAAACACAAACATCTAGACACATGACACGCTGTGGTTTTAGTTGAATAAATGAAAAGAGATTGATTTCTCATGTGGAACACACACACTCACAGACTGCATATCGAATCAAACCATCGTACCAAATTATAGATGTGTTTACATGCTTTGGTGCCTTGCGGCTACATGCTGGTACACATAGAATGAGTTTGTGAATGTGCATGTGTATTTTCATTAATGTGTGTGTGCTGTGCTTATGACTTTAAACAGTTTTGACGCAGATTTCCAGAACTCAGGACGCTGCCTCTAATGTAACGTTTAAAGCTTCATTTTGAAGCCTGATATTTGTGATAACTCTCGAACAAGAACAGGATCATTTGAACAGTTCTCCCCAGTGTCTCTTTGTAGAGGATGTGTCCTTCAGCCACCATTCACCGGTGAAAACCTTGAGTTGACTGTGGATGTTGAAATAAGGCCAGAAAAAAAGTTTGGAAGTGGAAAAATTCACAAATTGTTGACCACAGTACTCGTCTTGGTCTTTCCTTCATTCTGACACAAAGTCCCTGTAGTGGTTTAAGAAAAAAAAAACCTACAGGTCCTGCAGCCGGCCTGTACAGTGGTGACATTTTGGGACTTTAATGTGAACTTTGTCCACACGCTCTCTCTTTTCCCTGCAGGTACAATAGAGTCAAATACAGCCCAACATTGATTTAAATCAAAAGTTTAATATCATATGGGAGACGAAAAACAAAATTGTGTCAATCGCTGAGGTCAACCGTAAAAAGAAATTACAGGGACGTACCTGATGTCAACGGTAACAAACAGCTTTTTTTATATTTTAAGTCACATATAGTTAATCGCTCACTGAAGACATATGGGTTAGGATTATTGCTGGTCAAAATAAGTGTGTTTCTAACCAATCTGTCCATTAGATTAAGGTGTGTAGCTGTCTGTATAAGGTATGTGACCTTCACAATCCTTCAGCATCTATGGATGTTTAGGAGGGGTCATTTGCACATTTACCCACCCACCATGATGGACGACATCATGCAGGTGCAACACACTTCGTCCATCAACTTAATGTGTATTCCTGTCACTGACGTAACCCCAGGAAGTTGCTTACAAGGTGGCGGTCCTTCCGACATCATATTAATAATGTCTGTTTAACGTTGTCCTTGTGACTAAGTTAGCTACAGCACATGTTGTTGTGTGTGTCTGAAAGCAGTGAGTTTGTGTCCTTTAACATACTTTTGTTGGAGCAGTACAGAAAATAGATGGAGCAATTTGGAGGACTTGAAAAATCCCAGGCTGTGTCATTTAGCCCCTACACACACAAAAACACACAGTGCCATCAAGCCAGAAGAGAGAATACTAATAGGTCTTCCTCCCTGTGATCTATTGCACATCCTCCCCACCCCCTGGTAGGGGCTACAGGCCATCTGGAGGAAAGACAAATCATATCCCCTCAAGCTACTCAATTTATTCACCATTCTTTCTGTTTTTTTTCCATGGGGGCAGGTCATATTTGCAGTGTGTATGTGTTGTGTTCAGTGGACTCTTTCTAATCAAACATCTCACATCAAAGACAGATGGAAGTAACTAAACTCTGCCTCACCGATCAG
Organism: Trachinotus anak; assembly: GCF_046630095.1. NCBI lineage: Eukaryota > Metazoa > Chordata > Actinopteri > Carangiformes > Carangidae > Trachinotus > Trachinotus anak. The sequence goes on along the minus strand of NW_027273860.1, from coordinate 18,010,742 downwards.
ACCAACCAGTGGCCTCTCTTGCTTATGTGATCTTAAACTTAAAGAGATTGTAATCATAAAAAAACATATTAATACACCTCCATACCTATAGAAACACTGGGATTTCTGGGTACAAACTACCTGCTGACCTATGAGACATTACATAAGTAGAGTCACCCCCAGCAGATCCACATACATGCAATTCATCCAAACAGATCTGACTCCCACCGGCTTGGACCTTTTCAGAGTAGCCATTGAGGAACTCAAGACTTTTCCTGATGGGCTGCAACACAAATTGGCCCGGTGGCTCAGTGTGAGAGAAATAAAACATGAAGGAGCAACAGATGTGTCTGGGTTGTGGTGATCGGCCCCGTGGAGCAGCCTGCACAGCTCACTCTGCTTCTATGAGACCATCATCTCCCTCATGTCTGCCTCCTCCTCCAGCTCACTACGGTCCACCCACTTATCGTTTACGTGTTGGTATCTTTATCATCGAGGGAGCAGTGGATTGTTGCTGACTCGGTTTACATGAATAACAAACATAAGACATAAAGGTCTGGCTGAAAAGCTCAGAGAAAAGAAGTTAAAATCTAAATGCTTCAGATAGTTGTGTATCCAGCAGCAGTAACTTTGCAGACAGGAGGAACAGAGCAGCAGAGTGGGTACAGGACCACAGCTCCCAGTAAGTCCAGGATAAACACCAGTCATGTTTAACAGCTTAAGCAGTAGGCAAAAGACAACACGAAGCTTATCTTTATTCAGCAGGATAACATTAGATCTGCAGGATCTTATGACAGAAACATCCAGTCAAGGAAGAAAAGCCACTGAGACTAAAATATGTCAGCTGCTGTATTTACTGCTGTACTGTCCAGTCTGAACTCTAATCTGTCACTCGCGACACTAACCTGTAGTGATAGAGTTATCTGGTCATTGCTGTAGTCGTGGACTGTAATATGAAAGTGTGTTTCTACTAGCAAGGTGTGTAGGCTCAAAGAGAATCTGTCATATCAAACTTGAATCCTATGATAGAACCTGGAAGCCCTTTATTGAGTATGTGAACAGATTCACCCAGATAACAACTAGATGCTGAAACACACACGCGCACACACACACACACACACACACACACACACACACATATATATATATATATATATATATATATATATATATATATATATACACTGTATATAGAGGTAATACATGTGCATATGTTGCTATTTCATGTATTGCTCTGCAAATCATCGTAGTTAATTTAACTGTTGTTTACTACTTGATTCTTGTGACAGTGGTTCAGGTAAGTTTGAGTTTTGTTTTTTTCTTTTCACACTTTCATCAGCCGGGACAGTGTAGAGAGACAGGAAAGGAGGGGTTTCAGAGCGGGGGAGTGACATGCAACAAAGAGTCCAGCCAGCAGGGAGTCGACCCTGGGACTCGCCTGCTCAGAGCATATGCTCTTATGTGGTATGTGCTCTAACCACTTGACTATCAGGTCGTCCCCTGCCAGTCTCATTTTAAAGTTCTGTGCTGATTTTCATTCCCACTCCAGCCCTGGTCTAAAATGCTTTGGGGTCCTTAGACTTGAACCAAATGTATGAGGGGAAGTGAACAGGAGTCCCATCTCATAGGTGATTGTGTTTTAATTGTTCCTCACAGTAACTGTGTTTATGTTCTTTCATTGTCCACTGTTTCATCAGTGAATATGAGACCTGTGGCCATGTTTACATTCTTCTACTCACTGTGATAGAGAGCAGTGATAATCTCATGTTAATGTTATGTTGTTTTATGTTGTAATGTTATATGTTTTTCACTGACTTTATTCTCCTGACGAAATGCTGGACTAAACCAGATATACCTTTAAGATAAACCAGTCTATTTATCTTCCAATCTCTTCTGAAATCCTCCACCTGCCTTTGAGATACCACGCCTAACAAACAGCAGAAAGACGTCATAAAAACATCCAAAATCCATCATCATCTACCTCCTACCTTGGCTCCTGAGTGCAGGCCAGCTTTAAACAGATACTCCCATGAAAAGCACTGGGGAAAAGTTCTCTGCCTGTGATGGATTGGCAGCTCATTCAGGTTGTCTCCCTGTCGTCTACCCAGTGCATGCTGGGAGAGGCCCCAAACATTTTTAATGATGTCCCTTTTTCATTAGTCATTTAAACAAGCTTTCATCAGCCTCCACTTGCTGTTTCTCTTTGGGGAATCCATCTTAAGTCCTGTTCCATTAGTCTGGAAACTCAAGTGATGCCTCTGAAATCGACCTTTTCAGGGAGCAGGTTCTCAATTACTGCATGTAGACATCCAGAGGACATCTTGCCAAGAATGCATTTAGATCGTCTGTCATTTACTGAAAACCACTCATCATGGTAGAACAAGCAATTTAGAGAGTTTATACCCCCCCTCCGAGCCAGCCCCCTGCTCTGCGAGTGGCCGTTAGCTCAATGTCTCTGCTACAGAGGGTCGTCAGGGAGAGCATGTAAAGATGACAAACGAAACGGGCCTCGCGAATACAAATAGGCACGTAAAGGATATAGATGAGCAGAAAAGGCAGTGAGACAAAGATAAGAGAGAAAGAGAGGGAAGTACCATCAGCTTCCCCAGCCCTCACACTGATGCAGCTACATGCTGTGTTGTGATTTCCCGGCCAGGGAGGGGAGCTGCCGGCTCCCAGATAGAAACAATCCCAGCACAGCTCACTGCTGCATCCAACAGCAACATGTAATGCTTCATTTGGAAACCACAGCCATTTATCAATGCCACCATTGATTTGTTACTCTGCACTAACAAACATGCTCAGGGCACTGTGTGTGTGTGTGTGTGTGTGTGTGTGTGTGTGTGTGTGTGTGTGTTATCAAGATAGTCTTGTTTGTAAAAAAAGAGCATGCCTTTAAAGTGTGTGTCTGTGTGTGCAAAAGCATTTTAAATATGAACCTCTGTAGAGAAGGTCCCTGCTTGTGTGTCAGTTTCTTTCATAAAGAGGCACAACCAGTGCAACTAAGAGAGAAGAGACAGACACCCACACACACTCATGCGCACACAGATGATTAAACAAAATGAAAAAGAGAGGATTTTTTCTTATGTCTGCTGGCTGTGAAGGCAGTTCGTGTTTGATGAGGGGCTTAGCTCTAAGAGGTTTACTTCTTAACCCTCACCCTCACTCTTACACTTCCTGTCTTCCTTCTGGCTCTCTTGCTTAGTCAAGGCTCCACCTGTGTATCCATTGTATCCGTCTACACAAGCAGGTATTCAGTGTGTGTCATGTTCACTGTCCTCTTCTGCCCTCTTTCATCAACCTCCACCTCTCATCTCCCTCTCCTCTCGTTTCTTTCACCTCTCCATTGTCCTTACTCTTTCATCTCACTCCACACCAGCTTCTCTCTCTCCTCCTCTCCAGGTTTAAATTTAGATGGGAGTTTCTCTGCACTGTATCTAGGCAACCTGTCCCCCATATGTTAAGAACCAGCACTGCTCAATTTCTCCTCTAATTTTTTTCCTCACCCTCTCTCCTCTCCTCTTGGCTCCTCTCCTCCTTTTCCTCTCTCTTCCCTCCTTTTTATTCTTCTTTCTCATGGTTCAGCTGTGTGTGTTATTTTGTTGTTGGGCAAAGATTGTGTGTTTATGCTCTATAGTCAAGGATGAAGAGTTGTGTCATGGGGTCATGTGGTGCGTGTTTGTGTGGGGCTCTGGCCCAGAAAACCCGGAGCATTATTTACCCCTGGGGTCATGAGTTGTGCTGACAAAGAGGGTAGGCAGAGAAAACATTGCAGCCTTTCAAACAGCCTCTCAGCCTACAAGGAGATACTGGAGATCATCACACCAGCAGTCCCTAAATTATTCACACGGTCAGTCAGCTAGCTGGTTTGTAATTAGACCAGGTGGCCTGACAGCCAAAAAGACAGCACATGTGAGAGCGATTGGTGGCACTTGATCAGACCTGACACACAACTATCTGTCATTCAGCCAGTCTTCCTGCTCGTCATCAATTAGGAAGTATGTGTTGTATCTGTGGCCCTGTTCAGACCTGGTATTAACATCTGATCACAAGAGGACAGCTCAAAGTTCAGGTGTGAACGCACCCATTGAGGATCCAGTCACATTGGGCCACACTGGGAGGTGGTCAGGGCCACATTCTTTTAGCAGTATGAAAGAATATGTGTCCTGGGCCAGAGTGAAGGACGCTTCTACTGATGTCCAACACTGTCTGATTAGTAATGAGCCCAAAATATTATAACGATAATATAACAATCTCAAATGGATAAAACCTTTTTTTATTGCAGAGCTGTGCAGTGAAATGATTCACTCAACTCCTTCTTGCCCCCCCTCCAAACCCCTCTGTCATAGTCAGACTGGTTAAAAACAGTAACACATACATATTTATTTGCATATAGAGCGTGGAAGTGAGAGCACATCTCAAGTGGTCACTTGAGACACATGTGGAGACACATTTCAATACGTGCTGTGAACTGACGCACTCAGAGCTGTCCACTTGTGATTGGATCACCTGAGACGCATGTTAATGCCAAGTTTGAGCATGGGCTGTGTGTGTGTGTTTGGGTCATTGTGAAGCTGTGGTAGGACAGGTGCAGATCCTATATGTAGCAGTAGCAGCCCATCAAATCCACAATCAGTTTAATTTATTACTAAGCCAGCTGGGTTCTTTCTCTCTCTCTCCCTCTCTCTCTCTCTCCTCTCTCTCTCTCTCTCTCTCTCTCTCTCTCTCTCTCTCTCTCTCAGTTATGTCTGTCTTCCTTACTCTCACACACACACCTAACACACACGAATGGAGGATGCCGGACAGTGTACACATCTAACGGCCTAGCGTACGCTTGCAGACATGCCTGCAGATAATTAGCATGAGATCATGTTACTCATACAAACAAACACCCAAACAAGAAGAAACACTTGCTAAGTTTGAAGTAATTATGATCCTACTAAGTTGAGCACCAACAGCACCAACAGCAGCCAAACACAGTACGTGCTGATTGGTGAACTGGTCTAATTTTTAGGCCATCTGCCAGGATGAGCTAAAACACGTTTTACAGTCGAGTCCCCACAGTAATCTGTCTTCGATACAAACAGCTTTTGCTGATTAAAAGTTACACAGATTTTGGCAAAAGTTTCACAGTCAACTTCTGTGTCTAATAGTTTTTTGGTACGTATTTACCATAGTTGTTGAATATTTACACTGTACTAAACCAAGCTCATGATCTCATGCAATGTTTGTACCATAATATAAATAAAGTTGTCTCCATAGTGTGATTCTGATTCAGACTCTGCTCTGCGCATACCATGATGCCAGCAACACCCACCACATGCTCACAAATCCTCTTAAGGCACCTGATTGGTCAAATGTATTATGGGTGATACACCATAGCCTGGGAGTGAGATCCTAAGATGCTAAACTCAGAGAATAAAACACAATCAAACCCTGTTTTGAATACGGAGGACTTTTCTTGCCATGAAAAGACTCCAAGGCATTGCTTCCTCCCAAGCGGCTTACTAACCCATTACAGGCTCTGCTAACCAAATGCGTTAGAGTCTGAATGATTAAGGATAGGCTATGGTTGGAGGAAGACCCTGCCAGTTTGGAGGAGGAATTTGCTCATAGCCTGAGAGGTTCTGCCTGGGCGGCAAACACAGGGCAAAAAACCTCCCTGAGCCTATTTTTAGGATCCTAGCAGAGCATAATGAGCTTACTAGCCTGTAGGTGCCTGCACCAAGCAGCGGCTAACTGCTCTGTGACCTTTACCAGCATTGTGTGTGTGTGTGTGTGTGTGTGTGTGTGTGTGTGTGTGTGTGTCAGCTAAAGAACACAACACACATGCCTTCGCACCTGTCACCATCATTGTGGTGCATACACACTCGTACACATATGCATACACATACACAGAGACATACATAAACACACACACACACACACATATATATATATATATATATATACACACATATATATACAGACAGAGGGCAGTATGGGTAACTGTCACAGCGATTTGTAGTGGCTGAGAAATACCCTAGGAGCAACATCCCACCACACCACACACACGTGTGCGCGCATGCTCATGCTCGACCCCTGTCCTCATCAACGCCAGCATCTACAACAAATCTGCTATGAATTCACTCCAGCATCACACTCCATACTGCAGGACTCCATAACTGCTGTGCCATTGGAGGCTGCACTGTACAGCCTGGTTGCCAAGGCAGAGCCACTGAGCTGGGGAATAATGTGTTAATACTGGCTGCCTCTTCTGCCCCAATAAACAGCCCAGTCTAGCGGTGGGCAAGACCCTCTCATTCTCCCTCTAACTCCGGGTCTGTCACTGTCTGCATGCCTGCAGTATTATTAAACTGATTGGTATTAGAGGTAATGTTGGGGATATGAGCCAGTGGATGTTATCTATTGTTGAACCTGTGATGCTTCATCAGGGACCACAGTTAAATATTTGATTCTTTAGTCTGGTGGCTAGTCCAGTATCCACACATCTCAGTCATGTTCTGTGCTGTTTGAGAGACAAACTGATTAAGGAGACTCTTAAAACTTGGACATTTTTAAAATGTCAGTGATGAAATATTAGATATTTCATAAATACCAACTATTAATAAAGATATTAGTATTAAAAATAGTTCATATATTCAATATTTATGGTATTAGAACGTAAAATATTTGCTTCGTGCTGTATGTAGACTAAAGTATGTGTCTCTTTTCAGTAAAGACAAGGAACAGACACAATAACATGAACGCCTGCATGATAACACAGTCCTATACACCAGCCCTGTCAGCAGTGTTGCATTCGTATTAGAGGCTTTGATCCACCATCATTTTGGATCCTACAGTTTGTAGTTTTGTTGTTGCTGGATTACATAATATTGTAGGTTGCGTCTCTACTCCTGTACGTACAGAGGGTCAGCAGCATAACAGAATCACAAGATACCAGCACCTGTAACACTGTTACACTGTCTGTTTATGCATATTTATGCCACTGTTTTCTACTTTGCTGTCTCTCTCTCTCTCTCTCTCTCTCTCTCTCTCTCTCCCTCTCCCTTCCTCTCCCTCCTCTGTCTGCATCTCTCTCTCTCTCTCTCCCTCTCTCTCTCTACTCCTTCGTCTCTGATTATCCTCAACAGAGCATCTCATTTCTTTTGTGAGGAGGGTAATTTCTTTCTCCATGGGAAACACTTCCCAGAACACACTCCTTTCCTCTGTCTCTCCCCTGTAATTCTCCCTCCCCTTCTCTCGCCACTCTCTTTTTCGGAGTAGTAGTAGTAATAATACCAGCAGCAGCTGAACGGCATCGCAGCTCCATCTACAACTAATGGAAACCGACTCTCCTGTTGCCGTCTTGTGTCTCTCTCTCCTCCTCCTCCTCCTCCTCCTCTTCCTCCTCCTCTCCTCTGTTGCATGCTGATTTATTCAACGATTCAGAGGAGTTAACAGCCAGGCAGCCAGAATGTTGTTGGGGCTGAGGACGGTCGAAGAAACTCATTGAGATGTTGTAAGAAAAAAAAATATAAAAAGTGATATCGATGGTGGTTTAATAAGGAGCCATGGGCCAGGTGAGGACTGAGCTAAGCCATGCAGGAGGGAGGCAGAGCAGAGGCTGAAGGCAGGCTGAGGTTCTGTTGCATCGGGGTGGAAGCTGTTGAATAGTTGGATGTTTAACAGGCTACCAAACCACTGTGACTTCCTCCGTATGCAAGCCTGAGGGAGAAGAAGCTTACGAGGAAGAGGAAGAGCGAAGAAGATGAGCTGCACCCAGGAAGGGGGATAAAGTGATCACTGACAGCGTGTCCAGGCATGAGACTCAGTCTCTGCCACAGTGTGCCTGTTGGGCTGCCTCTGCTCTGTGAGAGCCTTGTCGTCGCAACACCACATTGTGAAGTCTCTGTGTGGGCTCGTGCAGGGGGCGGTCACAGACACCCGGGGGGCCACCCTGACCCTGACCCCGCCGCGGTGAGCTGCTGCTGAGGACCATGGTCCTGCCGTCGCTGCTCAAGCTCCTCAACGTCTTTCTGCGCCAGTCAACCCTCACCAAAATCGCTGCCGCCAATCACTGCCGCCGCCCTTCCTGCTGCCCGGCTACTCTAATGCCGCGCCCGCCCGGCCTGCCACTCTCTTGCCGCCGCGGGTGGGAGGCAAGAGAGCACCCACAACGACTGCCCGCCGAAGGGAGAGAGGTGAGACAGAGAGGGGCAACTCTGAGGAAGAGTCTGGAGAAGTGAAAAGGAGGACAGTGTAATGTTATGTGTATGTGAGAGGCTGGAAGGTTAAGACTGTAACAAGCTGCATGAGAAACTCATGCATGAGATTTAACTTCTACAGACTCATAGGTTTGTAGTTTGTAGTTTGTTTCAGTTCTTCAAGTTATTACATATTGAGAATATGTAAAATAATATTGCATCTCTTCTTGTTTTTCTAAACTTGAAGAGTTCGCCTTCAGCGCTAGATACAAGAAAACAAAGATTGTTGGCTGTGAAGTTGAGTCAGTGAACAGCTTGAAGCCATTTCTGAAGAATTAATGACCGTATGGAGTGATGGGAGATTCTACATGAAGCTGAATGTTTCATGTTGTAGTTCGAGGCACATTTTGTGGTCTCCAGAAAACAAGGATAGATTCTGTTGCAGTGACCTTTTCCACTCCGTTCCCTATGGTTGTGTAAATTCATGTGAGCTCACACATAAAGAGTGGAGGCAGCCCATCTGTGTAGTTTGTGGTGATGTTAGACAGTAAAAAAAATTCCCTACCAAAACATAAACAATAAGGCTTTGAAGTATTTTTGCAAAGTGTATTCCTTGAAGAAGTACAGTGGTATGAAAGTAATTTTTGACAGCTGGATCTTCTTTGCATAAGCGTTGATATCAGTCCCTTCGTGCAGTTGTTGGTTTGTTCTTTGGCCTGCAGCGTCTCCAGGCTAAACGGAGTCACTTTCTATTATGTCAGCTTAACCAGCAGTACATCGAGGGCCAAATAAAAAGTGAAGCCACTGCCCTACATCTAATGCTTCTAATAAAATAGACAGTAAATTGATATCAACTGCAACTTAAATTGAATTTGTGTGTAAATGCTGTTGTAAAATATTGATGCTCTTGCTAACGCTGTACATGAACAGCAATTATACATGCATGTCAGAAGTATAACATGATAAACAGGGCAGTAAATATGGAGTGCATGCCTCCTGTAAACAGTTGTGTGTGTGTGAGAACAGACACTGCAAGACTTGTGTTTTCAACAGCGATCACAATAGAAACAACTACTGCAGTGTGCACAACCTGCTCCTTAATGTCAGTGCAGATGGAAGCTTTCATCTTTTACTGATTTCATGAATGTCTGTTTGTGTCACAGTGAAGGAAAAAGGTTGTTTGTTTTTTTTTGTGAACCTTAACAATGATAAAACCATTGGGTATTAAGCACTTAATTGGGTTCAGTAGTAATATGACCTGGTAATATTACAGAAACGAGGTAAAATATTCACTACCAGATGCAAAGTTGTTGTTCTATCTCTGACTTTGAGCATGGAAGAGAAAATTTTACAGCTTTTACTCAGAAATTATAGGGTTTCCTTTAGATTAAGTTACTATATTAAATAAAATGTAGCACAACCTAAGCAAATATTTGCAGCTTTTAGATGATTTACTCACCTACTCTTTGTGTAATGGTCAAGTGTTGATGCATTGAACTGGCGTTGGAGTTAAATTAGATTTTAAGCCCAATGATCAAGGTTGCAGCTTATTATTTGGCCTCATTTCACATCCATACTATGCTAGAGGTGAGTCAACAGCACAGAAAACACAAAGAATAACTCAGCATAAAGCAGATTTTATATACTATACACACACATAGACATAAAAAGAACAATTTGAGGTTTGATCTTCCTGTGTCTTGTTTCTCAAATATGTGCAATATTTGAGGATCAATGGTCAAACAGGGAGCACATTTTCACCTACTCTGCAGAGTATGTTGTCGTGATACAGAATGGCAGTCAGATATCCAATTTTGGCTCAGTCTCTCTCACTTTCTCGCTTTCTCTCCCATTCTCTCTTCCTCCTACACAGCTTTCCGACAGGCTCTGTTTGACACCTGAAAGCACCCTTAGTTTTAAATGTACCTGCTGCCAGTGTTAAAAGTTATGCAAGAGTTTGGCGATGCCAGAAATAGGACACAGCCGTGGATCCACATTACATGAGATGTGTTTTTGAAGCAATTAGAAAGAAAATCCACCCTCATACTTTTACATTATCTTTAGCCATACATGGGTATCCTCTCTGTGGTGCCAGCAGTTATCAGCCAGGAGCTGTTTCCATAATATCAGCCTTTGATACTGCCACACTATTCATAAAGTCTGTATCAGCCTTGATATAAAGTAAAGCCTTGTTGGCTTTATCTTGCAATAAAAAAATGTTGTCATATTATGAATGTCAGAATTAGAAAATAAAGTAATACAGGGGTAAACAGTTTTTATTGCAAGCGTCCTCACAATGACTTATATTAGCCTACAGCAGCCCTCTGATTCTGTTGGTAACAAGTCCCTAACAAATATAAAGATTTTAAAGAAGAGGTGACAAGATCAACATTCAAACCTGTGACTGCATCAGAGAGCAAGAAGATAAAGTCAACATGACTCCATTCATACCTGATAAAGCTGAGCTCTCAAAGACATCTCTCTACTGGATGTTTTTGTTTCACAAAGATTGCATCCACGTGGTTAAGTTAATTCTTACCAATTCAAAGTTTCCTAATGCTGCAGCATTTGTTTAAAAGGCTGCAGGAATGAGCCTCCATTACTGAAGTCAAAGTAGAATCCTGAAATCATTTTACTCCATCTCGGTGAAATTAGAAAAATGAAAAGATTCAATAGTATAAGAGGAAGATACATGACTTTACTGTTCAAAGCATTATAACTGCAGAGACCAGACCACTACTTTACTTGAGTCATTTATTGGGAAACATTGTGAAACTAAGTGTTTAACATTTTCTAGGGTCCCACATTTAGAGATATAACAATACTACTACACTAAATTACACTGGGATAGAACAGGTAAGAGTCTTTATATCCCTGAGGGAAGAGAACACGTAACATGCAATCCTCATATACATGCTCACACATCAATGAGACAAAGCAAAGCCTGGTACTTAAAGCAGGGAGGATAAAGGGAACAAGCCAACAGAGAGAGAGATGGTGGGACACTGAGGGAGAGTGGAGTAGTGTAACTGTGGCGTTTCCTGACTCCCACACATGTTGTGCTGTACAACATGCAGGAGATGATTTGCAGAGACACAATATTCTCCCTGCAAGCTCTGAGGTGTGTGTCTTTGAGTGTGTACAGTGAGCAGCCATTGTAGTGGCCCACTTCTTGCTACGATATGAAACTATGGCTGCAGTGTGGTGTGTGTTTGGGTGTGCAACCATTGTTTGGAGTATGTGTTGGTTGTGTACCTGTAGGTGTTTGAATAAGGGTATGTAATCTATATTTCCTCACATTTTCTTATATTCTTGGACAGTGTCTGTGTTCTCAGAAAGTATTCAGTCCCCTTCACTTTGTCCATTTAGTTATGTTCCATCCTCGAGCTAAAATTGCTTCCCCTCATCAGTCTACATTCAATATTTATAAAGAATTTCAGATTTTTTTTCCAAATGTATTAAAAATGAAAAACTGACAATTAAATATCACATTGACATAAGTGCTCAGACCCTTTCCTCAGTACTTAGTTGAAGCACCTTTGGCAGTGATCACAGCCTCAAGTCTTCTTGGGTATGACGCAACAAGCTTTCACACCTGGATTTGGGGGATTTACTGACACTTTTTTCTTCAGATTCTTTTGAGCTCTGTCAGGTTGGATGTGGATCATCAGTGGACTCCTTTTCAAGTCTGTCCAGAAATGTTTAATTGGGTTCAAGTCAGGGCTCTGGCTGGGCCATTTAAGGACATTCACAGAGTTGCTCCTTTTAGCATATGGCTGCAAAATAACAAAGAGTGAACAGGTTTGAATACTCTCTGACTGCACTGGATGCATGCTTCTCAGGGAGCTTAGCCCTCACCAGAGTGGAGGTGTTGATAATGACAGGACAGAAAAAAAATCACACTGATATCTTCTCTGTGTGTTTTCCTGGCTCTGCTCGGTTTGGCTCATCTTGGCTGGGATTAAGAAACCTACTGAGAGGACTTAATATGCACCCCATCGCTCTCACACAAATGCGAGAGAGCTGTATTTTCTGGTGAGAGGAGACAGAAAGGGGGTGGTGGTGGGACAGAGGAGCAGAGGGAAGGTGATTGTGATTATCAAATCAATGACTTCCCCACTAGGATGTATCACTTGAATGTTGCCCAAGATTGCACCTGGAAGTTAGGGAGTTTGATATTCTGTGCTACTGGACAAGACAAGGTGTGGTGCTGCTCTCTCAGCTAATGTGGCTGACCACAAAAGTCTCCAAGCTTCGCATCAGAAATATTCTCTGTTCATACTAACACATATCATATCACGTTATTCGTGTACACTGGGCCTCCTGCGCCTGTGTAAACAAGGAGGAGCTTGTCTACTCTGAAGTTGGCTGGTTGCAGAAAATGGTAGAAACGAGGAACAGTAAAGGCAGTTGTAGTACAATAAAATGCAGATTTTAACTGCACAACAGCTGCTAGCAAAGACAACAAGGTCAGCAGTGCTTGTAATTCATTATCTATGTTGCATTAACCACTGGGAGTCGAGACTGATGTGACCCAAATAGGGAGTGAACGTGAGTGTCTGCATCATCGTTTCCATTGTTTCTGCCCAAGCACACTGCAACGCAACCGTGGAGTCTTCGAACTACAACACACCCAGCAGTGTTTCCAAAACTCTCAGTGTCATGTTTTAAAGCTAAAATTTATCAGTGTGGATGTAGCCTGAAAAACAACAGCAAAAACGAAGATCCAGTTTGGATTCTGAGGCGTTGCAGCCAGTCAGCAGCTGCTCCCTTCATTGTTGTGTAAATGTGTCTCCTCGCTGAAATCAATCATGTTCAAACAGCCTCACAAACAGGTTTGGCTATAAGAACTTCTTTTGTGGCATGTTATACATCTGTGAGAACAGTTTGGGTTGACATTAAATGGTTAAATGAAGTTTGATTTCTTGTATGTTGCCATACATTAAGTGACAGTTGTTACATGGTTAGAAATGCTGTGGGTTTATCCCTCATATTCGTCATGGCTGCTTATTTTTACATCAAAGGTAAAAGTAAGAAAGATGCGGTTAATCCTCAGTAAAGTAAGACTAAGGCTGTCATATTGATACAATACATGGGACATAATATGTGAGTAAAAAAAAAAAAAAATCTCTCATGCTGCTAGAGCTGATGCCAAACAGTAGCAGCACTTAAACTGCAAACACTCAATGTGATTTCTCTACACTAAAAATGACTCATCCCACAGTCATCCTCTGCCACATTTAAACTCACCACATGAGCTCATGAATTTATGAAACTCATTGCTGCCACACAAAATCTGAACGATTAAAAATCTATTTTCATAGATGCAGTTTGTTTCATGAATATTTAGACAATTAAACCAAAATAATGGAATAACAGTATTTTTTTAAGCTCAAGTTAACATAAGAAAATCAAGAGAGATGTTAGATTTTAAAAGAGTTGTATTGAAGAATGTTGACTTTTACACTATGTAACTTATCACAATGATGTAACTCAGTAAAAGTTCAAACTACTAACCAGCAGCACTGCATAATTTTGAAAAAGTTTCAGTATCTGTGCTAAAGCAGTTGCTTCAAAATTGGAAGATGTTTTAAACCTATTATTCACTTCCAAAGTGTGGCTAACTGCTTTACTAAAGTGAGTGTAGTATTTTAAAATGCAGCTTCATTCATATCCTAACATGCATAACTATCACTTACTGTGCACTTTCAGTGCGCCTCTTTACTTGATATCCTTGCATTTATTAAATAGATGTAGCATTAGTACTTACTCCAAGGTCTCCTGCTGCACTGAAGCTTTAGTGATGTCCTCCACTTGTGAGTTGCTGTGGATAAAAGTCTCTGCTGAATGAGTAAATGTGAATGTAAATATCCTATCATCCTGTGTCTTTGCCTTGTGTGTGCACATTCAGATTTAGTTTGTCACAAAAGCTTAATATGATTTTTCAGGCTTATTTATGTACGTATACACTCATGCGTCCACACTATGTACACTAGAGAAATGTGTGAATCAGTGTGTGTGTGGATTAACGCCAAGTGTTTCTGGGATGTCAGTGACTTGGATAATAATCTGTGAATTAGAACAGTTCTTATTGAAGCAATGGGCTGGGAGACAAAGAGACGAGTTTTGTACCCATCCAGCCCCAGAGGAACTACAGGGCGTGTGTGTGTGTGTGTGTGTGTGTGTGTGTGTGTGTGTGTCTGCCTTTATGCCGCTGTATTTACGTCTGTGCTATAAATGATGTCACAGGTGATCACTTATCTCAGCCTCCCTTGAGACCACAGCAGACCACTGTGGAGATGCACACAGATACAGTACATACCCACAACACAAAATATACACACACACACACACACACACACACCAACATGCACAGCTGCTCACCAACATGCACGGATGATCTGTTTTCACTGTGAGCTTGTGAACTGGAGTTAATTCACACGCTCAGTGATTCAGTGTGATGGCTGCACGCATGTGAAGCAGTTGTGGTCCAACAACGGATTGTACGTGATGACTGCTAGGTCAAGCAGCTCTCATTTAGACAGTGAGACCATCCATCCATGGAAAGCACTGGACCGAGTCTTTTAATCCACCTCCTCCACCATCTTCAGCGCTGCTTCTCTTCTCGACCTCTCTGTGGGATGACGGCAAACAAGGCCACTCTAAGGGGTCAAAGTCGTTCTGTCTCATTCTTCAGCAGTCATAATTTTCACAGCATGGCCTCATAATTTCAAAACAGAATATTGTGTACTGCATCATCTACAGTACTTATGCCAACAGGGCTTGGACAAGAGTCTGATGAATTACTCATAACATTTGACCGCTCTTGACCTTTGGAAACAGTATGCTGGACAAAGATCCACATCCTACCTTTCAGAGCTTTCACGGTCTTCATTCAGTGGATAGAGCTCACTCAGGGGTCATTGGTGTTCCCGACTTGTTCAAGGGTCTTGGTCATTCACCAGGAAACCATGGTGGGGCAGAGAGAAAGCAAGAAGGCCATTCATATTTAATGCCAAAGGCCTGCCTTCACAAGATTTAAATCCCCCTCCACTCAAAAATGTTCTCTACTTATTTTTTATTTCACCTGGATGTTTGACATTCAATGTGCAGAGCAATGCATGTGCAGAGTTTCCCAATGCATGTTAGTTCAGGACATGAGCGCATGAGCAGGATTTTATGACCTTGCAACAAGTGAACATATGATTTTAAAAAAGACAAGGTGATCTGAAGGTGCAGAGTTTGGTCTGTGATTATCATTCAATCATCTAAATAACAATAAGATTAGATTAGATTCCTGATGTGACCTTGTTTGTTGGTCCCAACAATGAGACATGCATGACAGAGTCTGTAGCATATACTGTCCATTAAATAAAGCCGTTAAGAGACTGACTGGGCTCTTTACTGCAAAGCGTTTGTACAAATCCATTTCTTAGTCCAGTTGAGTTTGACTGTGTTTATTATAGCCTACTGATCAACAGTGGTGGTAATAGAAAACTTAAATCAATGTATAATGTTCAACAGAAAATATCAGAGCCCTGCTCACCATCTTCTCAAAATCCACCACACCAAAGAATAAGTAGATAAACCACACCCCTGTATGGCCCACCTGGACCCAGCGTCCAACCTTACAGGATTTCATTTCTCCAAGTGTTTACCTGGTATCTGCTGTATTTTTATTCAGTCACTAAGAAAACAGTCAACATATCAGAGGTGAGATTCAGAGCCTCTCTTCTGATTGGCTCACTGATCTGTTGTTACTAGAGCTCCAGAGAGAAGCCTGAAAGAGGAGATGTAAACTACACACTTTTTTGTGCCGAAAACCACAAATATATTTTCTTATGGATATCAACACTTCAAATTAATCACCAGCAAAATTGAAAATATGGGGCATTTAATGTTTGCAGAGCTCACTGGACATACATAGACCACGTCATATGACTTCCACTGAGTCTGTCTGGGTCCCTTTGTGGCTTCGCACACCAGCATCTTTTATTCAAGTGGCCTGATTCCATAGTTTGAATCTAATGCAAGATGGCATCCCCTGATCACATGCAGCTCCCTTTAAAGCCACATGAACAGAAGCTATAGCTCTGTAGTCAGTCCCATCAATATTGCACATCGTGTACTCTGCAATCAGTGTAGGGCATTTTAGCCTCCTGTGAACACAATGTGAAGTGAAAGATGGGTTTATATTTTCGCTTCTTACTGCAAACGTGGATAATACTCTCTAGTCTCTTGTGGATGTTTGCTTTCGTCAACAAAGATTAAATCCCCTGATGGGTTCTTGTTGAACTGCAGTTTCTGGACTTAAGGCCACTGTATCTCTAGTTTTAATATATGAGTAGATGAAAGCAGTTCCTCAGCCAGAGCGAAGAGATTAAAAACTTAAGATGGGAGTTCTCTCTGAGGACTCTGATGTATCCTTGTTCTGTAGATTAACTCTTAAGTGCATGTGAATGTGTGTGTTTGTGTGTGCAGACCGTATGTCAGCAGCCCCACAGCAGTTGGTTGTGGAGTGTTTTCTTGCTGCATTTATATTTCAAGCCCTCTCTGTGTTGGAGAGTGGGGAGGTGGATAGAAGGAGGGGAAAAGGATGCAGAGAGAGATCAAGACAAAGGCTCAGAAAGGGTAAAAACAAAGACAGAGATGGAGCGAGATGAGATGATGGTGGAGATATGGGGACAAAGACAGAGAGCGATAAGAGAGAAAAAGATATCCAGGGAGAGGGAGCAACCTTCGTACATACCAATGATGCTGATGAATATTGGAGGAGAGGGCTGTGATGAGGAGGAGGAGAAGGAGGAGAGAGACGGACGAAAAGACATGAGGGCTGAAAAAATATGCTCCTTTGTTATGTCTTAATGGGAACTGTCAGAGCAGGAGAGAGAAAGGTCAGCCAGGAAGCAGGCAGATATCAAACTGACACACACAGGGAGAAGCAGGAATACCCACATATACGGCTAATCAAACACACCGTGTTCTGTAGGAGGTGATGGTCATGAAACGTGACATTGTAGAAACAGGGTTTATTCCTTGGTCATCATCAGTCTGCGTCACCGAGGTACTTAAACCACGATGCTAGATTAACTACTGGAGGGGACTAATTGGCAATTTGCTCAACCCCTCTTCCAAACAGCAACTGCCCAATCCAGGATAAAGCTGCAAAAACAGGGTGCTTATACTCTACATTCAAAGAGCCAAGACTGTGGTGTATTTTCTAAGCTTTTACAAAACCAAAATATATAGAAACATAACAGTGTTATTTCCAAAGGCAGGGGGCCATGTTAGTAGCGAAGGATGTTATTTTGTGGGGTCACATTAGAAAAATACCAGATTCAAACTAGCACATCCACCAAGTGGGGGCCAAGACACTTAGACACACATTACAGTTAAGAATAATAATAATAACAACTCTGTCCTGCTCTGTATCTGATTTAGAGAAACGTTTACACTCCAGCCACTTCAGCCAAATTAGAGTTTTTCAATAACTTTCTTCCAAAAACTTCTCTCTCATAAAAAGCATAAATCCAGCCACTGTGTTGCTTCTCCAACATTTATTTATATTACAAGGACTAACTGTAATTCTAGCCTGCAATAGATAGATAATGCTTCTCCTTTATTTCCATGTATTCCTCTGGTGAGGATGTTGGTCCTTGCTGCATTACCCTCTGCGTTTAAGCAGAGTTTCATGTATATAGCTATCATTTGCATATTTAAGTGTTAGTGTTAGCATTACCTTACAGTAGCTACTTACAGCTAATAAATTCATTGACAGTCATCATTTCATCTGACAAACTCTGTGATGATTGGCTAATGTTGGATCCACCGAAGACCTGTTGCTGTTTGCTGTACTGTGGGATATTAAAATCCCTTAAGGGATATTTAAAGTTTGACTGCTTCACAGCTGTAAACTACAAAACAGTTTCAAAAACTTATTTTATTTTGAATGGTTAATGAATGTGAAATCAAATGATCTCTGGTTCTGCCCATTTGATAACAGGCTCAGGAAGAAATGTAAGTCCCTTTGATATCTAAACAGAAAACGGAGAGAGGGCTGCTTTGGCTGAGGGGATTTAGAAACCAAATCAAGAGGTGGCCTCATGGTTGAAAATGGAGCAGCTTTATGGCCAAACGAGGATAAGAAAAGTGTTTATCCTCTGGGATTATTATTTCCTTATTCTCCTTATTTTCTGATGTTTATTTGGTATTTTATCTAGAAAAATACAGAGGCATTGCAGCTGCACTGATATTTTCTAGGACAGAGCCACCTTGGATTTAGTTTAATGCCTATATTCATCCTATATATATAATTGTGGAAAATATTAGTTTTGTAATACTCTTAAAAAGCCTTAAGATTATGATCATTTGACATATTATACTTTTTAATTTTGTCTTGTGGCTATTCGCTTTAAAAGCAAGAGCCTTTTAGTGGGAGCTGGTCTCATTAACTTTTAAAAACAACTGGGACTGAATTCAGGGTTAGAAAACATTATTGTAACTATGTTTTTGTTCATGCAAATTGTTCATCTGGATTTTACTGGAATAATAAAGGTTTCTTTCCCCTCTGCATTGTCCACGCAGCAGTGGCTGCCCCCTCTGAAAAGCTGACTCTGTCCACTGACTGTGAACTTATCAGCCGACACTATCTAATAATATCACGCTAGCCTTTCGGTGAACGATAAAGCTGCCGGCCAATGTCAAAACCTTATGTCCTCTGGTGAGCATGAGTGTGCCTGCACTGCAGCATGTGTATTAGTGCCTCCAGCCCTTTATTTGAAATATAATGTGAGAATAAAGCTGAGAAAAGGTTAGGATAGGATTTATCCATTTAGCTGCCAGGCTCAGGTTCAGGGTGACAGGACAGGGAGTGACAGAAAGTCAGTCTTTAAATGTTCGCTGTGGGTGCTTATGTATATTTACATGTGCTGTGTGTGCGTGTGTGTGTGTGTATGTTTTGCACATTTACACCTTATATTACGTTATGTCTTAAACCCAGATTATGCACGACTAGCTTGAAAATGTCATGTGGAAAACACACTGGGAGCAAAGCTTGCATTCCACGCGTCATGCCAGGATGCAGACTAACATGCACGTCATTTTCTGTCAGAATATTTCCTTCCTTTGAAGCTGACAGTGAAAACCTGTCCTCCGTCCCCCAGCTTCCTGACAATCCTCTCTGACAGGCATGTTACCTGCTGCCACCTGTTTGATTTAAATGGCTTTTCTGGTTGGATGTCTGCACAAAAACTTCCATTAGTACCTATATATGCACTGTGTGTGTGTGTGTGTGTGTGTGTGTGTGTGTGTGTGTGTGTGTGTGTGTGTGTGTGTGTGTGTGTGTGTGTGTCCTAACCTCCTCCAGGGGGGGGTTTGACTTTTGGAACTTAGGTTAGGCATCTTGGCTGCCTCCAGAAAGAGATTTGGTGTGTTTGTTTTTTGTTTTTTTTCCCAAATGAAATTTCAGCTATTTCCTTGTGGAAATGCAGAGTGTGTGTTGTGTTTGTTTGCAGAAGTTCGATCAGTCAGGAGCTATGAGCCCACATACACCTTTACCAAACAGACATGATTTGATATTGCATTATTAAGCGGGTATCAAACAGATGAGCTATTGCTCCCAAAATAACAACGGTGTGCTCTTCATTGTTGGCCATTGACAGGCCACTCTGCTGTTTACAGTAGAAATTGAAGCCTCTGAAATTTTCATGTGCTTCTTTTGCTGTTGTTTGAACATTGCCAGGACAGGCTCTGTCTAATACTGAGTATGGGCAGGAATGAGCAGCGCTGTCTGACTATGTATGAAATATTGACCAGTTGCTCATGGTGAAATATTAACCTTCTCTGCTGAGACATTCCACGCTTGACAACAAGGGAAGATCGAGGAAATGTACTGGAGAGAACCACAAGTATTAAGCCAGTGTCTTTCAGACAAACAGGAGCTGCTTTTTGAAAGGAGTCTAAAGAGAACAAGAGAAAACAAAGCAATGAACAAACACATGCAGCAGGTTTTAGCTGCATTAATACTCGTTCATTAGTTATTATTATTATTTTTGGAAGATGCTGACAATGATCTGCTTTGTGTTGAAGTAAAGAGGGAGAATATGAAGTGGGTTTGAGAGAGATTGTGATCGCAGTGTTTTGTGTTGTGGCAGAGCATCACTGAGCTGCCACAGACAGCACACACTAACGTTTGCTCTTTCAGAATTGACACGTGTGTGTGTGTGTGTGTGTGTGTGTATGAGAGTGAGAAGTGTCACGCTGACCATCCTCCGCGGGGCTATACAGCTCTGTCATTGTTATTCTTCTTTCACTTTCCTCACTCTTCTTTTTTTCACTTCTTATCTCTTTCTTTGTCTTTCTCTATTTTCATGCCCCTCAGCCCTGTTTCTCCATCCTTCTCTGTCTCGCCCACTCTCTCTCTCTTTCACACACTTCTCGAGCTGTGTATGCACTTTAGTGTTTTTTCTCCTCCCTCTCTTTCTCTCATTTTCTCCTATTCTCTCCATCTCTTTGTTTCATTCGCCAAAACAAATCTATATTATGTCAAAAAAAAAAAAAGTGGTGTAACTTCACACTTTGCCCTGAGGCAGGACAACACACACACACACGCTGTTCTGTGACTTGTTCAGTGTGAGTCTCACTGGTCCTAATTATAGTATTACAACGCACACACACATAAATATATACAGGTATATACAAAAAATAACATGTAAACCTGAAGAGATTATACTTACTGTTTGCACGTGGTAGTAATTTAACTTTGATAATACACATCTACTTACAAACACACACACACACTTCCTCTCTCTAATAAACATCACACATATTTTTCTCTCGCACACAAACGCACATTTTTCAGAGTTGTTTTGAAACACCAGTGCGTTCCCTCACAGGTCTCTGGTGGTTAGAAGAAAAAACTGATGCCGAACTTGGCAGTTGTGGTTTGGCATGCACAACTAGTGCGTGCACATGGATCAGCAAATCATGTTCATTTTTGAATTCATGGTTATAAATTATTATCATCATGTGCTTACTGGCAGATGTCATTGATGACTGTGTATACAGCCCATTCCCAGTACGCTCCAACTTCACACCAACAAAATGAGCTTCATCAATACAGGCTTGTTGTATCATTCAGGACATATTGATATTGTTTTGTCCACCAGCGTGTGTCTCTGTTTTATTCCATTGTTGTGGAGCCTTTAAAACTTTAATTTGCTTTGGTGCACACTCAGTAGTTGTCATACAAAAGCACACGCCAACAACAGTGTACTTTTGAGTACTGTAACGCACTATAGTCCTTGTAACATCAGTCTACGGTTAGGCCCAGAAATATTTGGACAGTGACACAATCTTCATGATTTGGGCTCAGCATGCCACTACTTTGAATTTGAAATGAAACAACTACAACGGAATTGAAGTGCAGACTTTAAGGGGTTGAACAAAAATATATGATTAATATATGATACATGTAGGAATTGTAGCTATTTTTATACAAAGGCTCCTCATTTCAGGGGCTCAAAAGTAATTGGACAAATAAACATAACCCTAAGTAAAATGTTACTTTTCAATATTTTGTTGAGAATCCTTTGCAGGCAATGACTGCCTGAAGTCTGGAACCCATGGACATCACCAAACGCTGGGTTTCTTCCTTTGTGATGCTTTGCCAGGCCTTTGCAGTCTTCAGTTGTTGCTTGTTTGTGGGTCTTTCTGCCTTAGGTTTTGTCTTGAGCAAGTGAAATGCATGCTCGATTGGGTTGAGATCTGGTGATTGACTCGGCCATTGCAGAATAATCCACTTCTTTGCTTTAAAAAACTCCTGGGTTGCTTTTGCAGTATGTTTTGGATCATTGTCCATCTGTACTGTGAAGCGCCGTCCAATCAACTTTGCTGCATTTGGCTGAATCTGAGCAGAAAGTATATCCCTATACACTTCAGAATTCATCCGGCTGCTTCTGTCTTTTGTCACATCATCAATAAACACAAGTGACCCAGTGCCATTGGAAGCCATGCATGCCCATGCCATCACACTGCCTCCACCATGTTTTACAGAAGATGTGGTGTGCTTTGGATCATGAGCTGTTCCAATTCTTCTCCAAACTTTCTTCTTCCCATCATTCTGGTACAAGGTTGATCTTAGTCTCATCTGTCCAAAGAATGCTGTTCCAGAACTGGGCTGGCTTCTTCAGGTGTTTTTTGGCAAAGTCAATTCTGGCCTTTCTATTTTTGAGGCTGATTAATGGTTTGCACCTTGTGGTGAATCCTTTGTATTTACTCTCATGAAGTCTTCTCTTTATGGTAGACTTAGATACTGATACACCTTCTTCCTGGAGAGTGTTCTTAACTTGAGTGGATGTTGTGAAGGGGTTTTTCTTCACCATGGAAAGGATTCTGCGATTATCCACCACTGTTGTCTTCCGTGGACGTCCAGGCCTTTTTGAGTTCCCAAGCTCACCAGTGCACTCTTTTTTTCTCAGAATGTACCAAACTGTTAATTTGGCCACTCCTAAGATGTCTGCTATCTCTCTGATGGATTTCTTCTTTTTTTCAGACTCAGGATGGTCTGTGTCACCTCCATTGAGAGCTCCTTTGACCGCATGTTGTGTGTTCACAGCAACAGCTTCCAAATGCAAACGCCACACCTGGAATCAACTCCAGACCTTTTAATTGCTTAATTGATGACAGGTTAATGAGGGAAGAGCCCATGCAGCCTTGTTATCTTTTTTTTTGCAGCCTTCAGAGTCAATTGTCCAATTACTTTTGGGCCCTTGAAAAAGAGGCAGCTACATATTAAAGAGCTGTAATTCCTAAACCCTTGCTCCAATTTGGATGTGAATACTCTCAAATTACAGCTGAGAGTCTGCACTTTAAGCCCATATTATTATATGGGCTTAAAGTGTATATAATTATAATAATTGTATCCTGAATATGTTTTCGCAAACAGCTAAAATAACAAAACTTGTGTCACTGTCCAAATATTATCCCACCCCCACCCCCCCCACCCCCACCCCCCCCACCCACCCCCCACCCCGTGTATTTATTGTTGTAGTTGAGTAGGAAAAACCAGTTGTTAACCATTGATCTCCTATTGAAAGCATTCAACATGCAGTTTACTGTGCAGCGTTTGAGTGAAATATTTGTGTCCATGTTCCTGAGAGCGTGAGCTTGTGTTTACAGTATCAGGTTTCACACAGAGACCTGGGTTCATTTTCCAGATGCGAGAACATAAAATTTTACTTCAGATTTCAAAATATCCCACACTTAGAGACCAACTCTCCTGAGGCTGGTACAACACCATCAGGAAGTTAGAGGGCTTTTTATATGACACACACTCCCATGATGCTTTGAGCTGTTGGAATACAGTTCATTGAAATTTTCCTCGGTCCAACTCCTTCACTTTAAATTGGAACAAAGAGCCAATTTAAAAGATAGTAATTAATGTGTGGCTAAAAATATCACTATAACTGAGCTCAAAGGAGTTTTTTTTCCTGTCATTTCTGTATCCATTTGTCTGCCGCATGCTTGGACTGTAGTTGTTTATCATTTTTCTTTCTTTTTTTTTAAATTTACACCCAAATGAATCTCACACACTATGAGAAATGGAAGCCTCCCAAAACCATCAACACCCCTACCAAGCAGATGGATGGTGCGTGCTGCCTGACTGCTTTCAGCTGCTGTTAATCTCATACCATGCAATACTTTTCTGTACACTCCCCTCTGAGACCCCCACAAAGTGTTCTACAGGCAGAGTGTCAAGTTTAATAAAAGCTACAGTGTCACTGCAGAGGCTGAACTCCAAGGTGCTGTTGGGCCATTCACTTGTGAAGAGGGTTGGCAAAGACATTTTTAAATTCTCTCTGGTTCCTTTCTCGATCAGATGCAGCCAAAGGATGCTCTTAAAAACTAGCAGCAATGTGCACCAGTTGTGCTTTGTGTGATTTGCCTATAAAAACTCTCA
This sequence comes from Trachinotus anak, assembly GCF_046630095.1. Lineage (NCBI taxonomy): Eukaryota > Metazoa > Chordata > Actinopteri > Carangiformes > Carangidae > Trachinotus > Trachinotus anak. Next base: position 17,986,619 of record NW_027273860.1, on the reverse strand, counting down.
GTATGCCTGTGGGCTGTAATGCTGCACAGTATCAGGACTTTTCTGTGCTTTTCACAGAGTCACACTCTCACTTTTGTCGCACATTCTCTCTCTGGAGGCAGGATACTCGGTATTTTAAGTGCAAAAGCTGCAGAAAGTTTGTCGTTCAGGTGCACTCTGACTTTCCAGCTTCAGTTACCTTTTGATTTTTTTGTGTGTAAAGGTTTGTGTATATACATCTGCAACTGAGTGTGCCTGTGCCCGTGGCTCAGTCCTCTGCACCAACAGAAGATTTGATTGAAGATTAATGATGGAGGGGGCTTTGGCTGTTCAGTCGTCAAGCTTTATAGGGCTGCAGCTGTACTGAACACCTCCCTGGTGTAGGGGTGTGTGTGTGTGTGTGTGTGCCATTTAAACTTTGTTGCCAGTAAAAACGTGAGTCATCACCTTCTGTGTCCTCAACTTCAGACTCAGTGGACACTGTAACCTTGTCTCCTCCGTGCTGCTTTGTAATCGTGGCACCTTTTCTCTTAAACAAATTCTCGATCTAATCTTTGATCAGTTTTTTGGGAGAACTTATTTTTTTAGGAAGAGATCTTCATTTACTTTATTCTCCTCTACACATATATTTCATTCTGTCTCTATATCTTTCTTTCAATTTCCCTCTGCATAGATTTTATTCTCCAGACATTTCACCTTTTGTTAATCTGTGAAAATCTTTGGTGCCCACATAATATTAACTAGTTCTCCATGTCAATCAAGATGCATCCTCTTGTTTTTGTCATTAAAGCCAAAATAAATGCTTCTGAAATTGTGATATTATGTCTGTATTAACAAGTCATTGTGCAGAGAGATTAGACAGTATGACAGGGTTGATGGTTAAGCAGGTGTGCTCCATTTTTCTGACATTTTGGCAATTTGATTTATATCTTGTTTCAAGTCGTCTCCTTTTGTCCTCTTATCTGCTGCCCTGTCACTCTAAACCATACAGTGTTACACATAGTAGAATTGACACAGCAGCAGTCCGATGAGCGGCCTGAGCTCTGCCTTGTATTTGAATTTTGAATCTAATTCTGTCTGCATGTAGCCTGAGCTAAGCATTAACCCTCTCAAACCCCAATCCCAGATCTCAAATCGAAAAAGCACATTTCTGTCAAGAGTTGCCAATAAGACTCTGTTTATTGTAGCCAGAAGCTGTAAAAACTGAGAGAATCATCAGATTTTCATCTTTCCCACGGTCCCTGAATGCACCATGTGACGCAGACTTCCGTCAGAAAATAGAACCAAAGTGGAGCTTAAAACTGTGATCTTTCCTGTATTCTACATGCCTCATTTAAAAGATTGGCAAAAAGAAACAGTTTGGTCTAAACAATGATTTAAAATGGTCTCTAAATATCTTATTTAGCTTTTTTCCAGTTGGTTTTTCCAACAGCTCATTGCAAAAATTCCGCTCTCTCAACCTGACCCAAACCCAGTGTGTCAGATGCGGTCCAGGCAAATCCCAGTTTCAAGGATAAATGTCAAACTCCAGCAAAGATGCTGTGACACTGTTTCCAGCTAGACTGGGGATTCCACTCTTGACCCTGACGGCAGGAAGACGCCGTGTGTTGTGGGTGATGTGAGAAATACATATCATCTTCACAGCCCTGAGTCCTCTCCCTCCAGTGCTGTCCTCAAACACAACTCTGCCCTATCTGCACTTGAATGTATCTTGACATCTGCACTTTTAACGCTCCTCATGGCAATGTTTTGTAGTTTCACACAGATGGCTAAAAATAACCCGCAAGATACTCCAGGAGGGGACACACAGCTGGGAGGGGCACTTGACTGAACTGTATGGGTGTGTGAGTGTGTGCGTGTGTGTGTGTGTGTGTGTGTGTGTGTGTGTGCATGCATTTGCAAGTAGTGTTTTTGCCTGCTCACACTTGTGTGGACACAGATGTGTTTATAATACCCGTGATAATTATAGATGTGTGTGACATATTGTCCTTTAAAGTGCCTGAAATCAAAACGATAAGTCGTTTCTGCATTTATGACGGCTTCCTCCATCAGTCCAAAGACATGCACAGCAGGTTAACTGGCGAGTCTGAATTGCCCGTAGGTGTGACTGGTTGCTTGTCTCTATATGTCAGTCCTGGGATAGACTGGCTACTGGTCCCTATGAGGGTAAGTGGCATAGGTATGAGATTGATGGATCTTGAGAACTGAGATAAACACCTTGTATGTGTAAGTCCAGTCGAACCTCCTCAGTCTTACACTTGAAAGTGTATCTGTTGAGCTAAAACGTGAGAATCAGATTTGGGGTGAACACAGCTCGGGGTCCTGGCTGCAAATCAGATGCAGCTCACAGGAGCTGTGAAAGGTTCCCACAGCTGCTAACACTGATCACCCCTCACATATTTAGCTTAATGAGCACCACTGATGCATGAAGACCCCGAGACACTTCAGAGAAACGTTACACCAACTAACAAACTTCCTGCTATAATCTGCATTTCAGAGCTGTGTTTGGTAGATTACAGAGAGCTGAGGTTGTGTAAGGAGGTTTTCAGTTGTATGGCCAAGAAAAGGAAAGGAAAGAGTAGGAGGAGGGAGTAGGTGGATGTCTGGCTGTCAGGGTCATCCTGCGTGTGAAAAGTTAATGCACATAAACACAGTCCTTCTCGCCAATATACACACACCTCAGAGTGTTGGTTGTGTTATGTTGCAGTGCTGTCAGGTCAAGAAATTTGTGTTTATAGAATTCCCCAAACACAAAACGTTAAGATAAGATAGAGAAATGTGTTTTTCTATTTTCTCTGCCTCTCTGTGAAGGCCAGCGTTATTTTAAAGGCAACGTATGCTGAAAAAGCAACTGTCTCTACAAGTGTACTGTGCTATTAAAGGGGAAAATTCAGGTCACAGTGAGAAACTAATGTGAAGTGAAAGTTAAATTATTTGGAAACCCTGAACCCATACTTTGGATTTTTAAATGAAGGGAGGCAGAACTTGGGTTTTCCTGGACTGCTGCAGTACAGCAGTCCAGGAAAACCCAAGGCTACTGTGCTTTGTGCTACAAACAGGCCAAGCTAGCATTACTGTGTTTTCCATTTTGATCAAGAGACCCTAGATTACATTTAAATTTGTTATAATTCATTCACTTGGTAAGAAAAGCAGAATGTTCTGGGATCTCAAAAATCAACATAATACCAGTGCAACTGTGATTTTATGCAAACGGGGACTGGCACACAGAAGAACATAAATACTTGAAAATGAAGCCTTTGAAGGAGCCAGGATTGCAAGAGCTTGCTTAGATGTGAAACAGCTGGCTCAATTACAGAGATGATAAACAGATGATAAAATATTTCTCTCTCCTCTTTAATGAATCAGGCAAATGTTATCTTGCAACATCCTGGTATTGATAAGAACAGCTCCTGAAGAAACACAGAGAGAATGAGAGATATCAGATCGTCTCACACTGTGCCAGAGGACTCAGGGATGGTTTAATCATAGGCACATAAATAAAGTCTGCCACAGGGCCAGAGTAGGTGATGAAGAGATGAATCGTAGAACAGGGATGAGGGAAGTGGGAAGGAAGGAGGGAAGAATAAAGTTGTAAAGGAAAAGAAAAAGGTGACTGGGAGTCAGAGAGGGGAAGATGAAGAGTGAATGAGGAAGAAGAAAAAAAGGGAGATAAGGGGAATGAAAAACAGGCCATTGAAGCTGGAGAAGAAGCAAGGTGAGACGGGAGGCAGGATGAATGTAATAGGCAACAGGATGAATGAGATGTGTCTGGGCTGCTGGTTATGAGGAGGGAGAGACGGAGATGGAGAGGTGGGGCAAATATTGCTGGACAGGGGACAGAGCCATGCTGAGGAAAAAAAAAAAGCTGAAATTAGAAAAGAAGAAAGATTTGACAGGTCAAGGGGAGGGCAGGAGGAAACATGAACGAGAAAAACTGGTGTAAGGAGAAGTGAAAGCTAAATGGAGGGAATTAGAAAAAATACGGCTGTGGGAGGAGGTGAAGGACAGGATCATGTCTGAGTCATAGACAGAGACTTTCTTACAGTCCTTTCTTGCATCTCATGTTTAGTATTATTACTTACTCCTTTTATGAGTATGATTCTTGTTTTTACTTGTTAAACTCTGCACACACACACACACACACACACACACACACACACACACACACACACACACACACTCTTTCCCTTCTCTGGATGTGTGTTAAAAGTAGTACAATCTGCTGTACTTGTCACTGCCTCCCCGGCCAAACATAGTTCATCTCTACTCACATACAAATGTTTCATTGCTGCACTATGTTCTCCAACCTAACACCTATTTAAAAAAAAATAAATAAATAAAAAAAAAAAGGTACTGCTTATGCAGAATAACTGCAGGCTGGAAATAGTTTTGTAGATCCCTGGCATCTCGTACAGAGAACAAATGTGAAAAGACATTTGTACAATGAATTTATTACTTCTTAAAACATTTTTAGTAATTATGGAGTGAAGAGTTGGCAAACAGGAAACAGGGTTGGATTTGCAGCCAAATATGAAAAATGATCACTTTATTTTAAAATGTATCTCGTCTGCTCCGGTGCCTTTCAGTCCCTCAAAAGTGGGGGGTCGTGCATTAAAAGGGTTGAATGTGGATGTAAACATTTAAATTTGAAGTCAGCAATTTATGCTCACAGTCATTATAAGTTCATTGTGTTTGGGTGAATAAATAACAAATACCCCCTGACTGCATTGTATTGTGTACTATCTTTGCAGAGCTCACAGTATAATGATGATTCAGCTCTAGGCCATACTTGGTGGTTTTGTAGTGAATTGAATTATATTGTAAGGTCCACCTCATATTTTTATATAAGCAAAACATTTGACATATCTGCCGCCGCCTCAGTTATAACACATTCCATCCACACAGACTGCTGTTGTGTGAACACTGTGCACGGTGCTGAAAGTCAGTCAAAAATCATTTCTGATTTTGTGACTTGCTGAGTTTTTTCTGCAGCTCTCTGTGTGATTTTATTAGGCAGAGACACACGGCAGGCTGTGCTAATGCCTCCTTAGACCGATTCCTTCCTGCTCTCAACCAGGGCGAGAGCAGTGCAGACGCTGGAATACATTACTGCAAGTAAAGCTACTTAGAGCTGCACCATAATACCCAAGATTTCATTCCTGGTGTGTGTTTGTGTTTAATGTGTTTGTGTGTGAGGTGGAAGATGGAGGGAAAGGAGCTCTGTGTGTGTTTGTAAAGCAGCTCTGTGGACACTTATGTCATTAATACAGGGAAATGACAAGAATCATGGTTGCTAAGTGTGTGTGTGTGTGTGTGTTAGCCTACTATATGAGTGTATGCATTGAGTGTGTGTGTGTGTGAGAGAGAGAGAGAGAGAGAGAGAGAGAGAGAGAGAGAGAGCAACATGCTGCCTGCGAGGATAACCTTAAGAGAGTCCGTGCCTTCAGAACAGCTCTCATCATCCTCAGTGGACACTGGCTGTATCACTGTAATTGCTGTTGTTGTAACCACTGTGAACACGACACACATGTCATGGAAGTCAATATGTATTTCATGGAGCTGCTATATGCACTCAGGCTGTGTGCAGATGTGTGTGTGTGTGTGTGTGTGTATGCGTGTGTGTGTGTGTGTGTGTGTGTGCACAGTTATTATATTTGTCATCTCATTTTCCATCACACCACTGCTTTATACACAGTCTCATGGTGATACAGCCCTTTTCTCTTCCTCTGCCTCATCACTTGTCTTCACTCCTTCTCTGTCTCCTTTTGTCTGACTGTCCCTCTGCCCCCCCCTTGTCTCTGCCCAGGTTCTGTCTCTGGGTGCAGATGTGTTGCCAGAGTACAAGCTCCAAGCTCCTCGCATCCACAAGTGGACGGTGTTGCACTACAGCCCCTTCAAGGCTGTGTGGGACTGGCTCATCCTGCTGCTGGTCATCTACACTGCCATCCTGACTCCCTACTCAGCCGCGTTCCTCCTCAATGACCAGGTGGGCTCTCGTACACCAAGTTAATTTTATTATGTTGTCAAATCACAGTCATGTGGCTCCTTTTTTTCCCTTATTGCTTACAAACCAAACCAAATGTCTGCAGACTGAAGCTCTCAACACCTCTCAACTACCGTTTTTCTTTTTCTAACTCACTGAAATTATATTAGTGTGTAAATTTTTTTTCTGCTCATGTACATTTCATATCATGGTTCCCACATGTCTGGGAAAACCTGGAACAGTTTTCCAGTCATGGAAAACACATGGAAAATAAGAGAAAAAATTAAATGTCCTGGAAAATTCTTTCAACATTCTCCTATTTTTGGGCAAAGTTATGTTCAGGATCATGTTGATGTTCAAATGGTAGGATAGTTTGGACAACAAGCGACAGTATTTTGAATAGGCTGCTATCTAATTAGTTTGTGCTGTGAACGCACCCTGAAGTCATATCACATGCTGCTCATTACTCATTCAATCATTCCTTCATTGTATTCTCAGTTAACATACAACATATAAATCATACAACTTGGTGGAGATGCTTACACTAAAGATAATTACATTTATTTTATCTTGTGTTTCCTTGTGTGATTCCTAAAATCTGTTTAATCTGTTTTTGAATATAAATTGCTTATTTTAAATCAGAGTTCCAGAGATGGGAACATATTAGTGTATGATGTGATTCCTGTCTGTCACATTAGCCAGGTCCTGGAAAAGTCCTGGAAAACCATCTCTAGAAAAGAGTAGACACCCTTGATTTCCTCATCAAAAGTTTTTCAAACTTTTAGAAACACTATGTAACCTCACAACCTGGTCAATACTTCCTACAGTACATTACCTTCACAATAAAGATCCTACTGTCTTCACATCAAAACACTTTTATCGTGAAACACATAGAGCATCAATATTTCCATCCCACAGCAAATGAACAGAGCAGAAGAGAAAACAATGAGGCTCCCACTGTGAGAATCTGCTGGAAAAGAGTGATAAACAGGGTAATATTATACACAGAGGATTTTCATGGCACTGAAAAGTCAGAATAGATAAATGGAGACAGTGTTTCTCAGGACAATGTTTCTGCTGAACGCCTCGTTTTTCTGTCACTTCTTCATGTTTTGTCTACGAACATATGCAAATTGTTGTTAAACCCTTAATGCTGTTTGAAAGAGGAAGTCACATAGAAGGGCTCTATTTTTAGAGCATTCGATTATAATTCTCTTCTGCTGTCTACCATTATTTTCTTTATCCGATCTCTATTCTCCTCTTCTCCTCCCCTCTCCTCTCCTCTCCTCTCCCCTCCTCTCCTCTCCTCTCACACTTCCTCTCCTCTTGTTTCCTCTCCTCTCATTTCCTCTCCTCTCTTCTCTCACTTCTTCTTCTCGCCTACCCACCCCTCTCCTATCTTCTCCTCTCCTTTCCCAATTTCTCTACTCTTGTTTACTCTCCTCTCCTACCTCCTCCTTTACTCTCCTCTCCTCTCCACTCCTCTCCTGTCTTACTTCCTTTCCTCTCCTCTCTCACTTCCTTTCCTCTCCTCTCCTCTCCACTCCTCTCCTGTCTTACTTCATTTCCTCTCCTCTCTCACTTCCTTTCCTCTCTTCTCCTGCTTCCTCTCCTGTCCTCTCCTTCCCTTCTCTCCTCTCCTCTCCTCCCCTACCCTCCTTTTATTCCTCTCCACTCCACTCCTCTCCTCTCTCACTTCCTTTCCTCTCTTCTCCTGCTTCCTCTCCTCTCCTCTCCTCTCCTCTCCTCTCCTCTCCTCTCCTCTCCTCAGGAAGAGGCAGCCATGCAGAGTTGTGGTTACTCCTGCTCTCCTCTCAACGTGGTGGACCTCATAGTGGATATCATGTTCATAATCGACATCCTCATCAACTTCAGGTCTGACCTTCAAGAAGTGAATAAATGGTGGTAGCAGCATCAGTAGAAACAGTAGTAGTGAAAAGAAAGTGTTTGAATAACAACAGTTAACTCCAGCTTCTGTAATGTTCTTGGCTGTTATTCCTCAGGACAACATATGTGAACACTAATGATGAAGTGGTGAGTCACCCGGTGCGTATCGCCGTCCACTACTTCAAAGGCTGGTTCCTCATCGACATGGTGGCTGCTATTCCCTTTGACCTGCTCATCTACCGCAACGGGGAGGAGGTACGGCAAGATGGAGGGAGGTCAGGTCGGCTGTCTGCGCAGCGCAGAGACGTTATGAATGAGAGTTAAAGCAAGGGGCAAAGACAAGTGGTAATGAGATGAAGGGATAAAGAGAACAAGACAGAAATGTTGTTGTATTGACATCATGTCTACCAGTGTCCTTAAGTAATGGAATAAAGAGAAGTTAACAAGCTGAGAGAGACAAAGGAGGGAGAGAAGAGGGAAGGAGACAGGGAGGTGGAGGGATGGGACTTAAGAGGCAGACAGAGAGAGGCAGAGGTGGCTTCGTTTTTGTTTTATAATTTAATTGTCTCCGTGGGGAAGTTGATTTGCAGTCAGCCGTGGTGGAGCATCAAAATAAAACATGTCTGCCTTACATCACACAATGCAGTGAGCAAAATGCTAATAAAACAGCGAGTAAATCAGGCGAGTGGTAGAATGAGGAAAAACATAATCAACAATGACAAAAGCATTTCAGCGTATCCGCTGTGAGGTTTTGCTGCTTTCATCCATTTAACATCATTGTGAATTAGATTTTTCAAGATGAGGGTTGGACAAAACAGACAATTTTAAGATGTCACCTTTGACTCTGGGAAAGTGGTACTTCTTGTACTTTTACTTGAAAATAATCACTGGTTATATCCCTGATGACTTTTATACCAGAGAGAAACATGCAGTGACACGGTTTAGTTCAGTCCAGGACAACAGCTGAAGAGACGCTGCTGACTGAGGCTCTGTGGTTTACTGAACGACTGAAGAGTGAAGGGATGGAGGTGTTTGGAGAATTTAAGGAAGAGGGAGGTTGGCGTCTAGAGGAAGAGGTGGGAGTCAGAGTGAGTTGCATTGTGGGCCTCTGAGGATACTTCCCACATAATGAGGATGCAAACCACTGAGGCCGAGGTTGATGGAATCACTCCACACTGCAGCTCAGCTAAGGGTAATTTTATTGACTGAGCAAGAGGTACTTTAAATGCATCTATAAGTAATGGGAAGCATGGAAGTGATAAAAATGTTATTTATAGTAATTACACCATACACCAAGTCCACCAAGATGATGAATGTGGAAACTCCCCAGCTTTCAAATACTGCCTGGGGAAAGCTTTGCCAAGGTTCACTTCATTGATGCCGTCCGGAAGAGGCTGCTGAGCCAAGAAAGTGGAGCTTTTCCTCAGCAGACAACTATTATTTACTGTGAGGACACACACAGAGCAGGACCAGGCTCTCTGCCAGCGCTGTAATCGGCCTGTTATTTATTTGTTGTATGAACTCGGAGGGGACCGGCTGAACACAAGTAGAAAGGAGAGGGAATTGACAGCCTGCAGTAATGGATGGGAGTCGGGATTTACCACCTCCACAACAGGGCATAACATCAGGACAAGGCCATGGCTGCACCACCTGTGTGTGTAAATGTGTGTGTGTGTGACAGGTTGAGAGGGGGGGGAGATATCAGAGCCAGGGGATTTTTGTTTCTGCCATGCTTTACAATCCCTTAACTCCACTTTTCTCTGTCTCTCCCACTCCCATCAGACCACCACTCTGATTGGTCTGTTGAAAACTGCTCGTCTCCTGCGATTGGTCCGTGTAGCCAGAAAGCTGGACCGCTACTCGGAGTATGGCGCAGCGGTCCTTTTCCTCCTCATGTGCACCTTCGCCCTCATCGCTCACTGGCTGGCCTGCATCTGGTACAATGCCACGAGACTGTGTGATGAATCAGATCAGATTTACACAGGAATCATGTCAATGATCATGTCTCTGTCTGCAGAACGAGTGTTGTATGGGTGCTAGTGTAGTCACAATATCAAATTCTTATCTTTCTCAGTTATATATTATGTTTCTTCATAAGCACTTTAGACAACATGAATATGAGCTGTGTTCAGTAATAAATGTAGATTGCTTGTCTGCATCTGGCTACCTAATGCAGCAGCAGCATCTAGATAATTATATACAGTATAATCATATTACAACTGTTATTTCTCCCAGGTACGCCATTGGTAATGTAGAGAGAAATGGCTCAATTGGCTGGCTCCACACATTGGGGGACCAGTTGGGAAAACACTACAATGACTCCATCCCAGGTACTGAAAAGGCAAACAGTGTAGCGTTAATATTGGTTAGAAATGAAGTGGTGGTTCTGTCTGTACTGGTTAGTTTTATTCTAAGTTATTGAATAGAAAAGATATAATCTGAGTAAAAAGCACATGTTTTCAATTTTGGGACAATTTTCTCATCTGTCATTCTGGTGAGAAAAGGACCTGTTTTGATATTTTCGCCTCTGTAAACTCCGCCAGGTTCAGGACCCTCCATCAAAGACAAGTACGTCACAGCCCTGTACTTCACCTTCAGCAGTCTGACCAGTGTGGGATTTGGAAACGTTTCCCCAAACACCAACTCTGAGAAGATCTTCTCCATCTGTGTCATGCTCATAGGCTGTAAGTACTGATATAAATAACTGTTCCTTGGCTTCACACTTGGCTGGGGGAAAATATTGTAACAAATAAAACAGGCTGTCCTGTTTTTTAATGGTTATTAAAAAAAAAAAAAAAAGATCATATCAAACACCACTCGTAATATCTCACATACACTGAAAACAGATGTGTGAGTTGAGCTGAGTGTGACTGGACTTCGTTAAGGATGCTGCTGAATTTCAGTCAGACAATCACACAATAACATAATGTGAGAAAGACTTCTTGAACTGGTCTGCAGACTCTAATCAGCACAGCATGGGTTACTTTACACAGCAGTTAGAGTGTGATGTTGTTTGCTTTTAAATCACACAGATGTTTTCTTTTCTCATATATTATTTCTACTACTTACTACTTATAGTTAGATCATATTTGTCATTCTGAAAGCTTATGACTTCATTATTATTTGATCAAATCTATGAGAAGTTTTTGATAAAGACTAATTACCTCTGTAGGATAACAGAGTCCTTCACCGAATTGATAATGCAAAATAACATGAAAATGACAATTACAAGTTTTTCTCAATCTAAAAAGTGACTGGAACCTGGTAGGGGCTTGTTTAGTGCAGGCACGTGCTCATTATTTTGTGTTATGCTTCTGAAATAAAATTGAAAACTACTGTGGCTATAGTTGGGGTTAAATCAAAGACTTGGAGGCCCTTTCCTGTTTTATTTTAATTTTGGCTGCAGTCCTCCTCCTCCAGACAGTTTGACGTTTGCTTGGCCAGAAAACGTCCTGAGGCTCTTTTAACATTTCCATAACTGAAGTACAATATTAAGTTGTTCTGAGATGGAAATGCACTATGAAATTGCAATGAGCATAAAAACATTTATTCAAATTGAGTCAAAGATCAATTGGGTCCTTTGTGACACAAACACAAACATACACACACACACACACACACACACACACAAACACACACACTGTAGCTGTTTGAGTGGATGATGGAGACAGTGATGGGAGCTGACAGAGGTTGAGAGGTTAGCAGGATCCAACATGACAACAGGATAAAACAGTGAGGCTCATGAAGGATATGACATAAAACACTCTGTCCTCTACAGACAAAACCATTTTAGATCAGTCAAACTCCTGCTCTGTCTGTTCTCCAGTCGACTGACCTCATAAAAAAACAAACAACTGATTCACTCTTAAAATGCTCGCAGCAGAGATGGAAGGAAAGATCTTTTTCTGTCTGTGTTAAACAAAGTATGGATAATGTAAAGCTTTTGCCAATTTACATGTAGAAATTAATGTGTAATCAAGTAGCTGTTACCATGTAGTAGTGTTTGACTTTATGTGCAGTTAATATTAGAAATGTAACTTTCAGAATTCAGTTTGAACTGAGTCTATTTTATGTCATTCTATAGTATCAATGTCAAACTTAACCTTTTAACAAATATTCACAGAAGGGCTGAACAATTAATTGACAAATAATCAGAATTACAATACAGCCAAGTGTAACATCCAGAGTGCAGGAGCTGCAGTTTTTTTGATAAAGGTAAAATGTGTCACACTGGACCATAAATGAAGCATCATGGTGCTGCAGAGACATCTATAAATCAATTTCCTATAAATCCTATAAATCAAATTCTCCAGATGTAAGGATACATGCTTGTTTGCTACAGACCACGTGAAAAAATAACATTATCAATTATGAAAGTGTTATTGGTCATTGTAATTGTTCCTCCTGTTCATACAGGTAAGAAGAGATTCTTTTTTACACAGCTTCATTGAAAGCAACAGGAAACGAAATCCAGAGTCCCTGCTCTGTGTTGAAATGGACCCTGAATAATTTCAGTAATGTGAGTTAGACTAATCAAGAGGGTATCTACGAACACTGTCCATAGACACAAAAACACTCATATCAAATCAAGTGGGTACTGCATCCTGAAGTCGGTATCTTCCAACCTGCAGCCTGACGTGTGTGAAATGTGCTCTTAATGATTTCACTGGCAGTTTAACCTTGACGAGACACAATGGAGGTGTTGTTTTACTACAGATTTGGGATAATCTGACCTTCAGGAAATACTACTTAAAGTGAATTTGTCTTCTTGAGTGATAAAGAGTCACTATGAGCAAGCTCATGGCTTCCCTCATTTCTTGGATGATGGCCAACAGGCCCTTGAATTTAGAAAATCACATAATTTAGTCAAGTCAAGTTGCATCAGTTTTGTTTATGGAGCCCAAAGTCATAAATTACATGTTTTCCTCATAGGGCCTTACAACTATACAACTGTCTGTCCTTAGACTCTCCGCTTGGGTGAGTAAAAACAAAAAAGAAAAAAACTTTTAAGAGTCATATATCACTTACTGCTGCAATGTAAAAAGACACATGCGTTTTAAATAATCCAGTCAAAGTATAGAAATCTGTCTTCACAATGACAACAACAATAAGGATTTTTTTATGTGTATAAGATTTCTCAACATACAATAGTAGTAAACACTCTAATTAAACTAAAATAAAAATTATAAAATAATAATAATAATAAATTTAGGTCAGTAATGTAACTGAGGAAAAAAAGATGGGTTTTTTTGTTGTTTTTTTTTTATAGTAGCTAACATTTAAAGGTAGCAGTGTAGATGTCACCTTTATAAGTCTACACTTAGAAACCGAGTGGATCTTTGAAGCGTCTCAGTGACTTAGATAAAGACACTTGTAATTCAGATATCTGTTCTTACATACAGTAGGAATATGTCCTCTTTTCTTCACTGCAGCCCTGATACATGCCGGTAAAGCTCTATTGTTCTGGAGAGTTTCATCTCTATTCTTTTCTTCTCTATGTCTTTTCTCCACTTGCAGTATTTTTTATCAAACATATCAAAGGTGTCAAACTTAATAATATGTTTCTTTTCAGATGTAGAAGACAGACAAAGTGCCACTTTGTCCCTCACTCTCTGATAATATATATATTATTCTCTCCTGTCCTGCTGGTTACCTCCCCCCTCACTCTTCCCTACTCTCCCCTATATCTCCCTCTCTCCTCCTCTCTGACCTCCAGCCCTAATGTATGCCAGTATCTTTGGGAACGTGTCAGCCATCATCCAGCGGCTGTACTCGGGGACGGCCCGCTACCACACCCAGATGCTGCGAGTCAGGGAGTTCATCCGCTTCCACCAGATCCCCAACCCACTCCGGCAGAGGCTGGAGGAGTACTTCCAACACGCCTGGTCCTACACCAACGGCATTGACATGAATGCTGTGAGTACTGATCCTCATGCACCCAGATCCTGTGTGTGTACACCCAGTCTGTTCATGTTAATGAGTGAGAGTTGCGCATGAATACACACATGTACACACACAAAGGCTAGTGGAGTATTTTGAGCCTGCGTTGTACGTTAATAGGATGATGTGAAGACTTTGTCTCAGCATGCATGGTCCGACACCATCAGAGAAAATAGGAGTAATGTGAGTATCATAAATGATATGCACACACACACACACACACACACACTCAAACTTGGGCCAATAAATAGGTTGGAGTCTTTGCAACATGCATGGACCTACATCAGTTTGATCACATGTATGAACATACACTCTTTTCCCACACACACACACACACACACACACACACACACACACACACACACACACACACACACGCTCTTTACACTTCACCCAGGTGTGTTTATTTGTACACACAGGACAGAAACATGCATGACTTAAACTGAGTCAGATGTGCTGATTGCTAAATAAAGCAAATGCATTTAGAAACAGTTGCTTTTACAAACCAGTAGAAACACACACAGACACACACTGACACAGTGAGTCAGACCTGTCAGTGCACACAAACGCACTGTGCATGCTCACACACATGTAGATTGAAAGATGGCTTTCTACATGGTTGTTGTGTATCGACCTCAGCCTGAACTGAACTGAACACAGTGTATAGGATGGTGCTGGTCACACACACACACACACACACACACACACACACACACTCAGCCGAAGTCCCAGTCACATCTTCTGTTTCTCTGTACCAGTGACATGAGGGCTTAAACTCAGATGTGACATTGGACACAAACATGCATGCAACCGCAGATGTACACTCACACACACACACACACACGACATGTCATCACTTGAGATCTGCTGATGTAAACACCTAATGCTGTGCATGAGTCAGTGGATGTCATCTGTATCATCACTATTTATAACAGATCATGTGCAGCATATGTGTATGGTTCTGTAAATTCCTGCAGGTATTACTTGACTGCACAAATTAATTTTTCAGCTACAGTTTTCACTGCATTATAAGCTGTTTCATAACATCAGCTCTTTGCTAAAAATATCTAACATCAGGAAGCCTGTCCAGCCTCAAAATATTTAAAAAAATTGCTGGTCAGAGTGTAATCAGCGCCTTATTATTGTCTCTGAAGCCTTCCACAAGCTCAGAGCAACTCTGTTTGGATGCAGAGTCCCAGTGCAAACACAGTATTCCAGCACCAAAATCCTGTTTCACTTCACTGCAATAAGTGAGCCATTGAAGTAGAGAGAAAACAAATTTGATGAGCATCCATGGGAACATGTTTTCCAGTGTCAGGCGGCCCTCTCCTCTTCCCTCATTATGTTACTCTCTTAAAGGCCCAGTGAAGTGAAGTGTGCAGACTGGATTAGGGAATGTTTACAGTAATGATGATGTGTGATGACTGTGTGGAGAGGACCCTGTCTGCCTATCTGCCTGCCTATCTGCCTGCCTATCTGCCTGCCTATCTGCCTGCCTGTCCGTCTGTCTGTCTGCCTATCTGTCTGCCTGTCCGTCTGTCTGTCTGCCTATCTGTCTGTCTGTCTGTCTGCCTGCCTGCCTTTCTGTCCAGCAGCATTGATGAGAAAGTGAAAATGCAATAGTGTTGTCATTTGTATGTTGTACATATCTGTTATAGCTTTTGCATGCGGATGGCTGAATCTGCTCTCAGGTTGGTCTTTTGCAGCTGATCTCTGACCTCTCTGTCATTACCTGTGACTCTCATTCAAGCATCTGTCTACACAGGCTGTGCAGCGGCTCGTGTTTTACTTGCATTTATGGCATTTAAACGCAACCTAAAGCATATTTTTATGTTCCAAATCTGTTTGCCTGTGTTTTACTCATGCAGCTACAGTCATTGTGTTTTGGGCACACAGATTACCGACAGCTCAGTACTGTGCCTGAACGCATCCTGTGTAGGTGAACACAGAGCACTGAAGCTGCTGCTCAAACTACACCTCCTGTGTAGACACAGTGTTACACAGACACTTTCAGAGAATAAGAGGCACAGCCACGGCCCAGTGTGGATCTCAGATGTGCTCAGTGGAAGCAGACAGAATATCTTCAGAATGGTTAAAGTGAAATGTTTGAATGTAGATGGGGAAACATTTAATTGAATAAATTTCTGCTGGCCTTGAAGTTTATGATGGTCTTTAATTTTTATGTTGTTTTTTTTATGTTTACAGTTGATGAAGAAAGCAGGAATCAGGGTCATTCTTAATGAATAATCTATCATAACAAACAACAATTTTTAATTTATTTTTGTTGGTTCTTGTTTGGTCTCCATTCCTCCTTAAACAAGACCAGGAGTCTGTAGCAGCTCTGTGAAGCTGTACTTCTACTCTATGTAATAGCACTTAGCATGTTAGCAACATTTGCAGTATGAGGCTGATGGGAATGCCATTCCTTTTGCAGGTATTGGTCATAAACCCAACTATTGGATAATATAAAATGTTCTTCTTTGCAGTCCATCCCATATTTGTTAGGATGTTTCACTCAAAACCACATATGTCAAGCTCATGGTGGCACTAGAGGAAAATTCAGAGGATCACCACTACCAATTGGGAAAATCATCTGGGACCTATGACTGTCTGTAGAAGATCTTGTGCCAATTTGTCCAGTAGATGTTGAAATATCACACAGGATAACTGAAAATCTTTAGGGTGTTTCCACTATCCTCAGTTGCTTTAGCTTTGCTTTAGCTGCACCGCTCCAAGGCATGATGACATGCACCTCCACTACAGTCACACAGGGAGGAATAGCCAAGCTCTTTGCTGCCGAGCACAGCCAACCCTCGCTGCTCTCCTCCTCTGTCCTCAGCAGCTGAACTCTGCTTATAAAGACTCTCTCTGTCTGGTTTTGAGTTTATTTTCACTCCAGAGTTCCTGTTTTGTAATTTCAGATATCAGCCTTATTGCAATGTGTTTGTCACAAGTTGGCTGTGCTGCAGTAACAGTAACCTTGATGTGTGGTGCAGTGGAAAAACACGAGCCAGCGTGACTAACCCTGTTACAGTGAAAAACCCCACATTTGACCTGCTGGCAGCGCCGGAGGAAAAGTCGGGAGATCATCAAGTCGCTGGGGTTCATCCGCTGGGCAGCATGAATATCTGCATCAAATTTCATGGCAATCCATATAATAGCTGTTGAGCTGTTTCCTCTACTGCCAACCTGTCTGTGACAGTAGAGGAAATATCATCATCTTCTGTCCTCATCTGCTTTCTGTGATACTTTACTGTTTGCTACTAAAACACTTCATGAATGAAGATAATTTAAAAGAAGTCGACCTCATAAGTACAGCAAAGGGTTAGCGCTACTACTTAGGGCATAATTTCTAATTTTATTTGCCCCAAGTTTCACCTCTGAGGCCACATATAAACAGCCAAATTCTTTAACCTTCTTTGTTTTTCTTGTTTTTTTTTCTTATTTATCTACAAGATGTATTAATATGGTTGGTGTTAGGGCAGGATATCTGCACTGATCTCTTCAGTTCAATTTCATTCTGGTTAGATTCCTGTTACAGAAAGTGCTTCTCAGAACATGTGAAGTGCACGTTATAGGCTAAATTGAAAACATATTCCTCAGTTATAAAACTGTGGACCAAGAATTTATTTTCCCTTGGCAAATGCAAAACAACTAAAATATGACATCTATATCTTTTAAGCCTACATGTGCAAAAATAACAAAAATCCTGCACCGTTTACAAGGGCATCATCATTATGCATATTTTGAATAATACATTTCATCCCGTACAGCGACGCCTGGACCCTCAGTAGCAGATACTTCAACTAAGTGCAGACATCAGCTTTAATGATCACTTTGAGCACAGATGGGACAGAAACTGAAAGTCTGCTCACGAATTCATCTGGAGTTTGTGTTGCCAAGACATCAGTCTGATATTTGCAGACAGCTGGCTAGCTACTGTTAGCTACCCAGCAGGAACAGACTTCATGTAGTAGAATCCACACGCTGTTCACTCGACTCCCACAGCCTCACATCTCATAGCCAGAGATAGTATCTCTTCAGCAAGCACCAGCAGAGCTCAGATCAGTCTGCAGGGTCTTTTTTCACTCTGTCTTGTAGATGAAGCTCTAGATTCACTATGAGATAGTTGGAGTCAGCAAACCATCCTGCACCAAGATGCTCCTGCTGCAGCTAATCACAGGCTGCAACTCTTCACCTCGCAGTCGACGGGACTGTCGTGACTCAGCACGACTCTTATAGCCAGCTATCAGCTAGGTTACTTTACCTTAACATAACTTTTGTGCACATTATGATAACTCAGTTTCCACAGATGCAGCCCTGAGCCACCATAATGTAACAATTAGTGCAGATGTACATATTTACTGAGAAAAGGCACAAAAACAAAGATCAATCTTTTAAGAATTCACATTTAATCATTCAAAAAAACAAAAAAAAAAAAGAAAGTGGAAAATCTTATTTTTTTCATCCAGCCCTAGTTAATATTCCTCTGAAAAGATATTAAAACTGAACAGCAATGATAGACGAAACTGGTAAGGACAAAAGCATAATACAACATTTTCAGTCATAAAGTATCTCTGCCATTAATATGGAAAACATGGTAACCAGTTTCATCAGAAATGTGACATACACAGTATGGATATCATTGTATATCATATGTATATCATATATACACATAGTTTAAAAAAGTGAGTTGTGTAAACTTCTGAAACAAACACCTACACCCTTGGCTGTACCTACAGTAGTAACATGCAGTATAATGTCATACATACAGTCCATCTGCCTGTATGTGATTTGGTTACAGCTGTATAGTGCAGTGGTTTAAGTGTCCCAGAGGCCAGAAAGCACACACACACTAAACAGAGGCTTTGCTCAGTAGAAATGCTACAGCAAACTCCACAGTAATATATCACAACAGCAAACATTTATATGAAACAATAACAGTGGAGTCTTGAAAGTCAGCAGTTCGGCCTCTGCTAAATGCTCCATTAAACTGGAGGCAGGATCCTGATACAGTTGGTCTATAAAATCTGACTTCAGCACATTTTTGGGTTGTACCTGGCTTCCCATAAATAAACAAAATGGTTGTTGTGTACAGGGAGTAATGGTAGGCTATTACTGAAATTCACAAAAGGGAGTTTTTCTACGGAGGCCCTTAAGGGCAAATTATTTATCTATTTATGTTTTCAGGATAGTTTTTTAAATCTTTTTTTCACCTATAAAAACTTAAAAAAGGATCCTGGTCAAGTGGTTTTCACAGATAAAAGGAGTCTTTCAGGGGCTCCCATAGTTTTCAATTGGGAGGTTACAGAGAGTTTATTCAATGAATTCCCATGTTTCCATTTGTTTGAAGGAGATTTTTATCTCCTCTTTGAGGAGATAAAAAAGGGGTTATGGTCAAATAAAAAAGAAGGTGTTGGAAGGGGTGGAGATAACAAGCAGTGAGACCTGCAAAAAGACAGTAACTTAATGGGAAGTGAAATGAGAATAGAGAAAAATGACAAAGGAGGGAAATGAATAGTAGCCTGAAATGGATAAAAGCAGAGAGAAATGGCGAGGGAGGAGCAGAGTGTGGTGGTATAGGTACAGTTCTGTTCTGTGCAGTCAGCCAGAGCGGAGCCCACAGCCTGACACTTAAAAGAGCTGGGACTTTCCAATGGCTGCAGTGAACTCATTAAAATTGCACCGGTTCTTCATATTAATTACACTCTACGGGGCTGCTGACTGTCTTCCTGTGGCCCCCTGAAATACAGTTTGAGACCATTTTGCTGTGAAGCTCTAAAAATCAATGTGTGGGCTCTTTTAAAGAGTGAGACTCTCAGACTGCTGATGCTTGTTCTCTGTTTAGAGGTTAAAATCATAATGATCAGCATGATTTCTTTGCTGGTTAGAACCAATATCTTGTGATAAATGTATAGGCGATTAAGTTTTGTCATGTCAATTTGTGGCCAAATGTAAAGGCTAATGTCCCATGAGTGTTCAGCAAAAGGAAAGAAGGCAGTAAAGACACTAAGGGCTCCACTTTTTTATTATTCCTTTTAAAGCATCCATAATCTGTGACATTTATTTGACATTAGTTTTATGTTCTGTACTTAATGTACCAGTCAGTCGCTGCTAATAGCATGCATCAATACTGACGTAACCCTTCTCTATCAATTCATACGCTTTCTTTCTCCCACCTGTTCTCCTTCCTTCTCTTTCCCTTTGGTCCTTCTCCTTTGTTCTTCCTTTCCTCACATCCTATCCTATTTTCCTTCTGTCTTCCTTCTTCCTATCTATTCCTCATTCCTTCCTTGTTCTTCTCCTTGTCTCCTCACTCTCTCTGCTTCCTCATTCCCTCGCTCCCTCTCCCCAGGTGCTGAAAGGTTTCCCTGAGTGTCTCCAGGCAGATATCTGCCTCCATCTGAACCGGACATTGCTGCAGAACTGTAAGGCTTTTAAAGGCTCCACCAAGGGCTGCCTCAGGGCATTGGCCATGAAGTTCAAGACCACCCACGCACCCCCAGGTGACACACTGGTCCACGCCGGAGACGTCCTCACTGCCCTCTACTTTATATCCCGAGGATCCATAGAGATCCTGAGAGGAGACGTGGTGGTAGCCATCTTGGGTAAATAAAACGTATAAAGCTTTCACTTCCTCTGTTTGTTTGACTGACTGCTTTCACCACCTAACCCTGTATTAACTGTGAGGTTATTAGCCTGTAGTAAAGTGTAATGACAACATCTGGAAATATTCCTTTTTCAGCTTTAAATTTTGATTTGAAGATTGTAAATAATTTCCAGTGTTTCAGTTCAGTCTGAAGGTTGCAGCTCAACACAGCTTCCCTGAGCCCTGCAGCAAGATTGGCATCTATTGACTTATCAGCAATGTAGTGGCTTTCATTTTCTCGCACAGGTTCTCCACTGATCCGTAGCCTCCAGTGTTAATTTTGGACTTGGAAAAGTATGTAGCAGCTCTGCTCTGCCATGGTGCTGTTAGAGGTTTCTGTTGCACAGTGACTTTTTTGTGGTTGAGACCTAATTAGCTTTGTTAAGCAGACTTTAACAATGCTGACACTGTTAACTCACAAGTCTTGCAGACTTTCTGTGCAAGATGCATTAGCTGCTATCGCCATCTACTGGTGAACAGAGAGTGTTGCTCTAAATAGTTCAGTGTTGCTTCAGCACAACATAACAGGAGGCCTCTTTAGGATTCACCTGCATATTACATTTCATATGCATTTGATAGCTTTGCCCTAACAACTTCCACTGGTCGCACCTCATTGTCACATTTATATCATAAAAGTAGATCATTTCAAAATTATATAAGCGGTCCCATGTTCCCCAGATGTGCAGACAAATAGCCTAACCTTATGAGTTTTAGTAAGCCTTACAAAGATCACAGCAAAATCAAATGATTTTTATTATCACCAGTGATGTGTCATTTGAGCTGCAAAAGTTGTTTCTATATTGTGTTGGATATTTGTTGGTCTAAACTTGTGCTACTTGTGCAGAACTTGTGTAGGTCACCACTGAAGATTTCTCATAAAGTAACAGTTTATAGGTAGTTTAGGTTCCCATGTTATATATATATATATATATATATATATATGTGTGTGTGTGTGTGTGTGTGTGTGTGTGTCTTTTATTCAGTGATGGGGAAAGTTTTGAGACCATTTACCGGTACTTCTGCAAAAGTGATATAATGCACAAATAAAGTCCTGCATTCAAAATCCTGCTTAAGTCAAAGCATAGAGGTATTATCAGCTAAATTTTCTTCAAGTATCCAAGGTAATAGTATTGTTATAGCTGGTCGGGGTGGAGTTAGATTTACTAACTACTTCATATACTGCTAGCTAGTTTAGTTCAATGGCTCGCAGTGTATAGAACGGGCCCCCCAAAGTGTCACAAAAATCTTAGGGGTCATGAGATGATTAATGGGAGAGGAAAGAAGAAAAAACAATGTCCTGGTAAATTCATCAGTTTCTTTTTTCTAATTTTTCAGCCTTTTGTGAAATAATGGATAATTTGACCTCTATGGCTTCAAATGGTTTTTTAAATGAAACCATGTTGGAAACCACTGGTTTAGCCTTTGACAATGGATTTTATAAGCTCATCGTATGTTGAAGTACTTTTGGTAAGTAGAGCTGTCAAATAAATGTAGTGGATGGAAAAGTGTTGAGTAGCTGAAAATGAAAATACTTGGATTACGTACAAACATCTCAAAACTGTACTTTGGTCCACTGCTTGAGTGAATGTACTGTTAACTTTCCACCACTGTTTTTATCTATGAAGGTTTTCTTTCTTTTAATTTTCTCCAGGGAAGAACGACATCTTCGGCGAGCCTATCAACCTGTATGCCCGATCAGGTAAATCCAACGCCGACGTGAGGGCTCTGACCTACTGCGACCTCCACAAGATCTTAAGAGAAGATGTTCTGGAGGTGCTGGACATGTATCCAGAGTTTGCAGACAACTTCTGGAACAACCTGGAAATCACCTTCAACCTCCGAGATGTGAGTTTACAAATGAGGGTCACAGGGGACACAGACAGACCCCCTGAAGACTTCTGAGTGATTGTTGTGCTGTTAATACTCTGTCCACATACTGAATACATGTTCCAGAGACTGCAACCCTGCATTGTTTCTTTTAATAATAACCTTACACTTTCAGACAAACATGATCCCAGGATCTCCAAGCAGTGACGACTCCAACTGTGGTGGATTCAACAAATTAAGGAGACGCAAGTTATCATTCAGACGACGCACAGAAAAAGGTAACTAACCCTCCATAGCTCAGATTGTTCTAAAATCATTTGTTTAATTGTCACATAAAAATGGAGACTTTTGTAATTGTTAAAGAAATAAAACTTCAGAAAATTTCATGTCAATGGATTTTCTGGCAATCCTCCCTGTTTAGTCATCTTTGAACAGTTAGTCCTGATCCAGCTGGACTGAACAATCAACCTCTCTTTTTCTTTTCTTGCACACCTCTGTCTAGATGATGCAGATGCTGGAGAGATTAAAAAGTCCCATAAATCAGTGAGGCGAAGACAGAGGGAGGCAGCTAACAACCAGAAACAGGAGGAAGCGTCTAAGAGGCAGTGGGAGGCTCATCGGAGCTCAGTGTCTTCTCACTCCAGTGGTGATGAGGTATAACTCCCCTTTCTGACTTATAATGACTTAAATATATATAAAAAACAAAAAACTCCTTTGCATAATAAAAATTTTAATGTCCTGGATCAACTCCTCCTACAGGGGGAGGAGTCAGTTGTGACAGGCCTCGCCCCTCCTCCTGTCATGTTGGGTAACCCGCAGGCTCAGGCCATGCCCATGAACTTTAATGAGAACACAGAGGGTGACGGAGACCCCAAGACTGGGAACACCTGCAACGCCCTGTCAGGTAAAATAGAAAACAACAGTATCCCCGTATCGTCGTGAATCGTTCAGTAAGCGCTCACTCAGTCTTTCTCCACCTGTCACAGGTGCATTCTCAGGTGTGTCCAACATCTTCAGTTTCTGGGGGGAGAGTCGGGGGGGTGGTCAATACCAGGAGGTTCCCAGCTGCAGCCTGGCCTCCCCACCACCCCTCAACACGCCCATACACAACCTGAGCCGCCACCAACGCAACCAGCTGGACGCACGCCTGGACCTGCTGCAGAAACAGCTCAACAGGTACGACTGCCTGGATGTCTGGGCGTGTGTGTTGGTCTGGCTGCTGGTGCAGTTTAGTGTAGAAAGACAACATGAAAGTCCCTGCTAAAACATTGCAGCACTTCCAGTCATCTGACAGCTTTTTTTCACCTGGCTGCCTCTGAATAGGGCCTCTTCTCTTCACCACGCTGGAAAAAAAGTGTTTTTCCACCCTTGTAGCCTTCACCTGGATGAGGCTCCTTTGTCAGATCTTGTAGAGATCACTGACTGTGTGTCTTTGTGCTGGGTTATAGCTATGAAGCAGGCCGCCGAGTTTTAATGCATAATTGACTGGATGTCCCTGCTGGATAGGATGTGTGATCAGGCTGAAGGTCTGTGTGGTAACATGTCTGTGGGACCTCACAGAGCTGAGCCTGGGAGATCAGCAGAATGAGTCTTAATTAGCTGCATGTGAGCCTCGCATAGGACCCAGCAGACTTGATGGTAAAACCTGCACCCCCTGAATGTGTGTCCAGACCAAGATGCTAGTTTACTAAAAAGAAAATCTAATAAAATGAGAACTCAACTGTAACCAAATCTATAACAATAACAAAAAGCTGGCAGGTGTTCTTGGTAGTAATGTATACCATCATGTTACATTATCTTATGTTACTGTATGTTATATCTTGTTATGTTGTCACTTTCTTTGTCTTTATCTTGCTTCACCAAAAAAATAAAAAAATAAAATAAAACTTTGTTGACTCCTGTGGGGAAAACTGATTGTTACAATAGCAAAAAAAAATACTCAGTACCAACTAGAAGTGAAGAAAAATGCAGTATAAGCAAAACAAAGTCTATGTAAGAAGTGGAAGGTAAATAAGCAGATACAGATGTTTCAAAGCAATTACAGCTGGTCTTATTTTTATCTGGTCTTATCATAAAATACCTACAGTCCCGGTTCCGATCACATTTTGCACAAACACTTTACAGTTGAGATTTGAGGAGATGGTGACATCACAGTCTGTCTGCTGGTATTGATTACATTTTACAACCCAACTGATAACTGTAACTGATATTAATGACAAAATTAGACCCAGGAGGACAAAGTCAAACATAAATTTCAAAATATATATATAAAATACAGTTTTAATGACATTAATAAAATGTATTAAAGGATCATTAAATATCTAAATGTATCTTCCATGAGGTAATAAACATTCAGTCCTCTTCTACATGCTGTGTGCAGGTTGGAGAGTCGCATGTCAACAGACATCGGAGCGATCATGCAGCTGCTGCAGAGACAGATGGCTCTGGTTCCTCCTGCCTACAGCGCCATCTCCACGCCACCTCAGGTAATAACACACTTATACACAAACTTGCATGCATGGACGTCGAAGCATCGTGTTTGCTGTCACGGGGGTTCAAGTCCTTTAGACAGCAAGCATCTGTCTTTGAGCAAGATCAAGACACTGAATCAACAGGGTGAAAGACGCTTTTGCGTTATTATTAGACACTGACTCAGGCTAAGGCTCCACTTCAAATAAGATGTCTCCTCAACAGGCCTCACCTTACCCTGGTCCCGGTCCAGGACCAGGTCCAGGAGAGAGGCTGGTTCAGCCTGTTACACCTATGGAGACAGACACCCTGGCTTCTTTATCACAGGTGAAACACATGTAGTAATGAGATGATTTGCTTTGTATACTTCACTTTACTGTCCTGGTATTAATTCAGCTGTCTGTGTTCTGTGGAGCCAAGGTTTTTGCTGATTAAGTGCTGTCATTGAGCTCCAGTAAATATAAACTAGAAACACTGAATAATACAGGCAATACAAGGACGCACTGCTTATTTAATGATTATTGGTACAATTTACTGTGAAATTGTAAAATATGTATTTTCTCAGAGCGATTTACAAATTAAAGACATTTTCTTACAAATTTGTGTATAATTGTTTTTATACTTTTTCATTTTTCTATATGTTTATAAATATATGTTTATACAAACTATTAAGAATGAACTCTGCCCTGACCTCAGAGGACAACAGAGGATTTTTCATGTTTGACATTTGAGGAGGTGAATAGTGATGAGAGGAGAGAGGATCAGAGTAGTCGTCCCTCTGACCTCTCAGTTTCTTTCCCTGCAGATCCTGGATGCCCAGGACTTTGAGGAGTTCCCAGCCAAGCCTCTTGACTCTCTGCAGGCCCAGGACTCTTCTCTGATTAACACCAGCCAGGGCCAGCTCGCCCCCTCTAGACTGGACAGCCTGGGGCAACATCTGGAGCTGGAGCTGGGACTGGGGACTGGGGCTGGGGCTGGGGTTCTTTCAGGGCCAGTAATAGGTTCAGGTTTGGGGTTGGAATTAGGGAGCGAGGCAGCAGTGGGCTCAAGCTTAGGAGCAGGATTAGACTTTGGTTCAAATGTATGTATTGTGGCTGGGGTTGGACCAACAGCTGGATCGGGAGTGTCTCCCCTGGATCCTGAAACTCAAAGGAGGCTGTCCCTCCAAGAACCACAGACACCTCTGGACTCACGGACACCACAGAGACACAGCTCTGACCCAGGGGGGAGCTAAGGAAGAGGTGATGGGGAGGAGAGTCAGATGGAGGGAGGGGTACAGAGAGAGAATGAATGAGTTTGATATTTTATCTTGCAGTTCCTCCTGTTTCCACTGTTCCACATGGAGATCAGGAGGCTCCCACTGTACCTCCACCACGACCCTGCAGGGCACCCAGCTACTGTACCTTCACCATCGACCTCTCAAGTAAGGACACACAGCCGAGAGAGAGTGAAGCCAAGGGGGTGGCCACAGAAAGGGTTGAGGCCTCTCCCCCCCCTCATGAAACATCTGGAGCTTTCTGAACTCCACAACACAACCTTTAACCAAAACCACAAACAGAGCAGAGAGAAGCTCTGCCTCTTAACGAACACTGTCCGGGTCAACCCAGATCGATCTGGTCTGGACCTCTCAGTCATCCGCTGAGGGTGACACAACTTGACACACACATGAACGACTGCTGACCTGTAGAAGAATCCCTTTACTGCTGTATCCAGTGTTGGATGACTGACAAGAACAAGCAAAGACAACATCGGACAGAATAATGATGAAACAAGTAGCCATTTACGTCTTGCACTGAAAATCCTACTGATATAATGATTATTCTATTCTATATGTCCGTGGCGCTTCCGATAAACTCACAGACTGGTTGGTAAATTGTAGTGTTAGCTGGCCTAACAGGAAACCTGCTGTCCCGTTCTGTCATTGGTTCCTTCCCCCTGATGTCCTGCCCCAAGAGGTGGAGCTACTGCTCCCCCCTTCCCAAGAGCACACTGGATTGGCTGGTTTGCACCTCAGGGGTGGGAACTGGAGGGTTAAAAGCCATGAATTTCCTCGATCAACATATCAGCTGCCCAATCACAAACGTACAGATTTGCTAGTGAGTGAAGAACATATGGCATGCTTAGGCAGGGTCGCTAACAGGTAAACTGGCAAACTTACAAGTTTACCATGAGAAGAGTGCACCAAAAACAGCTAACTAAATCTTTAAACAAGCAGGAAATCCCAGCTTGCTAATTTCATGAGCTTTTAGAGAAACAGAGAAGTTGTGTTTTATTGTCAAACACTATGAAGTGATGACGTCAGCAGTGACATGACACTGGCAGGCTTTGATTTCTAAAATGAATCGAAGCACATGAAGGAGAAACGGCTGAGTGATTCTAGTTTTTCATAGTTGAATTTGCTACCTCAGATTTCATTGGTCCTTACATTTTCTCACCTGAGCAAGCACCCAGAATGCTTTTACCTTGTACACACAAGTTTGTCATGTGATACGTAAATATACAAGTTTGCCAGTTTACAATGACCAGCCGAATGCGCCATTATTCTATGTACAGTACAATATGCAAACACTGGCAAGAAGACATGAGTGAGTGCGCTTTAATTATTATTATTATTGTGTGTGATAAGTTCAGGTCTGGAGCTTTTTATGTGTGTTTGTCCTCGTATTGTCTTTGAGTCTGCGGAGCATGGCACAGAACATTAGCTTGATAACTGATTTGAACAGCTTGTTTAAACAGGCAAATGACACATTCAGTGTTTGTGTTTTAAATCTAGACAGCACAAATAAAAACCCTTTACAACGTAGGTTTGAAAATACATATGAGGTCATCTGAGTACATTTAGGAGTTTTCAATACTACAATACAATTATAAACTCAAGAAGAAGATATTTTACAATACATGTTTGTGAATATTTTACATGAAGCATTTCATTTTTATGATCATTTCCCACAGATACACATCACTAACAGATCCTGAGGTGTGAAGATGTTCACCCACAGAAGGTGATTTCTTCTAATTTGGTTTGAATAAGAAATGCAGCAAGTACAGAGACAAACTGGCAAGAAACATGCACCACTTGGTTTGGTATTTACACTATCACACGCCACAGTGTGAATTTCCAAAAGTTATCACTGCTCAGGTTTCACTGGCTTAGTGCAGAAATTGTATTCAGTCTGCCTGCTACTGGTTATTAACTTAATAGTGAATGATATTTGATTTGTTTATTAATGCTTCTACTGTAGCTGGTCAGTGAGTAGGATGAAGGGTTGGTTCCTTTTGAATTAAATAGAATCACGATAATGACATTCCTTGTAAAATGATAAGAATAATAAGAATTACTGTATATAAAAAAGGAATTAAATTTTGATATTAAAATTGAGAATTAAGTCAGAATTTGAACACTTAAAGTGCATGTCCGTCTCGTGCATTTTGAGAGAGTTTTTCTCCTGGATTCATAGCAAGGTGATGCACACATTTCAAAAGGTGGTGATGGAAATGAACAAGGTGCAGTGGGGCCACTGTTTAGAAAGTGAAAGGGCAGAGTCTGGAGTTTACCCAGACACCTCAGGACAGGTGGAAATGTACAGAATGATAACAGGAGCAGATGCAATTATGCCCCATTTACAATGGAGGTTGTTCGGCATAATTTTTTTGTTTTGAGTTCTCAAGATGAAGGAAAATAAAAACCTATGCCATCTTCAAATTGTCTTCCCTAAAAAAAACCCTTTCCTGTTCCACACAATGAAGAGTCCTAACAGAGGAGGGAAAGCCTGTTGAAGTGCAATAGTCCTTTAAACAGTTAAGACTTGTAGCAGCTTAACCACGTCCGTTAATTTTTAGCACTTTATTTTATTTTTAGTGCAGATGTTTAATAAAGACTCAGGAATGTGTTACTCGTGTCATGGGGTTCATTTTCCTTGGTCTCAGAACTCAAAACCAACCAATCAGGAAGGAGAGGGTAACATCCTGGACCTTTATTTTGGAGGAATTCCCCTTTAATGCAGGATTGTGAAGATCGTATTTTGCTGCTTGCTGGTCTAAGCTATTTAATTTATTTATTTGATTGTTGGATTATTTAGTTTGTCTGTGAATTGTACCTTCTATGATTTATCACTCTGCCTTGGGTTAATGAGCAGCTCATTGGTGGAGTAAGGCTTGCTGTGTGAACATGTCTCTTCCCGTGTTCCTGTGTTCTGTTGTTCATAATCCTGAAACTTACACTCATGCCACCACTCTGCTCTATTTATTCAATATTGATGGGTATAAGTGTTTGGTCAGTGTACACATTACAGTATTCCTGTAATCATTATCAATAATTCTGATCAATTCCTAAATGCAGACAAAGCCACATGCAGTGCACATTGTGCACGTGGCCTGTTCCAAGGAAAACGAACCCCACGTCATGGTCAGTGTCTTTGCCTGTGCAGTAATTGGCCTTTGCAGCTTCGTGCACACAGCTGATGTTCCGCTTTGTAAAGGTGCACTTTAGTATCGAACCAAAGCCAGTGAATGCTGTAACAAACGATCATCAGTAACATTTTAAATTCTCATATAATTCAATTCGATTTTCTGTGATCGCAACCAAGCATTTTCACCGTGACTTGGTGGTGGTCAAGGTTTGAAAGACCTGAACCCAGACAATTATTGTTTAGGTGCAGGTGGTTCGTACAGTAATTCAGATGAATGCTGACTCAGCATGTTCCTGTGTTGATGTTTGAGCCTGGTACAGAGATGCTAGAATCCCCCCTTTCATCATGGATGTCCAAAGCTGATAAGCTGACACTGACCAAATCTACTTAGTTCCTCTTATGACTAAACCCTGTCTGCCTGTTTGTGTTTTATTTGGTTTACTTCACTCACACACTCATCACCATCAGTTAATTTTCACCAGCAGTCCCTGCCTGTCGTCACCAGGAACAAGGTCCCATAATAAAAAAACTCTTGACCACAAATATCCAGTAAACACACAGTGAAGCTGGCATTACATGGAGTTCTTTACCAGTGAATCTGTTGTTGTTGTTTTTGTTGGTTTTTTTTTTTTACAGTTGCAGTGCTGAGGTACTGATTATCTCCTTGCCATCTCACGTACTGTAGCGAGTGTTTTTTTGTTTTGTTTTTTTGTTGGTGTTCAATAACAGTCACCTAGTGGCCTGAACTGTATCTTTACATTCAGAACTATGACCTCAAAACTAGAATGTGGTTGTTGTCGACTCTTCTTCTTTGACCTTGTATGTGACAGTACACCTTAGTGAAATATTCAATGCTAGAGAATACATTTATGTAATGCATAGTGCATATTATAACAGTAGAGGGTGCACTTTGAAAAAAAAAAACAAAAAAAACAAAAAACATGGGGGACAGGGGAACTGGGTGGGGGGTGTTTAAGGAGGCTAGAGTACTTTTCCCCTTTGACATTTTGACACATACATATAAACATTAACAGCTTACACTCACACCTGCACACACACACACACACACACCCCGACACATACACACCTCCCTCAATGGCTCTTCCATACTGCTGAGCTTTTTTCAGCTCTATTAAACTTTCTATGAGTCCCGACAGACTTGGGTCCTGTATTTGTAGATATTTTGAGCACTTGGGGAGTGGGGGTGGGGGGGTTTGGTACCGTTTACACAACACTGGATCTGCTGTCACTCCTTGCCTGTACATACCAACTTCTACTACTTGTAAAGGAATCAAACTCTTTGGCACTCGTATAGCCAGCACTATGCAGAAACTGAAACATTTCTTTGGCATGCTTTGAAATGCAGAATACTATAGAGGAAAATATACTAAATACAAAACTAAAGTCTGCTCTAATTTCTTATCAAAATAATCTCCTTATTGAAAAAAAAGATGTTGATAAAGCTGTCCATGGTAAAAATGGATATGATGATGATGATGGTGAGGATGCTTAGAAATGATGAGGGTGATGATGAAGCTAAAGACTTTTAATATTGTGCACATTTTTACTTGCATGCTGCACTGAAAATCATCCAGCAATGAGAGGTTTCTGATGTGCAAAGCAGCTGATTTTCGCTGTATGCTTGCAAACTGTGTGAAGAGTGAAACACTGAATTCTTCCGGGTTACGGGAGAGTCATATATATATATATATATATATATATATATATATATATATATATATATATATATATATATATACACATACTACTTCCAGGTCATGGAAGAGAAGGGTACTGAATAGCTGCAAATATAGTGATCCTAGATGATACAATATTATATTGTATATTTGTATCTTTGGTTGCAAACCACTGTAATAGAACGATGCATGTGTGGCAGTCCTGGGCAGAACTATGAACTGTTTCCCAAATATCAAGGAGCGCTTGATTTAGCTTATTTGGGCCGTGTTTCCACTTCTGCCTGAAAGGTAAATGAATTGCACCTAAAATATTACAAATTCTGGTTTTGCTCAGCTGGGACGAGCTACACTCTGAAGAATGGCTATTCTCTACACATGTGAGCGCAGTTTTGGGCCACGTGTTACTGTCTTTTCACTGCATGTGGTGTGAAAGTCTGTTAGCAATAGCACATCTTTAACACATTCAGCTGAAAAGTACTCAGTTGTGTGATGTCCCCAAAGGCCTCTCCCAAATGTTTTGAAAATAGCTAATCTTTTTAAGAAGTGTACTCTCTAAGACTGAGCTGTCCCACAACTGGGCTGAGTGTTTCTACAAGTTCATAATACACTATTCATATCAAATGTTGAAGAAAGGTGGACGGGGAAATGGTGAAGCTCTAGGTTCTGATTGTGTGATAGCATTATCAATGGTTGATCTTTATAAAATTTCAAAATATTTCTTTCAATAAATCTCTTTGAAAGCAAAATCATCACTGACTGATTCTTATGACATTTAATGGGAGTGTTGTCTGAAAGAAATATTAATCATGTTTTTTTTTCTATGTGAGAAAAAGCCCCAGTCTTACTGTGTCATAAATCCATAATGGACTCAAAACTCATGGAATTACCACATTAAATAATTCATCCTCATATAATATTTCTAGTAGCAACTTCCTTTCTATACCCTCTTCCATTCAACACTATATTTATCAACAAAGATGCAATTGGAAGAACTGCTTAAGTCTTCCACATGTACCCTTAGACAAAGTTTTTCCAAAAAACATTTTCCAGTTTCTTTTGAGCACATCAGAAATATCCTGAAGTGTTTATATGAGAGTGGGCCCCTGAGCGCAGTCACATAGTAAAGAGCCGTCCTACCTACTTACCAGAGCCCCTTCTTACCACTTCACCCCAACATCACTACCTGTTGTTTGGTACCTTTGCTATCTGTGGCAGGTTTATCCTCCCCTTGAAATTCTCTTGTTGGTTGAACCTGAGAGTTTTGTTAATGCTGTGAATTAAGAGTCTTTCCCAAAGCTTTCTGCCACAGATTGACTTTGACACTCAGAAATATCAAGATAGAATTATAGAAAAGCATCAAATGAAACCTGTGATTCAGGTTATATCCTCCATCAATCATATTTAAAACACTTAATTTAATGATCACCAATTACTGTACTCATTTCAGTGTAGGTTTACTGTAGTCTGGTTGCATTAAAGATGTATTATGTAGAGAACAAAGATCACAAATAAACACACCACACCACACTACACCACATTACACCACACCTCACTACACTTCACCACACCACACCACATTACACCACACTACACCACACCACACCACACCACACCACACCACACTACATCACACTACACTACACTACACTACACTACACTACACTACACTACATCACACTACACTACACTACACTACACCACACTACACTACACTACACTACACCACACCACACCACACTACATCACACTACACTACACTACACCACACTACACTACACCACACTACACCACACCACACCACACCACACTACACTACACTACACTACACCACACTACAGTACACCACACTACACTACACTACACCACACCACACTACACCACACCACACCACACCACACCACACCACACTACACCACACCACACCACACCACACTACACCAAATTACACCACACCACACCACACTACACTTCACCACACCACACCACACCTCACTACACCACACCACACCACATTACACCACACCTCACTACACCACACCACACCACACCACACCACACTATACTTCACCACACCACACCACACCACACCACATTACACCACACTACACCACACCACACCACATTACACCACACTACACCACATTACACTTCACCACACCACACCACACCACACCACACTACATCACACTACACTACACCACACTACCCTACACAACACTACACCACACCACACCACACCACACCACACTACACCACACTACACTACACCACATTACACCACACTACACTACACAACACTTCACCACACCACACCACACCACACCACACTACACCACATTACACCACACTACACTACACAACACTACACCACACCACACCACATCACACTACATCACACTACACTACACCACACTACCCTACACAACACTACACCACACCACACCACACTACATCACACTACACTACACCACACTACCCTACACAACACTACACCACACCACACCACACCACACTACACTACACCACATTACACCACACTACACTACACAACACTTCACCACACCACACCACACCACACTACACCACATTACACCACACTACACTACACAACACTACACCACACCACACCACATCACACTACACCACACTACACTTCACCACACCACACCACACTACATCACATTACACTACACCACACCACACTACACTACATCACACCACACCACACCACACTACATCACACTACACTACACTACACCACACTACACTACACTACACTACACTACACTACACTACACTACACCACACCACACTACATCACACTACACTACACTACACCACACTACACTACACTACACCACACCACACCACACTACATCACACTACACTACACTACACCACACTACACTACACTACACTACACCACACCACACCACATCACACTACACTACACTACACCACACTACACTACACTACACCACACCACACCACACCACACTACACTACACTACACCACACTACACCACACCACACCACACTACATTACACTACACTACACCACACTACAGTACACCACACTACACTACACCACACCACACCACACCACATTACACCACACTACACCACATTACACCACACTACACCACACTACCCTACACAACACTACACCACACCACACCACACCACACCACACTACACCACACTACACTACACCACACTACACCACACCACATTACACCACACTACACTACACAACACTTCACCACACCACACCACACCACACCACACTACACCACATTACACCACACTACACTACATCACACTACACCACACTACACTTCACCACACCACACTACACTACACCACACCACACCACACCACACCACACCACACTACATCACACTACACCACACTACACTACACTACACTACACTACACCACACCACACCACACTACATCACACTACACTACACTACACCACACTACACTACACTACACTACACTACACCACACCACACCACACCACACCACACTACACTACACCACACCACACCACACTACACTACACCACACTACACTACACTACACTACACTACACTACACTACACTACACCACACCACACTACATCACACTACACTACACTACACCACACTACACCACACCACACCACACTACACTACACTACACTACACCACACTACATCACACTACAGTACACCACACCACACCACACTACACCACACTACACTACACCACACCACACCACACTACACTACACCACACTACACTACACTACACTACACTACACTACACTACACCACACCACACTACATCACACTACACTACACTACACCACACTACACCACACCACACCACACTACACTACACTACACTACACCACACTACAGTACACCACACTACACTACACTACACCACACCACACCACACTACACTACACTACACTACACCACATTACACCACACTACACCACACCACACCACACTACACTACACTACACTACACCACACTACAGTACACCACACCACACTACACTACACTACACCACACTACAGTGCAATACATTACACCACAGTACAGTACACTACACTACAGTACAGTACACTACAGTACACTACAGTACACTACAGTACAGTACACTACACTACAGTACACTACAGTACACTACAGTACAGTACAGTACACTACACTACACTACAGTACACTGCAGTACACTCCAGTACAGTACACTACACTACAGTACAGTACAGTACAGTACAGTACAGTACACTACAGTACAGTACAGTACACTACACTACAGTACACAACACTACAGTACAGTACAGTACAGTACAGTACAGTACACTACAGTACAGTACACTACACTACAGTACACTACACTACACTACACTACAGTACAGTACAGTACAGTACACTACAGTACAGTACAGTACACTACACTACACTACAGTACAGTACAGTACACTACACTACAGTACACTACACTACAGTACACTACACTACACTACAGTACAGTACAGTACACTACAGTACAGTACACTACAGTACAGTACAGTACAGTACACTACACTACAGTACACTACAGTACACTACACTACACTACAGTACAGTACAGTACACTACAGTACAGTACACTACACTACAGTACACTACACTACACTACACTACAGTACAGTACAGTACAGTACACTACAGTACACTACAGTACAGTACAGTACACTACACTACACTACAGTACAGTACAGTACACTACAGTACAGTACACTACACTACAGTACACTACAGTACAGTACAGTACAGTACACTACAGTACAGTACACTACAGTACAGTACAGTACACTACAGTACAGTACAGTACAGTACAGTACACTACAGTACAGTACACTACACTACAGTACACTACAGTACACTACAGTACAGTACACTACACTACACTACAGTACAGTACAGTACAGTACACTACAGTACAGTACACTACACTACAGTACACTACAGTACACTACACTACAGTACAGTACACTACAGTACAGTACACTACAGTACAGTACATTA
The DNA here is from genome assembly GCF_046630095.1 of Trachinotus anak. NCBI lineage: Eukaryota > Metazoa > Chordata > Actinopteri > Carangiformes > Carangidae > Trachinotus > Trachinotus anak. Next base: position 17,950,709 of record NW_027273860.1, on the reverse strand, counting down.
CACTACAGTACACTACAGTACACTACAGTACACTACAGTACAGTACACTACACTACAGTACACTACAGTACAGTACAGTACAGTACACTACACTACAGTACACTACAGTACAGTACAGTACACTACAGTACAGTACACTACACTACAGTACACTACAGTACAGTACAGTACAGTACACTACACTACAGTACAGTACAGTACAGTACACTACAGTACAGTACACTACAGTACAGTACACTACACTACAGTACAGTACAGTACGCTGCCACATCACAAAGGGAAATGCAGCAAGCAGGGGGCCACACTACCTGTGGTCTGTAAATGATGTTTCCCATTTCTGCCACAAGGTGTCACTATAAACCTAAATTATGTCAGGTCGAACCATTCTTCAAATTTAACTGCTTTTGATTTTTTTTTTCCCTCTCCATGTCGTTTATTGGGAAATTTTGTATAAGTTTATCATCAGTGGAGGAAGGTTAGCGGCAGTAGTGTGAGACTAAACCACAGGAATTTGTTCACTATATTAATTATAATAAATATATTTATTCAAAGTTCAAATTTAGAAAGCTTATTGTGATTTGTTGTATATGTTTGTTTCCGGGGAAGCAGCGTCCACCCCTGATCTTTTTATTCCAACAGACACAGACTCTTTATACCTGGTGCATTTGTGATCACACATGAGTGAACCCTGGTGATGTCTCGCTTCCAGCTGGACTGTCTGTGTTTTAACCTTAATTCCTGTCATCCCGGTGACATTTCACTGATCGAGGCGGTATCAGGGCGTTTTCCTGGGCCATGGCCGTATCCAGAGCGTGTTCCCCCCGGCGATTGGACCGGCACCGTCCCGTAAAAGGAGTCAAACTTCTCCATTGTACGTGCGGGGTGTCCGTCAAAAGTGCAAGACGTGACGACGAAGGCACCGCACGGAGCTTGAAAGCTGTGGTTGGACGATATCCTTGTCACTCGGATTTTAGCTTCAGCCTCACTGGATGAAACGAGAGCCAATCAGTGTCATCGATTGGTGATTGGAGCAGAGTTTCTCCAGGGAGGAGCGTGTTAGTTCGCAGCCAGCGGAGCGCACTGTTGGGTGGGCGGATCGTAGCGGTGACAGCGACGCACGGAGACTCCCGACAAACTGTCAAAAAGCAGACAACTAACGGTGAGTCAGGCTGAAATACCAACACTGTGCTCCAGTGTGAGTGTGGGGGGAGGTGGGCTGTCTGCGGCGGCAGCGGGCTGAGAGTGGAGGCAGCCGGGGGCTTCGTTGCAGTGAAGTGACGGTGATTTTGGATGAGTGATCTCACAGCACGCATCGCAGCGACGGTGCACTGGTGTAGGATGATGCTGCCTTCAGGTGCTCCTCGGAAACTCTTACTTTCTAGAAGGAGTGGGCCGGGTGCGCAGTGGTAATCTACTCGCCCCGTTGTAATAACCATCAGACAAAGGCGGCTGTTTTGCAGCTGTCGTGAACGCCTCATGGCCAACACCGACTCCCAACTTTCACTCTCCCCGTCATGTCTGCCACAAAGGTGGGTCGTGAACATGGTGGTTCCGTTATGCCCGACGGCACTTGAGGCAGCATGAGTGCGCACTGTCGCCGCAGACAGGAGCAAAGTTATGCAAGCGAGCCTGAGTCTGGGTCTGGGTCTGGGTCTGGGTCTGGGTCTGCCCATTCATTTGGAGTGTGTGAGAAGGAGTCAAGCAGTGAACAGCAAAGCGAGCTGTGTGTTGCACTGTGTTTAGATTACCTAGCTGGTGTTGTTGACCTCCAGACTTCTTCCATACTCCATATTATGATGACATCACCCCTGCAGGCTGGGTCAGTAGCTGTTAGCTGCTGATGACAAATCAAATCAGAGGAGTGACACATGTCTTCCTGTTATCTACAGTCACTGTTGTTTTTTCTCCTATCTACTCATCATTGGCAACTTGTGATTGCCGTTACACAAAGATAAACCTTTCACTCATTCCCCTTTCTCAATCCCCTCTGTGTAACTGCAGCCTTGTGTAAACATGTATTTTTATTTGGCTTGAAACTATCAAGGATATTTTTCAATACTGACATACCATCAATGGCCACTTGTTAGATATTATACAGGGAAATACAGGAGCCCTCCCATAAATTCCATAATAACGTTCAGCTTTGATTGACTCTATCAGAGAGGTTTTAATTGAACTATGTGTTAATTACTAGGGTTGTAGTTTGCAGTGGTGTTGAACTCGACCACTCTTTATTGCTTTATACCCCTTTTACAAACATGGGCGGGTCAGAATATTAGAAACATATCTCAATATCATGCAGTCCAGTACAATACCGTCACTAACTACAGTCTCAATAATAAACTTAGAGTTCATATTATGCATTTGACTAAATTTGAACAATAAATGTAGTCATTTTTGTCAGCTGAATGTTATATAAGATTGTCTTCCAGCATTAAGAACTACACACAAACTGTTATTTAACAACAAAAGCCTCTCTGCCATCACTGGAGATGTGTTTCTGTGGGTTTGAATGAAGAGTATTGATTTGATAACTTTCTCTCTGCTTCGTGTTTATGATCACACACGAAACACTGACACACACACCTGCATCGTCTCCATCAGAACTGTCTGTTGACACCTGCACTGGAGCATTATGGTACATTTTACCACAGGAATTGACGATATAAAGAGGAGTCACAGCAGAGAGGATTGTCCCTCTCCCTCCCTCCCCCCTCCCTGTCTCCCTCCTTCTATCCAGATTACTGTCCAATCCTCCACAGCCAGATTACTGAGTGGGAAATAAGAGGTGGGACTGATCTAAGGCCCTGAATTCATTATGGACCTGATCCAATCACATCCCTTAAATGTCCCGATGCTGGTTGCTGTAAGCCCGCCAAAGTGATCAGGTTTTAGGCCCGGGGGGTTGACAGTTATCAAACAGGTCACAGGGGTCAGTCAGTGTCGTTCTGACTTCCTCCTGAGCTGCTGAAACGAACAGCTACAATATCTCTTCATGACGAGAGAGGAATAGAGTGGTGAAGAGCATGTTTTGCTGCCTGGCGATCAAAGCCCACCTGAAACCTCTGTTTGCCCTCGGCTGGGTGTTTCCCTGCTGCCCTGCTGTCTCTAGAGAGAAAACACAAAGCAGAGCAGAGAGCCAGTTCTGTACTCTGTACGTCTCCAGAAACACTCCTCGTCAAATTGTAACGGCCTGTCTGCCGCAGGCTCTTATTTTGAAGGATGCATATATTAGCTCATATGGTCCAGTGTTTATATGTGTTGAGGGAAGCACTCAGCTACATAATAGATTTCAGTTGCCAATAAGTTTTGCTAGCTGGAAACGCAGTTGTGTTACTTTTGATGTAAACTATTGAAACCGCTGACATGATGAGAAAATATCTTGAAAAGCATTTACTGCATCCATAAACACCGCAGCAGGACCGGTGCCACTCCGAGCAGATACTCCACTGGTGAAAACGTCTAAGAAAGACGACCATCTGTTTTATTCCCTCACTGTTTTATAAATACGCCAGCTCAGCTCTTCACATTCTGCTGCAGCACAACTGTCTCATTGTGCAGAATTTTTTACCAGTGTTTCCTGAGCAGGCCCACTCTAATGCTCAGCAGCTTCTTGCCAATATCAAATACCACTCTCAGTCGTTTTATAGTTGTGGATAGTTTTGGATTCTGGGAAAAAAAAAAAACAACCCAAAAACTCAGAGTGTTCTGCTCTGCAAAAGAGAAATCAGACTTGACAGTAGCCCGCTGACCGTTGTAGCCACTGCAGCGCGCATGAAAGCTGGTTTAATATTAATAATGCACCAAAGTCAACAACACCTGGTTTTGCATGAGCAGGTTGTTTGACCCACATTGTCCAGCTGTTTCACTTCCAAGAGAAACTGGCTCGGTGGTCAGTGAAGCTTGTCTGGCAGAATCTCATGTGGGACATTAATGTCAAAAAATTTGCTTTGCTGATGGAGCGTATTTGTCGACTTGGTGCAGTGGTTGGTCAGCTGGTTGCCCATAGAAACTGAAAGTGAAAGATAATCGCAGCACACTGAACCCTGTAAGTGTATCACAGACTGTATTCAGCTCCAATGACATTTGCAGCAGAAGGTCGTGTGTGTGTGAAGAAAATATTAGTGTCCGTGCTGCCAAATTCAGACTTGTGTGATATCAAAAATGTTTTCAGAATCATTCAGTCCTTCAGCATAGTTCGTAATTTCTACTGACCACTGTTAAAACCCGTGCAGGGGGCAGAGCGTGCAGACTGTATATAGTTTAGGTGTAACTGGTATATATTGGATATGCTGTACAAGTGGTTACAAGTGTGTATGACGTTCAGGCGGCTGTGAGAAGCTGTAACGTATTAAGCAGCTGCTTTCAATAATAACACTATCAATAGTTGTTGTAGTGGTTGTAATAGTTACCGATTAATTAACTTCATACAAACACAGTGAACAGAAAAAAAAACAACTCAATCAAACCAGTATGTGCTGTGACTTTTTTCTTTTACGAAACACATGAAAACTTTCTCAAAATGTTTAACTTTGCCTAAAATTGGAGGAATTAAATGTAAATGTACAAAACTGACAGCAAACACTCAGGTTTCTGTACGTGACAATTTCTGATCTTCGTCTTCGTGCTGTCACACATGCACTGCAATCTTGAACGTAACTAGATATCACCCAGAGGAGCTGTGTGTGAAAACACAAATGTCTGAATCTAACAAACCTGACCCTGCTAGCTGCCTGCTTTACAGCCCATGTGATGTCCGGTTGAGCCCAGGTGTGTGAATGTATCGAGGTTTGATATCCAGGCCAACGTCCAGCTAAAACTATAAGACCATTTAACTTAGATTAATGAACAACTTATTAACCCACAGGACAGTTAATTGATTTGAACCGTAATGATAAGCAGTAGAAGGCAGATGTGCAGCATCACTGATTACCAGTTGGATTTAATGTGATAATAATGTTCCAGCTGTGCATGAGTCCAGAGGAAGCTTTCAGTATCAAACAGAATGAAAGTCTTTCATGAAAATGTTCTTTTCACCATAACACAATATGTATAATCGCTGGATTGATTGGTTTCCCTTCCTCTGTATCACAGTATCGTAGCATTTGAAGGATAATCACATGTTCCAGATGTTTGAATCCTGGTTTTATGCTCTTTATCTTTGGGAAAAAAATATTTTTGGATGGTGTTCTCCTTAGATAAATAATCAGAGCAGGCATGGATGTCTCCATCCCAGGAAGTCCCAAGCAGGGAAAAAATATGCATTTGTACAGTGGAGGTCCCACATCTTTGAATGTGTGGAGTTGTTTTTTGTCCAGGCTTGTGAGTCATGAGACTGGTAGATTAGAAAGGATCTAACTCAAAGTTACTTCCATACACAACACAGAAGGTCAGAACGGAGTAAAAGGACCATCTTTTTTCTACTTTCATCCAGTTGACTGGTGCCAAAAATGACAAGCATTGATTTTTCTATACTGTATATATGAGGTGAGTCTTCAGGAACCTTCTGGTATGTTAGATCACCTGCTGGTGGCTTTTATTTCTGGTTTAGAAAAAAAAATGTAACTAACATGTTAAATGTGTCACTTTCATTGTAGCTCGGCTGAATTGTTTTACATCACCTGTCATTAATCCACAGTATTAATCTGGGCCTCTAGTCAGTTGTTACAGTCTGTGGTGCCTTGATTGACATATGATTCAACTAGCAGTATATTAAATAGTAAGGCGGTGTGTATAAGCTTAACTGATTATGGTATAGATCATATTTGTCAAGTTCATCAAAATCACAATGAATATATACAAAGGAAGGAAGAGGAATAAATAATGGAAGGAAGGGTTGAGTCAGGAAACCATGACCATAGTAGGAGGAGAAGGAAGGAAGGAAGGAAGGAAGTATTAAATGAACAGACAGGTTCCTAGAGTTACTCAGCTGTAGAGATCCTGACTTCTTCACAGGCTGGGGAATGTCATTAGACTGGATCTGACCGATCTGACCAGTCTTCCTGCTCCACCCACAGCACCGTCCCTGAGCATCATAAATCATCTGAAAATGTGTTTCAGAGGATCCTTCGCTATTGTGTGACCTCGTATGCTGAAGCTTGTTTGGGGGTTTGTACAGGTCAGGGAAGAGTCAGGGTTTAAACTGGGCTGCTGGAAAGCTGATCTCCTCAGACGGGGCTGTCCTGACTGTAGCAGGATACTCACTTCAGGGTCACCAGGCTGCTTCAGCCCAGCCTCTGTCTAGGAGTCAGGAAGCAGAGGAAATCCACCATCCATGTGCTCCTGTGCTGCCAGCCAATGGTGCTGCTCAGTTCAGTCTGAGACCACATTGTTATCCTCACGTGATAAGGCTTCGTCACTCCTGCCTAAGTTACTCATAAATGTAATGAGTTCACTTTTTTTTTCCTTTACCCAGTTCAGGAGTAATTTTCAGACATCATGCCATTCAGTGATTCCACAGCTGCTGTCTGCTCAGTAGACTGTAGTTTGGATGTTGGGAACACAGCTGCTGAGTTTCATGATGGTGGTACAAAGTGGTCCAGAGTGGGCAGCTTTGCTGGTATCTCAAGGTTGGGGTATGAAGTGTCGTCTGTCCACAGCTAAAGGCAAAAGCATTTATAGCTTCTCAAGCGCATGGAAAAGTTCAGCAGTAACAGTTATTTTCATTATCAATTAATCTGTCGATTATGCTCCTGATTAATCAGTCAGTCATTTGGTCAAAAAAAAAAACAATAAAAAGGTGAAAAATACTCATCACAGTTTCCTAAAGCCTGAGGTAATGTCTTCAAATGTCATTTCTGTTGGACCAACAGTCTGAAACCCTGAGATATTCAGTTTATGACCATAGAAGACTGAACGTATTCACATTTAAGAAGCTGAAACCAGAAAATTTAGAATTTCTTCTTGAAAAATTACCAAAAAAAAGCTTTTTTTTTCTTAAAGGCCTGTGGGAGTGATTTTTGTGTGGAAAACACTTTAGAACCACAGCCACAAGTCTGAACCAATTCTGTGTCAACACTGCAGTGATATGTGATTGTAAAATGTTTCGCACAGGTAGAATCAGGAGACTTACAGACTTACAAAGGCCAAAGGGCCTAACGGGTGGGACAGTGTATTTTAAAAAGATGTTATCAACTCAACCGCTGATTATATTGATCAGACTATAAAATGTCAGAAAACAGGTCCAATGCAATTTCTTCAACTCCAAGTTGATGTATTTAAATTCCTTCCTGTAGCATCAGCAGCAATACAACATGAGAGAGTGGACGGTTATTCAGAAATATCATTTATCAATGTTCAATATTAGGATAGGATATTGTTTTATATTATTTTATAAAATTCCACGAGTTTAAATCAATTGTTAATAAAAAGTAAAAGTGATTAAAATAGTTGTTTTGTAATTCGGTTTTTCAGATTTAATTAACATTTCAACATTTTCCACATTGTATCTGAAAAATAGTCAAAATAACCTCGTCTCATATTCAGCCCCGTTAGACAGATGATTGACTGTAGTGGTCACTGCCTGTTAACTGTGTAGGACTGGTTAACCGACAGAATATGTGACACCATGTGCACAGGACATTTTGATCACGGAAAAGTATTGATCAGTGTGATCAATACTCAACGGCACAGCGGTAAACAGCTCCAGTATTGACTCCACAGTGGAGCTGTGAAACATTTTATGTTGTTTACTGTAAAATCAATGTGGCCCAGAAAACTGCTCTTTGGTGATATGATGATGATGATGATTCTTTGAAACTGTGATTGTTTGTTTTTCCCACCAAAACCTTTTGTCTTGTGTCCACAGACATGAACAGTTAATAAGGATACGTAAGCTCTAAGTGCTCAGCCAGGTCTGTGCTGAGCAGCTTGCAGAGTAACAAATGGTCGGGTCGTAACCAGTTGTTCAGCTCTGTCCAAACCCCAAATGGTCCCCGTCAGGGTGGAGTATGTGCTGCTCACAGTCAAATGATTTGTTGTCTTTTAACCGTGTATGTGCTAGTTGTTGTTGTTGAGTCACTGTGAGGGAAGTCGTAGCGTGTGTGTATTTATGACCAGTCATTCCTGCAGCGCTGTATCATATCCAGACATAACTTTGATCAGGTTTAAGTTCAGAGAGAAAAAAATACTCTTCTCATCACAGAAGGAAAGAGAAACCCACAGCTTGTCTCTCATTTACTGAATTATTTATCACCGATTATTGATTTGATCTCCAGTCAGTGTAGCCATTACATGTTGTGGGTAAATGCACAGGTCTGTTTGCTGAGGGAATACAAGGCAATCCAGGGCTTCAACTAATGATTATTTTTTTGATGAATCGATGAGTTGTTTAGTCTATTTCCATCCCAGTTTCCCAGAGGCTAAAGGGACTTCAATCTGATTTCTACTTTCAATCAGAATCAGAATCAGAATCAGAATCAGTTTTATTGCCAAGTATGTTTTCACATACAAGGAATTTTTTCTGGTGATTGGTGCAATTGATCAGCAACAGTGGGGCTCTCTAGCCTTGTTGATGAGGCTAATAGCAGATGGGAAGAAGCTGTTTTTGTGGCGAGAGGTTTTGGTCCTGAAGGACCGCAGCCTCCTGCCAGAGGGGAGTGTCTCAAAGAGTTTGTGTCCAGGGTGGGAGGAGTCAGCTGTTAGTCAGCTACTCAATCTGACCAACAGTCCAATACCTGAATATATCCCATTAAAGAAGAGAAAAGCAGCACATCCACACGTGAGGAAATGGAACCGGCAAATATTTGATGTGTTTGCTTGATAAATGACTTAAGATTAATAAGTATGATGATAATTATAAATTGAAATATAGATATTCCATATCTGAGCTGATACCAACACCTTGACTTTGATGCCAATTCTTAATGATACTTTTTTCAATACCAATTTTATCAAATCCATTTTAACAAAAAGAAAATTACACATTATGGTGCAGAATTTAGTTTTACTTTAGTTTTATTTGTAATCTTGGTCTCTTTACACACAGAGCCAGTCACAAGCATTATTAGAGCTTGGTCCAAGCATGCTGATTGGCTCACTGAAGCTCATGAGATTTACTCATTTACTTCTTTGGTAACCCTCGACAGTATCAAGCCAGTTCAGCACCGAAGTTTGAACCCAGCTCTATAAACTGATAAATAAAATAAATTGTCCTCATTAGACTTAAGTCTGTATCTTAGACCTGCTGCACACAGGCTGAATCACGAATAAACATTACGTAGATGGAGTTAACAAACTTGTATGGCAATAAATAAGATGCAGAATATGTGGCACCCAGCTGGTTTTGGATTTAAGCGTCCAAGCTTAAAATAAAATATTCAGTTCAGTTAAGTCGATAAAACTCTTATTTTGTTATTTTATCACATCAACATAAAGACCCAGTCACACAAGAAAGTGCCACAGCAACATTCATCTGAGTATCTACAAGCTTGGTGACGGCTCTTAGGGCTGGTGATTCAACCGCTGACACACCAGTCAGCCAGGAACATGCTTCTTTCTCTCTGCCCTGTGACGTGCAGTGTACGCCCATCTGCCATGTGCTGGGGATTGTGTATCATTTAGTTCAATAAAGTTTTATTGAAGAGGGCAAAAAAGATCTCAGAGCTAATGGGTTTGCAAATGGTTGACTAACTGTCAGTTAGCAAGCCTGTTAGCGCAGCCACTAATGGGCAGTTGAGTTAATGGGGCAGTTTATTCTGTGTCAAAGGACATTAAATAAAAGCAGATGCTACAAAGCAGCCAAATGAGCTGTGAGAGCTTCCTTCTTAGTTCCCTCAAAACATTGTCAAGATGGTGAAAGGGGCAAATTTGAAGTAGGGTCTCCATTCCATTGAAATGAACTGATTTGAATAAAACTTTATTTTATATGTGGGTGTGAGCAGGCATCAAAACCTTAAACCTAGCATATCCTCAAGTCCTCCTACCCTTAAACCAACAGAGCCTGACCTCTGACCTTCATATAAAGTGACTGAATGTCTGAATTCACATTAAACAGACACTCAACACTCAACTCTTCAGCATGTATTAACATGGTTTATACTTCATCTGTCAGGGTGAAAGATTAAAAACATGTCGAGGCAAAAATCAGCTCCAGCTCTTAAGTGTGGAGCTGAGTCATCCCCAAATGATTTTATTTAACCAGAGTCAACTCACTTTTCTGCTTTAGAGAGTCTGTCTGGAAAGTATAAGTAATATTAGTTGTGTCTATGTTGACGTACAAAGTATTTTAATAGGTAACAAATGATGTGACATTTGTGATTCTGTATCAGTCAGTGAAACACTGTGGTGATTTATCACGTGGATTTCTCTCGTGGGCAGCCGGACTAACACAGATGTGTCCATTTGCATTAGTCTGTGTGAACACATACATAGATGGGTAATGTGTGTGTGTGTGTGTGGTGGGGCTGGAGGGGTGGAGTCCGAGGTTGCGTGACAACGGCGGATTGAATGAATGAAATGATGGAGGGATAGAGGGCAGAGAGGAAGAATGGGATGGTACAGAGTGAACCGGTGGCTGTAATCCCCCCTCACAACGGTAGCAGCTGGACCAGTGTGTCAGCAACCAGGCTTTACTACTGCCAACCAGCCCTGCTGGGAATTATACAGCAGGGGGAAGGGATGGATGTCACACAGACCGATAGATAGGTAAAGGGAGGAATATGGTCCAGAGGTGTGTTGTAGAGGTGTGAATTATTCAGACCTTTTACATTCACTGCTCATTTATAGCTCGACTTTCATTCACTTTCAACTGGAAATCTCTCCTTTTGGTTGTTAAATTAGCCTTGAATTTAACTGCACACAATATGGAAAACACGCAGCAGGACGTTTTGTGACAGAGATGGTTTAATCCTGGCTTAATGCCAAATTCAAGGAATCAGTCAGAGGCCCAGCTCGTATGCCATTAAAGGGACCAAATACGAAGAAAAGGGCAGTGGAAGGAAAGTTAGTTCGACTGAATGAAAAAAACCACAAGACAGCCGTGAAGCTACAAGCACAGAAACCCTGCAGACCAGGAGATGAGCTGCAGATAGCTGCAGGTCTTGTGTCAGTATTAAAAAAATACAGAAATTATTCTATGTGCAGAAATAATCAACTGGGCGGAGCCAGAAAAATTCTCTGTTCTTCTTCTTCTTACTGTTTGACCACGTTCACAGCAGAATAAGCATTAGTGCCTGATGCTGCGTTGATGTTACATGTGTCAGCAAGTCAGCATATTTTCCAACTCTGAGTATTCTACATCAGAGAGAAATGTTCAGGTGTTGTCAGGACTTCTGCATGTTACAGTTTGTTCCTTCAGGTGGAAATTAGTAAAAAAGAAAAAAGTGATTTCACATTTTAATGTGATGCAGCTTGTAAACCACATGGCGCTGATCCCTGCTCTAACCCCATGCAATGTCCCATGAAAAGAATCTGCCCCTCTGGATGGACAGATACTGCAGCTCGGTGTCAGGGAGCAGAAGACACTGCTCTGGTCTCTGCTTTAGTTGAACTTATCAGTGTGAGAAACAGGAAGTGCAGCATCAGTGTGTGTGATCACAGACTCGTGCAGGTGTGCTGCTACTATACAGTATAAACAATATAACATGAATCTACCTCTGTATTAATGGGGCTTGGTATCAGACCACACTTCTTTATTTATATATAGGCTGTATTTTATTTTCAGATGTGCAATATTTTGTATAAATGGAGCTGGAAGTACAGAGCAGAAGCCAAACAGCTGTGAGCAGCCGTCAGGAATGTGAAGCATTTAAAGTTCATGGGCAGGTTCATGAGTAACAGGGCAGAGGATGACTTTTTTTGTCATATGGAATCCACCATTGTACAGGTCCAGGCTGCAGTCTACACACACACACACACACACACACACACACACACACACACACACAAATACATGTCCTAGCCCTGAATGTGTGTGTGTGTCCACTACCTGTGTGTGACAGTGTTTGTTTTGGGATTAGATTCTGACCTCTGCGTGTGTGTGTCTGTGAGTGTGTGTGTGTGCGTCTGTCCTGCTTTGCATTCCATTGCGATGTGTAAAGCCTCGTTCTGCAACAATAGGGCATAGTTCCCAAAGAAATACTGTGTCTGTGTGTATTTCAGAGAGTGTGGGCGAGAGCATGGGGACATACAGGGAATTCATTCAGCCTCCGAGGCTGTGTGTCCTTCCCAAAAGAGGTGAGGAGGGGAGGGGGGGGGGAGCGTGATGGAGGGTGTGGACATGACTATCTGTCTGTCTGTCTGTCTGTCTGTCTGTCTGCCTGCTCTCTAACATGCATGCTAATGGGATACAGCGAGTGCTGAATTACACAAACATGTCCTGAGAGTTCTACTTAATTCTATTAGGACTAGAAGACAGCTGTGTCATACTCACTCACACACACACACACACACACACACACACACACACACACACACACGCACGCACACATGCACGCACGCACACACACACACACACATATACACACATAGTGAAACACTAGCCCTTTCACTTAGCCCTCAAACAGGCCCACTGTGAGTTCCATCAAGGCAGTGTGTGGATGTGAGAGCAACACACACACACACACACACACACACACACACACACACACAGGGCACATATTAACATTACCTAAAGTGGAGCTCTGTGAATCGAGCCAAACATCAAAGACTCACTGATCCACAACACACACACCTCTCCCTCTGCATTCAGTGCAGCTTCCATCTTCCTGTCAGAGGAGTGTGTTTGTGTTGGATGTGCTGCTGTCATTGTGTTTGTATGAGTAAACATAAGCGGAGCTACAGCATTTGCATTTTCTCTGAGTAAACAGACTTTCTGAAAAGTTTGGTTCTCTTAACAACACTGGCTGATGGTGATGTCACACTGCTGGAATAATGGGGTTCGTATTTCCAAACACTAGATCTTCACAACTTGTGAGGCCGTCTGAGCCGGACAGGAGATCGGATCAGCACAGCAAACAGTTTGACAGTGAGAAAAGGTTAAAGTAGGAACAAGGACTGAATATCGGCAGGAACGATGTGCAGTGACTTTACTTCAGCCTCACTTCACCCCACACACACCCCCCCCCACCCCCCACCCCCAACTGTGGTTTCAGACACTTCCCAACATCCAGACAACCAACCAAGGATGTGCTGTGGCGTGAAATTGAACTATTTCTTTCAAATGCATTCCCCATTTTGTAGTATACAATAATTATAAATATAAAACCTTACTTATCGCTATATGATGTTGGTTATGAAATAGCTTTCTACATCTCCTTTCATTTTTTATCACCTCTTCATGACAATTCAACAAAAACATATTATCTGTCTATTGTTATTATTATTATTATTATTATTATTTCTCTGTTGTCTATATTGCTTTTCTCTTCCTTCATTCTTCCCTCGTTCTGCATCCTCATCAACCCCTCTCCTGTCTCCTGTCTCCTGTCGACCCCTCCCACTGCTCCTTAGCACCATCTCTCTCTTCCACCACAGGATCAATAGAGCCTGTTCACTTTTTGCTCTGCTTCCTCTCCTCCATGTCTCTTTCTCTTATTTGCCATTGGCTGCTTGACAGATATCGGAGGCTGTCATGATTTTACATCACCACTAATTAGGAAAGCAGGGCTCTGTGTACTTCTCACACACACACACACACACACACACACACACACACACACACACACACACAAAGTTCCAGTGACAGCAAACATTATCAGTGCTTTTGCCAGGTACATGGGAAAGCCCTTACAGCCTGGCACAGCTGCTGCATTATTCATCAGCATATGATGCACTATTCATTATGTACAACATGTGGGACATAGTGCATAAGAGCTATGATGATACATAATGATCTTGTCCATATGGTGGAGACACACATGCGTGCGCTAACTTCCTCCATCATAAAGGTCTTAAACTGCAGCAGAAAGACCTGTGAGCACTTTCTGTACCATTTCTGTAACGTACACACAACTTGTGACATTTTGTCCAGCACATACCCATGAGCATATGCTAAAGTCACATATAACCAGGGTATGAGCACGCACACACACACACATACACACACACACACACACACACACACACACACACACGCACATGCACCTCCAGGACTGTGTGTGCTCTTTGGTTCAGTGCGTCATCAGACTATTTCTGTCTGTGTCACATCAGCCTCATCTGATGGCGTTGCATCCGGGACGGGATTGATGGCAACATGAAAATTAAGGTTTCAGTTTGACTAAGCGTGTGTGCGTGTGTGTGTGTTTGCATTGTGATTTCTGTGCAGCAGCCCAGCCCCAGATGAGGACATAATGTGCACATTAGTTTGCTGCCTATTTTTGACCTATCAGTGTCTTCCATCACCTCTGGTGTATCATCTTACAAGTGCACATCCTGACAGAGTCAGAGTCTGTACAGCATTATGACGACGTACCAACCTGGTGTTGGATAGTATGTAGGTAAACTGCCCAGACACATATTAGAGCTAATATCATTTCTGATGCTGATCTATGTTTGCTTAAGACAGTCCAGAGTGCAGGACCGTCTTCCTGTGTTTACTGTCCTGCTCCCACCAGAAAATCTGACCAATAAGAGGAGAGAACCTTCTTATGTGGTTTGCAGTGATGCATTTTGGTTGACTTGAATTTTTCTCTGAAAGCAAACTGAACCGAGGGGGAAGTGCTACAAGTTTACAAACTCATCAACTGAATCAGACCAGAGCAAACAAACTTCAGGTGTGAAAACACACTAACCTGGAAAATTCTAATTCCCTTCCATACACTTCCTGATATTAACAAAATAATTTATTAAATCATATGCCATAATTTTATTTAAAACATGCACAAGAATGAAAAGAATGTATATATTTAGAGTGAAGAAGTGATGTGAAGTTACAGCCCTAACTTCATTAATCCATAATCCCAATCAGCTCAACACACTGAGCTGATTTAACGTAACACTTCGACAACATTGTGGTGCTTCTGGGAGACACACACACAAAAAAAAATGAGAGCAGCAGAGGCAGTGTTGTTGTGACTTTGTCTCAAGTACTGCATCCTATATTTCCCATAACTCTGTAGTTCGCTGCTCCCTGCCTCATAAAGGCCTTTCAAGAATCTACAGGCCCCCAGTTTGTAATGTGATCTCCCCATTATAAATTGTACTCTTCATGCTCAGGCTGCGATAACACTGTTGACCTCATCAGGGGTTATTTTTCCAGACTCCTTTACTCCTCCAGGGCCACATTCAACAGCTGTTATTACAGTATAATTAGCATGATGAGTAAATTAATCTTCACGTGTAAAGTCAGTGAAGTAGGTTGGTCAGAGCTGAGGGAAGCATTCGGGATCTTGCCTGTGTCCTCTTAAGTCTGTTGTATGAGAAAAAGTACTAAGATAGACAACACTTTCTATACCTTTCGTTCAATGTTTTATTTGGAGTAATACTGTACAGCAGCTAATCACCAGGTAGCTGTTTTTATGAATATATATATGTGTGTGTGTATATATATATATATATATATATATATATATATATATATATATATATATATATATATATATATATATATGTATACACATAATTATAAACGAATAACACTGCAGGCTGCAGCACAAACACTGTTATCCAGTCTTTATGGCCAAAGCCTGCAGACATGTCAGAGTCTGAAAGGAATAAGTGCATATAATGTAATACAGGATAAATGATTTTATATATATTGGCTATTTTACTATTTATTTATTACCTGTTGCCAACACTTCTGCAAACTCCTACTGAATACGATAAAATGTACTGGACAGTGTTATTTATCCCTTCGTCTGGTGGCAGACAGCTGCAGACTGACTCGTACGTATTTGTGAATTAGGTCAGTATCAAAGGCTGCAGGCCAAACCATTATATCACTTACTGTCATGCATCACAGCAGGATATTGATCACCCCATTTGGATAAAGTATTTGTGTTCCTAGCCTAGGGTCCACACACACAGCACCGTGCAGTAGGTGTGGAGCTGGAAAACGAGACCCTGACCTGACCAAGACCCCTCTGCTAAAAGTTCTGTCACTATTAATGGCCTGTTGGGGCACATGGATGTGTCAGGCATGACATTATGAACCATTTTTTCTGTCATTTCTAAATGGGAGACATCAAATGGGGCCACATGAGGTCTCCCCGAACTGTGACAGAATGCAGACAGTACACTGTTTGACCTTTTTTAAACTTCCTGTTTAATTATCCCTGAGAGCATCATTCACAGTGTGTGTGTGTGTGCTTTGGGCTTCACTGCGTTTCTAACTCTTAAAAACACACACTTTAGCCTGGCTGCCATCACTTTTTATGTAACAAGCTTCCAAAAATGTGTCCGTGTGTGTGTGTGTGTGTCCTCTCTGGTCTGACCCCTTTTATGCAGTATGAATATTTTATCAGTGTCGTCCACCACATTCTCCTCTGTGTGTGTGTGTGTGTGTGTGTTTTAAAGCAAATATAGGAAGTCTGAGAGCAAAGTTCACAGAGAGAGCATATTTTAATGTAGAAGTTCTGTCTGCGACGCTTGTCCTTTTCTGTCGATCTACACGTTTCCTCTTTGTACATCAGTCAGACCAGTCATTCCCATGTGTAGAAGCAACACTGGTTTTGGTCGTGCATCCAATCAAAAGTCAAATAAAGAAGAGCTCATTCACTCAAGCTTGAGCTCTTTGGACCAAATAGGAAGAAAAGTCAAGGAAGGCATTAAAGATAATAATGGCTGTTTTCCATACATTCACTTCATGTTTTCTTGCTCCATCCTGTGCCACTATGTCAGTTTTGGCTCTTTATTTTGGTCTTTTGATGAAAATGTTTTTAGTCATTTAGTTATTGTTTTAGTCAAGTTATAGTCAGCTAAACTTAATGACAATGTAGCCTTTATCAGCACCAGCACACATCTGAAGACACATAAGGCTACTGAAATACAAGATGTTCTGCATATTAGTTTAGGTCAAGCATCTACAGTGCATTCAGAAAGTATTCAGATCCTTTCACGTTTTTTCTCACATTTTATTATGTTGCAGCCTTTGTTATGTTGCTGTAATCATTAAAATTCTCAGCCCATACTGATTTTAGCATCAGGCTGCAACATAACACAATTTGAAAAAGGTGAAGAGGTCTGAACACTTCTGAATGCACTGTCAATCAACATCTGAAGGAGAGATATGGTATTTTGGGTAAAACAGTGTGTCATCTGCATAGATTGTGAGATTTTACTGCTCAGGAGCAGACAACGTGTGATTCTACAGATGCATGCAGGTGGTCGAACTACAGTAATTTGTTCATTTGCCCTTTCAGCTGTCTTTCAAAGTGCTGTTTAGCCTAAATACAACTTTCATCACAGTTTTTGTTTTGATTGGTTACTATAAGGTCGTCAGCAAATATTTTTCATTATAGTTTTTGCTGACCCCGTTAACACTGTTGGAAAGTCCTGGTTCAGGAGCAGGGACTTTTTGAGAACAGGAACTGGGGCCCTGGGGCTAAAATTGGACCCAGTTTCCTGCTTTCAAAAACAGGAAAGTACCTGAGTCCAAAGTGCAACAGAGAAGGGCCATTCATTTCTTAGCTCTGCAACTGCACCTATTCACAGGGGCTGTAGGTGATGGAGGCTGGCTGAGCTGCACCTACACGCCTCCTGAGACTAATTACAATACATAGCTCATCTGTCTGTTACACACACCCACCTCCCTGCGGCCTTAGGCCACTCCCTGTATTTGAACACAAACCAGAGGCCTGTGGGCTCTGCGTCTCTGTCTTGTTCTTCACCTCTGTGTCTGTTATCAGGGTTTCATCTCTCACAGCACTCTCAGTATTCGTAGAGCCTGATGGAGAACATACCACCAGCTTCCTACATAAACAACTGTGTGTTAGTGGGTTAGTGTGTGTGTGTGTGTATGTGAAAGTATTACAGCTTCTGTAATTAGGTGTCAGAGATCTTGTGTGAGTGTGAGTTATTGTTTATGGGCGTGTGTGTTTGTGTGTGTGTGTTTGTGTGTGTGTGTGTGTGTGTGTGGTTGGGTGTGTCAGAGAGAATGAACACACCGATATGCTGCTCTCATGAGGAAACACTCCATAATAAAGGTACAGTCTCATTTTAAATGCTATTATTGTGGTCTGAATAGTTACTACATGTAACAATACAGTAAATGCCGATATACTCCACTACATAAAGGGATGTCCGTAACGGTCATTACTGACATGAGGTTATAAAACTTTCACCTGCATTTTTGAGTCAAAAATTGAATTTAAAATGAACATTTTTCATCTAACTCCAGTATATCTGTGATGCGTTACAATGTTCCTGAGCTAAAAGACCGGTAAGAGAAACCTTTTCTCAGTGCGTCCTGGGAGCAAAGCCGGACTTTTTGGAAGCAGTTCCACATGTTTCTTGCAGGTTTTACAGCTTTCTGCAAACAATGAAAAGCTGCAAACACACAGTGTGAATTTGCCGAAGGCTTAGGTGTGATCTCACCATAACAGAGAATGAGGATGTTTTAAATAAATAATGAGGATGTTTTAAACAAATACCTCAGTTCAGGACTTAAGGTACTTTCACCTTTTCACTGTATGTTCAAGTTAAAACTGGTATCATTTCAAAATGTTCCCTAATTTGTCAAGACTGGCTGCTTCACAGCGGAGTGAGATTCATGCTGTGGGACTGACACTGACACTGAGAACTGTAGTGATTTCACTTTTTTACTTGTTCGAAATAGTAATTGGTAACATTACTTAGTTCTAATAAGATAGTTCTAAAGATATTAAAATTCACATTGAAACATAACAAACATTTTGATAATATCTTAAATGTGGTTATAAAAGAGTCATAGTCTACAGTTTTTTGTGACTTCTCAGCCAATTTATGTATATTTATATACATATGAATAAATATACCAATATAACATATATAAACCTGTAATATATAAGTAATCCTGTTTTGTTTTTTTGTTTTTTTTTTAATTTTCGTGTCATATTTTCTCTTTCTCGCTCTGTGTGTGTGTGTGTGTGTTTGTGTGTGTGTGTGTTAGGTGTGTTGACAAAAGCTGTGATTGTGGAGCTTGATGAAATAGACTGAATGGCTTGCGAGGAATGTCAGCGATAGCATCTCACACAGATTAGTGCAATGGCAGCTGGACACAGGGACACCTCAGACCTCAGTGCGCGCACACACACACACACACACACACACACACACACACAAGCAAAAAATGGTTATTCCAAGGGACTGTCTGACATTATCAGTCAGATGATTGACTGACTTAACAGTTTACGGATTTTTAAAAAAATAATTCATTTTAACATTTTTTTGAATATTTAATAATATAAAATATTATTGAACTTTGCACTGTGTGCTAAACGTCCACACATGTAAACATGATTAATTCAATCATTCTTACAGTTTACACAGGAGTGTGTGGTGAGGAGGTTTTATGACGCGACACCTCCACATGACAGGGCGGAGGATTCCCCCGTGGGCGTAGTTGGGGTCATGATT
This sequence comes from Trachinotus anak, assembly GCF_046630095.1. NCBI lineage: Eukaryota > Metazoa > Chordata > Actinopteri > Carangiformes > Carangidae > Trachinotus > Trachinotus anak. The sequence continues at coordinate 17,931,218 of NW_027273860.1, read as the reverse complement.
TACAGGGTGTGAACAGGTATCAGATGACAGAGTCTGTTGCCTCCCTTCCCTCCTTCTGCTTTCATGTAAACTCAGAGAGGGAGGGTCATGTTGTGTGTGTGAATAATGGTACCCTCTGCTTATAGTTCCTCCTTCTCACACACACTGGCACAGACACACATATAGATACCAGCGCTGAGCCTTTGAAGTAGATCCCCTCTGATGTGTGCATTGATTAGTGGGGTGGGGTGTGACCCAGAGGTTTACAGAGCAGGCTACCAAAAGAGAGAAACGACCAGAACAAGCTAGTTACTGACTGACAGACCACAGCTCGCTGAACTGGTCGAACAAAGGAAACCACAGAGTCCCCTGGTGTCATTGAATTGATTACTTGTTAACCATCCAGATATAGATAGGATATGGTAGCAAGGATTGTACTGGAACATTTTCATGTAAACTAGTTGTAAAGATACCGCACATACCCACTGTGCATGACCAAAGCAGAGGTCCAGTGTGGATACTGGTGGTGTGAATTTCCAGCTTAAAAGAAGTTAAATTAAATTCTTCAAGTTGCAGATTTGGTTCAGGAGAGCTCATTTTCTTTTCCCATGATTTGATATGATTTTGAATCCACTGTTTCACCCAATGATAAGCAGTCAAAGCTGCTGTGCAGTAAGCAATCATCTAGCAATCTTTGTACATCTATATTCCTATCACTGTGAGCTGGTCGTGTGTGTGTGTGTGTCTGTGTAAGAGAGAGAGAGAGAGAGAGAGACAGAAAGAGAAGTGAGCATGAGCTAAAAGTCCCTCATCAGCTGTTTCTGTACATCAGCTGGAACCAAAACAGAGTGTGGTTAATGAAAAAAGGGAAATGGCCCTGAAATACACACACACACACACACACACACACACACACACACACACACACACACACACAATATAGTGGTGTGCTCAGTGGTAAACAACACAGACATGTAGTGTACCCTCTTCCATATTAAAGTTAAAGACAGGTGAGCAGATCCGTGAAGAATCACTAAGAGAACTCATCTTTCATAATAATGAAAATGAGTCCATATTTTTTTGTCGGCAAATTATGATGATGATTGTTAATCGTGACCATTTATTCCAGAAACATGATTTAGCTGCAGACGTCTGATGATTCTGATGATTTTAGAGCAGTGAAGAAAATGTAAAAATCATTTCAATTCTAAAGCTTCTTCAATCAGTATTTTACTTCATCTGTGTGAAGCAACAGGAAGAAGAGAAGCAGCAGTGACAACCACAGAGCCATAAACTCATTCAGTCTCAGCAGTGAAACCAGCTCCCATTCTGTCTCTCTCTCTCTCACACACACACACACACACATACTCGTTGATGTGGACACTCACTGACATAATGCGTTCCCCAGCCCCTTACTCTAACCTTAAGTTAACCATCAAACAGACCTTTGCAGTTGTAAAAAAATGGTCAAAATGTGTCCACACAGCCTTAGAAAGACAAGCACACACACACACACACACACACACACACACACACACACACACACACTCCTGCAGTACACACCCACTCGCATGCTAACTGAATAAGCCGAGCATTTAGAGGAAATGTCCCACCTCTCTTAGAAAGTGACATCAGAGGTGAGCTCTCCACGGTGGCTACAAGCCCAGGCCACCGAACACTTTGTTTTTCCAGACCATGTTGAGGCTGTGTGTGTTAATGCATAACCACACACTGCACTCATGATACATGTGTGTGAGTAAGTGCTTTGTATAGTTTCATTAGGTATCCCATAGGGAGTGATATTAAAGATGGAGGACACCCGCCCATTATTATAGCCATAAGCCACAAATGTCCATCTTCAAAGGTCAGACCAGTTTATGTTTTCGGTACTTGTGCTCACTCTGAGACATGAACAAGCTCACTGATGATCTGTCTGAGGCACATTTATCAGTTTTCCTTTCTCTTATCTCACCATTCACTCTATGTTGTGAGGGAGTTTTTTACTGTGTCATCTTCAGAAGGATTTGTAGAATACTATGTAATGGGTGCATTACAGACAGTTTAATGGTAACAACAGGACAAAAAGCTGTTGTCTGCAGTAAAAGTGTCTCCAGATGCAGTCTGAAGCAGGCAGAGGTAATGACTGGAATACATTAGCCCGTGGTGGTAATCTGATCTGGGCTAAAAAATTCATCAATGTTGTGATGATGCAGGGGGATTTTTATCTTGTTATCGTTTCAAATGTTCAATGTGCAAATCAATTATTTTGATGTGGTTAAAAAAACAACAAAAGAAAATGAGATAGTGAACTTTTTTCACACCTACAGTATAACTTTTACTGCACTATGAAGAGTTTGGTCTCATGTAACGTGTAACAATGGACAATGTTTATTGTTCTGATTATCAGTTTGAAGATTTTAGATAAGACTTGTGCCAAATATCCTTGTAAGAGGTGAGCTTTACACACACTGGACCAATTTCTGTTTATATCTAGGTTTGACTTCCTGCTTGTATTCGAAACTACTGTGCTGCTGTGCACACAGTGCTCCTATACAGTGAGAAGAGAAAATAAAATAAAAAATAGTGAAAAATGTTTGTCAGAGATTTTTAAGGTGCAAGATGATGTCTTCAAATCCTATCATTACAGAAGCTGTAACCAAAAAAAGAAAAGTTCAGAGTAGGTCCATGTTTCTTTTACAAATATCGATGGATTAATTGACTGATCTCAACAGTTACTTTGGTGATGACAAGGTCGTCATAGCTGGTTGAAATAATGTCTTTAAAACTACAAAAATAAAACCCAAGTTGCAATAAAATCTAAATATCGTTTAGTAGTGACTCTGTCCACCACCACCCAGAATGTATCCCAGACTTTGAGTCCACTCAGATCACTGTGACTTGCTACAGATTGTTAACTGGTTTTAGATTTTGTCTGTTTTTAGTGGCGATGTTTATATTTTTCTGTAATGTAATGCTGAAGTTCAGTAACTTCTATTCTGAACTGCTCCTACAAATAGTATAACTGTTACTCCACTGTCCATTTCAAAGTCCAAGTTTCTGCCTGATGGATCCTGCCCATTATCCAACCATCAGTGACATCATAGGCCTAACCAGACTCCAGAGGGGTCAGCGTTTCCCTCAGTGCTCTGTCCATGTGACCTCCCATAATCATAGGTCCGCAAGTAGTAATGTAGGCATATTAAGCTGCCCTGCAGTTGTTTTACAGCCACATCGACCTTGGACAGTGAACAGCTCCACATTTACTGCCCAAACCCTTAAAGTAATGGTGTAAGTGTAGCTGGAGGCAAATATTGACATTGAAACTGCCAATTTTCAGTTGTTCTGTCTGGTTTTGTTAAAATCCACTGTTCCTAACGGCACACTGGTCTGTCACGGCCCTCCAGCAGCACAAGGATATCATTTAGGGTTTGATGATGACTGTGCAGCACTTCACAGAAAGTGATCTAGCACTTTGTGTGACACAGGATGAACCTTTCTCTTTCTCTTTTTTAGCCATGTTACACCAGAGCAGAGGCATTTGTCTTTTCACATATCTGAGATAATTATAGTTGCACCAAAGCAGTTAATGCTGCAGTGCCTTGCTCAGCGGCAAAGTTTAGAGCACACTAGATATCCCAGCAGCTGGTAGGTATCTGGTTTCAAACCAGCAGCTGGAATGTTCAAGTGAATGTAAGAAGTATGTATCAAGCAACACAATATTTCCTGAGCTGAAAAATGTTACAGGGTTAATGATTTATGAACAGTAAAAATCTTATCATTAATGTGTTACGATCTAGACTGTTATTCAGTGTTTAACCAAGGAAGTTGGGCTCACGTCTAGGTCATGTCATAATGTTTGCAATGTCTCCACTAAAGAGCCGGAGGTGACTGCAGGAGTAGGTGGGCCGCCCTGGGCAAGTGTCCTTGAGCAGGATACAAGTCTCCAAGGCTGGTTCATGTAGCAGACCCTGACCCCCGACCTTCCTCAGGATTAATCAAGCATGACATTACGTTGTTTTGTCGTATATTAAGGGAACAGGAAGAAGAGAAAATGCAGAGTGATTTTTGGGATTAGGTTGCATGTGTTATGTCACCCATCACCCTGACAACAGCTAAGGAGCCTGCCGGTGTTAAGCCTATAGAAAAACCCTCCACGTACACCACTCACATACTCATTTCTCTTCTCCTGTCTCTTTCACTCCCTTGTAGATTTACAGATCTTCTCTCAGTCATTCATCCTGTCAACATGCACTGTATGATTAAGGTTTCATCTTGTAGCAACTTTGTTCAGCAAAAAGATTTTTTTTAAATGAAATATTTCAAATCGACACTCTGCTGCTCCTTAAAAGTCACTTCAGAGCTGAGAAATGATGCAGGATTATGATAGAAGTTTGCTGTGCATCTCGATGCGATGATAAATGTAATCATTTTTTGTCTTTAATTTATCAGATGAAGTGATGCCATGAGAAGTCATCATTCATGCCTCCATAATCGCTCAGTCAGATCATTTGCTTGTATTGATGGAGTGGTACAGAAGGAATTAAGATAGCTGCTTGCTTCACGACTACATAATTGCGGCCTGTCCGCCAACCCAGCTTGTCAAGGTCTGCAGAAGCACTAACCATGCAAGGCTCCTTCTTTAGTTCCTTCGTCTGTAGGAACCACGACACAGTCACGTCCTTCTCCACCCCCTTCCAAAACACACCATTTATCACATAACCAAGGTGTTTATAAGACCAGAATAACAGGAAAGAAAGGAGAATCCAGCACACCAGCTTTGAACCTCAGCATATAGAAAATGTAAATGTAGTTCAGCCTTTCCTGCTTTCTTCTTCTATAGCCACATTACTGTGTGCTCGCTATAGGCTGGTCACCCACTACAGTGTTGGAGAGCAGTGGCAAGTCTTGACAGTGCAGCTTGCACAAGTATGTACACTATAATTGTTGTAGACAGGGGCGGCTAGAGATCACACATGGGTCACTACTTATAGCATGTTGGAGCCTTTAGCTGGCTACGAACAGTATTCATTTAAATTCATTTGTTTCGAAATCCTGATTTTCAAATGACAAGAGCCGTGCTTTATCTGAGGCTTATATAATTAATAGTGTCTGAACAAACAGTTGTTTTTCAAGGTAGAAACCATCAATGTCATTAGCTTTTGCAAGTGTTGCTCAGCTGTTGCTAATTAACGTTATTTCTGTCCGTTAGCTAAAAAAAAAAAAAAAAAAAAATTGCTGCTGTCTATACATTTACATGGTTTTGTGGGAAAAGGAGCACAAAAATAAGGAGTGGGCTTTGTCTTTTTGTTTTTCATAAACGACCAACAAATGTCTTTAGCTTTCTCCATGAACAGTCTGGTGATTAGCCTCACGTCAGCTTCACACAGGTAGCTGGCAGATTGGCAGTTGCTGGGTGCGAAATATAGTGAACAGAGATATCAATACCTTATAATACAACTTAAGAATAAAACATAATAGTTTTTAAGATTTTAACCTCAAAAGTTTTGAGTTGAGACTTGAGGCGGTGAAGCTGTCCTGTCAGTCTGTAAAGCTAACGTTAATGTTAGCTTGAACAGCTACGGTGCGGAGGAAGTCGGGTCGTTAGCATAACAGTCAGGTTTGACTTAGCAGCAGTTTGTAATTATTACAATAACTGGCCAACTATATAGCTGTTTTAATGGATATAACAGCACTTTTGAATGTCAGAATAATATCTGAATGTCAAACATGCCGCTAATGTGATATACTAATTAACTGTAGGCTAAATTTGACAATTTTTGCATAGATAGATAGATACATAAATACTTTATTAATCCCACGGGGGAAACTCAAAATAGTAGTCCAACAGCTCAGTAATGTATTTTATTTATATTTGTATTATTTTATTCGAGTCATATAATGCACAGACAAGATAGTGATAATGTGATAATCCTTTCTACAATAACAGTATTAATACAAACCAAAAAAAAAGCTTCAATTTAAATTGTAATTGTAATATTGGTCATAAAAATTGCAAGCCCTAGTTGCTTTTATCTCCATGCCTTGTGATCTGTCAGATAAATTGAGTTGTTTTTGCAGCTTTATCATCATGTGCGCTTTGTCATTGTGCTTTTTTGTTTACATACAATAGCGGTGTGTCACAGCAGATTAAAAAGAGGCTTAACCTTCACCTCTGCTTTTTTGGCAGCTGGGGGACACACACCCATCAGCCTGTGAGTGCACACATATAGACATGTATGGGTTTACACACACACACACACACACACACACAGACAGACACACACACATAAATGCACAACTAATCCACACATGCTCTCGAACATTTGTTAGCAGACAACACAATAGAAACTGCCTTTTCCATGGATTTCCTTCCTTTGTTGAATCCAAATTATTTCTGAGTGGCCACACCACAGTTGTGAGCAGGAGGTGGAGGAAAACTGTAGCTCCGCTCACACTAAGGCAGCTCTCCAGGTTCAAAAGATCCTCGAGTTTGTGACTTTCTCAAACCAAATCCATCCCACTTTAGGACCAGACTAATGAAAAGGTTCTGCTCCTGTGGTCATGTGGGGACCTGCTGTAAAGCTGAAGGAGCCGATATAAGAACAAACAAAACTAGATTTGTCTGTTTTTCAGCTGTTGAAATGACTGTTAAATGAAATTGGTTGGTAGACTGGGTGGCATGGATCACCCTGCTAACTCTGCAGCTGGCACCAGTGACGTACTGGATGCTAAACACACACACACACATATGATGTGGGGTTAAATATGGAAACTGGGGCAGTGTCTCTGACCAGCATGGCTTTGTGGTCGAGGCAGTAGGCAACAGTCTTCCTGTGACACACCCTGGTCTCAGCACTGGGGTCTCATTTACTGCTGCTGATACACTGGCAGTCAGGCATGAGTACGCCTACGTTTAGTTTATTTATATTCCCTCGTCAGAAAACTAAGCACAGTTGCTGACTGATTCACTAACTCAACATTTGATTGAATGTCTGAGGACTGATTAATTTACTGGCTGGATGACTGACTGTCCATGTGACTGATTGATTGATTGCTTGTCCAGTTGTCACAACACCCTCAGTGTCCACTAGATGCAGATGTGTCGCATTATGGCTCCTTTGCAGCTGCTGGAAACTTTTCTCATTAGTTATCGACTTTGATTGTCTGGTTTGTTTATTTCACTGTCCTCAGCAAAATCTGTGAATAAGGAGAAGGCACGGTAATTAAAACAAGTAAAGTTCAATGTATTGGTCACCTCATAAATGAGCTGTGATAAAATGTTAACCACACTTATAAAATACAAAAAATATCAGCAGAACAACTCAAATCTATATTGGAAACGTTCCTGCTACAACATCTCACTTCCAAAACACCACCAATGAGCACGCCATGAACATGCTGTGTTCAGTAACACTTCATCCAAAGGGTCTTCTCCAAACTGCTGACACAAAACAGGAAGAACACTTTGGTCTAAATTATCATTGTGTGTAGAAGCATTAAACTTCCCTTAAACTTGACCCTAGAGTGTGTTTTTGTCAGTGTATTAGGCGAATATTAAGGTTAAGTGGTGAATTATACAGCATATTAGACGTCCAAGGCTCATATCAGTCCAGTCAGTACTAATTGAGATTGTGGGGGACCTTGGGGAAACTAAAGGGACCTTGTCCAAACCATGAAAAACAACCCCAGTACAAAATTATATGACCAGAGCTACACAAACATACTTTGGGTTGTGTACCTGTACCTGTTCTTTTTGCACTGAGTGAATGGATGATCCAGCAGATGGGGCTGTGGAGATGTATTTGAGCTTTGGCTGCCTCTCTCTGAGGATTGCAACTGATTTTGAGAAATATTTTATTTAATTCATTAAAGTTCAGATCTCAAACCTTAAAAAAATATTTGCTGTTAGTTTTTATTGCATAAAAGTGTATTTTTAATGAAAATATGTTTACATGTACTTTCAGTGAATAAGTTTAGATCCACTTATATATATTATAGTGGTGGCTGCAGTTTAAGAAAGAAGGGTACATTGATGCGTGGGTGTAGGAGCCGTCAGCAGGGCAGCCAGATAGAAAGGAAACTGTAACAACTCAAAGGTCTCAGGCCTGATCCTCTTTGCAGACAGTGTGCTCTCCTGTATCGTCCTTGAGCAAGACCTTGAACCCTAACTCGCCATTTCAACAATGTGAGAAAGGGAAGTCTGACAAAGATGATTTTCACAGGGCAGAGATGTTAGGTGTAGTGTAGGGTGGATAATGGACGGAGAATTGTAAAATGGAGACGAGTGTCTGGAGAGCAGGGGAAAGGCCGGCTGCTGCTGGCACCGAAGATAATCTGGCATTATAGTTGGAAGATGACACAACATGACTCGGCAAATTCCCCTGGTGGCCATTGGTCAGCTGAACTCCCAGATGAGCTGATGACTGCTTGGATGTGTGTCTCTTTGTGTCTGAGTCCATGTTTAGGTACAGATTGTGCCTGTGTGTTACACCAAGTCATGCATTTCTTTCATGCAGCATAATCCCAACTGAAACGGTGCCTCCCTGTGGTAGACAGTGGTATAATGTTTAGGTTATCGTCGGTGATTTAGAGCTGTGTTTCTGTGCAGTTGCCGCAGAGATCAGGCTCAGGCCTTGCAGCTTGTTGTCAGTGAGTGTGTTGCTGAGGGACACTTCAGCAGGGTCCTCTGGTCTTGTTGCAGCATCTTTGGCCACTGTGATGCCTCCTCAGGACACAAACCTGAGGCCCTGTTCAGTTCACATCAGTGATTTTGTCCTTTAACCACTTCTCCATTTTCATCTCTTCAGTTTCTTCTGCTTCTGCTCTGCTCCTCCTCTTTACTTTACCCCCAATTTCTTACTTCTTTATGTCTCCATTTCAGCTCCAGTGTCTAATCTCCAGCTGATATTTGATAATATTAAAATAGCGTAGGTTTTGCAAAAACAACCATAACTTAATAAGATTTTTTGATGTAAAGCAAAAAAGACGTTTTAAAAATTGTTGGAGGTTAAGGATAAAACTTGGCTGTATTTCGCTGAAGAGGGAACATTTGTTTTAGACAGTCTATGTTACATATAGTCACTGTTTCAGTTGCATTTTTGTGACTGTAATCCAGTATATAGTTAGGACTAGTGTTTAAGATTTTCCCATGATTTCAAAGTGATCATTTCTCAGAAATATAGGCTACTTCTCTTTCCATTTCAGTAAATGGAGTTAAGAACAGAACTGCACTGAACTAAACAATTTGAATGTAAAATAACACTTTCCTGATGTAATTCGTTCATTTTGATTATATGGATATATTACAGTTTTACTCAAGAATAACCTATTATTGAGGTGACAAAAACACAGTGCCAACCATACAGAATAATACTTGTAGCATATTGTTTTGCACTGTGAAGCAGCATCATTTGACCCTCGGACTGAACGATGGTGTTTCACAAATGATGATGCTTCACAATTAAAACAGTGGTTTTGTAGCTAAATGCCAAGCAAACCTTCACTGTTTAACCCGGACACCCAGATATCTTTTGTCCTGCAAACGCTCAAGTCAGTTCTTCAGTCAAGTCTGTGCAGAGGAGAAAATATTGCAGAGCCTGTTTATACCTCTAACAACACAGGCAGTCATTAGGGTTCATTTGAATGACTGGGGAGTAATTTGCATCTACCAATTGGCCTAAAATCGTGATGTAGCTTTCCGTGAAATTGCCTTCAAGATAATTTGTGTACAGTATATTTGTTTTTTCTTAAAAAACAAATATACTGTACATAAGAATATACTGTACATAAGAAAAACATTTTCTTAAAGGGCCAGTGTGTAGGATTTATGGGGATCTGTTGGTGGAAATATGATATTAATAATTATGTTTTCATCAGTGTGTAATCGCCTGAAACTATTGTTATGTTTTCATTAGCTCAGAATGAGCCCTTCGTGTCCACACAGGGAGCGGGTCCTCTTCCATGAAGGCCGCCATATTTTTACAGTAGCCCACAACAGACAAACAGAGGACTGGCTCTAGAGAAGGCCTTCTGCGTTTTTACCTTACCCGGAGGCCATCGTAGGTTCTCCTACAGGTTGGTTGCAATCCGCAACCTCACCACCAGATGCCACAAAATCCTATGCACTGGTCCTTTAAAAAAAATGTCCCCCCCCTGTTAAGAAATTAACAGTATTTATAGGACAGCAATGGTTAAAACTATTAACCCCTTGATAAGTTGTTCTTTATTTTCTTGATGTTTCATGAACACCTGCTTTTGTGACTTGTTTGGTTTAGAGTAGGACAGCAGTGTTTATGCAGTGGCAACATGTTTATTCCTGTGTCTCTTTGTCTGTGTGCAGTCATGGCGGAGTTAGACCTAAGTCTGAGTGATGCGCTGACAGACAGCGCTCCCCAGACGGGCCCGGAGAGCCTGGTGGAGCGGGACTTTGTGGCTCAGCTGGAGGCGGAGCCCTTCGACGATCAGGTCGGGGAGACGGTGGGAAAGACGGACTACATCCCCCTGCTGGACAACGACGACACCAGGGCAGGTGAGGTGATTGTGACAGTGGACTGTGTTGTCACGTCCTTCTCTTTCCTTCTGTTTGGACTTCTGACAGTGCTGCCAGGACAAGATGAAAACGTGGTGGCAGGTAGTGAACTGATCAGGAGGATTAAGAGGCAGAGAAAATAGAGAAAAGAGAAATGAGGTGAGAGGCAGGTTTTGTCCGGGGCCCTTTGATTCCACCAATAACTTCCTCCCTACCTCCCTGCCTTCTAGCAGGTTAGCAAAGAGAAACACAAACAAGTAAATATACAGAAAAATGTCATCAAAAATTGTTAAAGCAGGACTGCTTGTAAGAAATCGCCACTGATCACTGAAATTAAAAAAGCTAAAATCATGAAAGTCTCAGTTCAACCCAATTACAGGAAAATACATTTGCACCAAAACGGGCATCCACTGCAGAGTCTCCTGCTTGAAGCGGTGGAGTGACTTTTGTTTGTGGTGCTCAAAACCTCATCTCAACAACTTTGAGCATAACAGGGAAAAAACTGTCCATTCATGTCCATTGTACAGAGGTGGTGAATGAGAGTCTCAAAGGTTGAGATTTTAAAATTTGGAAACCTGAGAGTAAAGCTGTGTTGTAGTAAGCGGGAAGATGTTGACTTTTATTCATTTATATACCTATGAACTTAAAGCTGTATTTATTGGACTTACTTTTTCATTCGTAGCTATTTTGGGGCCACAGAGCAAAACACAACACTGATATATATCACCTTATAAAGTTGTTATCAAGTATCTCACCTGTTCATATGTCTAGCAACACAGAGACTCATTAGGATTCATTTAGAGTTTTGTTTCTGGTCACCTGGCAAATTTAACTCTAATGTTCACTCTCACTCAGCTCTGTCTTGCTTTCCACCAACTCCTGAGAAAAAGATCTGACCCTTTATCCTCTGAATGCTTCACTATATTCACGGGCTAGTTGCTAACTGTGTCTGTCTGCTGTTTGTTGCTGGAGAGGTGTGTACACACTGGGTTTATCTGAGCACTATCACTGAAAACAGCTGCGGCTGGGAAGAGTTCGATGAGAGTGAAGTTTGCAAGCAGGACATCTGTGGGCTAGTAAAAGATGCTAATGACTACTACTAGATGCTAGCTCCAGAAAGCTAGCAGAGGCTGAGAGCTAATCAATTAATATAAAAATGTTGCCTAGTGCAGCTTTAAATAAGAGCTAAACTCTTGATAATTGTAAAAAGAAACACAAACGTTTCTACCTTCATGAAACTAAAGGCAGTCTGTGTTTTGGTTGAAATTTTCCTGAATGACATTGTACTTTTATTTTTTGTGCCCCTGGACCTGATTGTATCTACATTATCTTAAACGGGGTGAGGATGTGTGTTATGTAACATGAACTGCAGCTTCTCCTAAATGACTGATAGTATCAGGCACCGCTGGACATCGGCTGCCATTTTTGATCTGCTGGGCTGTCATTCAGCCACAGGGATGATAGTAGCCGGAAGCTACGCAGAGTAGCGGTCACTGCTTTGAATATCCCAGCTGACTGGTAGAATTTGGGAACTAAACAGGAAGTTGTGACACCGCTCTGAACATTTACAGCTCAAATACCTTCACTGCAGCTCATCTGCTGAAGTGAAGATGTTCAAGGTTTAGTTCCAAGGTCTGCATGTATGATGATAACTCACCCCACTGCTGCTGTCCAAGGCTCCGTGTCCCTGACCGACAGGCCAGGATAAATAGAAAAGCGTAGGTCATGGGCTTTGTGTTATCAGCTACATATTAAACATGTCACATCATGGCACAGTGGCAATCAGGGTGTCACGGTTCCTCTTCACTCATCACTTTTCAAACTGATGATAGACCATGTTTTTGGGCTTTTTTCTGCTTGAATATGTTTTCAGATAAATAAAATTTAGGACATGTTCTTTTTAATATTTATTTTTTGGAACCGATATTCGAGCTGGTTTTCCTGTGCATTTAGAAAACATGCTGGTGGTTTAATGGTTTTGTATATAGATGAATAGATGGCTACTGCAGGCTAATAACCTCAGTCAGGGATCAGGAATCAGTTTGAGAAGCCCCTTTTACCTAAAATAAATTTTTGAAAGAGCCACTGCAAAATTATTGATTGTTTTCCTGTGTGACAAATTTTACCTACATCAAAAAAAAAAAAAAAAATGTTGCTCCTGCGATTTGGATATTGCACTGGGCCATATATATTTCAGTTAATTGTGCAGCCTTAATTTTAACTAATTTAATTACATTTTCCAAACATGACACAGTATAGACAGTATAGCAGAACAGAACCAGGAGATAACAAAACTAGTAAAACATACCAGTCTACCTTTCATCTAATGTTGCAATATTAAATATAGTTAAATATAGTTGACTTTTACACTAGAAGAACCAAAATAACGCCAGGTTTGATAGATCTTTGGTTGTTTGCATACTGACTCTGTGCAGGCGTTGCACAAACAGACTTGCCTTATTTCCTGCTTAGCTGATGACTACTGCTTCCTATTGAAATAGCACAATATTTAGCGCACATCTCCCTGTAACTGTAGCTGTGATACACTAATATGGTTTCTGCACCTCTGGCCAAACTATGATATCAACATCACTGAACAATCCACTAACAAGATAGTGAAGCTGTACAAAAAAACATATTTTAATGTTCCACAGGTAGAACAAAATTCATCACCACAACCTGCACTGCACAAAAACACACACACCTACAAAGCAAAATAACATCTGTTGTTGCTTCATTACAACAGCAGTGTCCTCACAAGAGCCTTGATGGACATCTGTAAAAGAGAGAAAACAGCTGCTGTCGCAGATACAGGATGGAAATACAGCGATTAAAAAAAAAAAGTAGTAGTCTAGATTTATTAAACTGCAGAGAAATAAAGTGTTGCTGAGATAGAAACACAGACATGCAGCTAGGAAGGTAAGTAAACACACAGATAAACAGTGGATGGGTCAAAGAAACAGCTGAGTGCATAACCAGATAAAAGGAAGTGACAGTGAAAGCAGGATGACTCAGCTCTCAGGCCTGTTTTGGTTACACAGACACTTTGGTCAGACAGTCAGACTGTGTGTGGGCACTCGTCATTGGCAGCCGGCTGCGGGACGGGCCGTGGGTGGTGTTGCCAGTGATCAACTCTGGCACGCAGTGTGCATTTGGACAAATGCTGACGTGCTGACACCCTGAGTGCCAAACAGCAGGGCTAGGCAGTCCGCAGTTTATTGTCCTCTGTCAGCAGGAGAGCTAGACAGGGGAGGCACAGATTTGTTTTTTTTTTTTTTAATTGGAGGTGCTGTTCTGGTGCCTTGATGCGAACGTAATGTGCACTCCTGAAGCCTGATGTGTGTTTGATGAGTGTCCTGCGCTCTGTGGTATTTGTGTCCCGTGTCGGACTGTGTTGCATGCCTATCTGTGATATCTGCATGGCTTTGCTTGCATGCTGGGCTGTATATTATGTGTGTGTGTGTACTGTATGTGTGTGTACACGGTGAGTCCTGTGGCCCACATCACAAAGAAAGATTAGTCAGTAACCATCTTCAGGTACAAGTTCAGGTTTTCTGGGGTGACAGACTACGGTAATGTGCCGGCAAAGGTAGTGAAGAAGAAGAAGAGTGTAAGCGAGCAAACATGGATGTAAACAACTTAAAAACACAGCTAATCAAATGTTTTGTGAAGGGTGCGTTTGTAAGGTCTTAGCGATACTGTGTTTGGTCAGAAATACTGATTGTAAATTTTTTTGGTGTAACGTTCTGCACTCATGACCTTTTCACAGTGAGAGTTCACTGAGCAATTTGATAACCAGCTTCATGATGCTGGTTATAAAGGATGTGAGGCTCAGGTAACCCAAAGAGAACCAGACTAAGTTGAACCTGCTTCGTGATATAGACCCCTTACCCCCCATGGCTCAGCTGTAGTGCGTTATCCACTAATCCCTGGCTTCCTAAAGTTTCTTTGAGCAATACTATGACCCCTGACTTGTTCCCTGTTGTTAGACCAGCACCGTGTGTGCGACTATAGCTCACTGCCACCTGTGTGAATGGTGAGTTTATGGGAGAACAAACTGTGAAGCTCAACACATTCCCCACTTACTGAAATCAGTATTGTGTGTGTGCATGTGTGTTTCTGTGCATGTTTATGTGTGTGTTTGTGAGTCATTTGTGCCCTTGCATGTCAGAGCCTTGCTGTGTTGATACAGTATGTTATCTGTGTGTTATATAATTGTACACGTGTGTGATGTGTCTTGCAAAGTGGAGTGATTCAGCAGTCGGATGTCACACAGCATCGCCTCCTCCAGCGTCCCACCCTGACACCAGCAGATACGTGCCGCCTTCTGCCTGACCATAGCTCCCACAGGCACACAGCACCACACACACACCCCATATAGTACAACTGTACTGAGGGGCCATTTGAAAATCCTGAGAGGTCGGGGTCAGTAGTTTCCACTTGAATCCGGACAGTCTGTCATGTTTCCACATACAAACCAATACAATGCAGTTTGATTTTCTATCTCGTCAAGCCATTAGCACTCAGATAGGTAGTAATGTGTCTGATTGTTTTATGTGTGTGTGTGTGTGTGTGTGTGTGCGTGTGTGTGCAGACACTGGTACTGCGTTGGAGAATGGAGAGCAGGAAGCTCATGGGGTGCAAAAGCCTGGTAAGACATATCCCACAATTCCCTTCTGCCGTCGGTCAGTCTGCTAAGGCCTCTTCGTCATCCTCATCCTCCAGTCATGGCTTTTAAGTCCTTTCTTGTCTTTCAACCTCGTTTACTTCCTACTTGTTCTTCACCTCAGTTTGATTCTGTGTGTGCTCAGTGTGTGTGTGTGTGTGTGTGTGTCTGTGTGTGTTGACACCCTTAGTGTTATTAGTAGCATTTCAGAGAGCAGGATGTCAGCTGCTCTTACTGCTTTCAAGGGCCTCTTACTTTCAAGGCTGCTGCTCTTGTAATTCTTGAAGCTGTTCACACTGAGGAAGAAAATAGGAACGTAATGATTTTAAAACCTTCTCCACACAGTCAGGAATATAATTCTGCTGGCAATACAAACTCATTGTTCTTTGGTATATAAGTAGTGGAATATAAATATTTGAGTCAAGAAAATAATACATGAATCAGCCTTTAAAATATCCAGCAAATTTATCTTCCGTCTTGTGAACGTCCTCAAATTCACGCAAAAATACCAAGGACATGACCCAGTGAAATATAAAACGTGAATTGATTTGGGGCGACTATCCCCACACACCATTTAAACCTCACTTGTGTGTAGTGGTAACTGGCAGAGCGATATCAGAGGATGTGGGTGTGTGTTCTCTCACTGACAACTCATGGAGCCTTTAATGGTAGTTTTGACTCTCCCAGCACAGTCTCATTTTTCAGCAAATGTACTCAGAGAAATTTGACCTAATTTGAACAATGACCACATGAAAATCCAAAACATAGAGACTGTGAGTAAAAGTAACAGTTCACAAAGTGTATGTTTTATTTTATAAAACAGTGTTACCAGTAAACTTGTGTAAAACCAGTGAAAGTACTTTTTCTTTAGAATAGTTGTGCAGTATATATGATGTATGGTGCTCCAGCTGCATTATATCTGATGGCCACACATGCTTTAAGATAGCTGAACCTTCAGTGATGCTTAATATTTTATGTGTTTTATCAGATGTCTCTGAATGTAAACTGTAAATCTGATGAATAACTATGAACTCACAGCTGTCCTTAGGTAGACTGCATGTTTATCACTTTGATCTTGTATCATGAGGGAGGTGGGACCTCATTGTGAAGCCAGTGTTATACTTTCCATAACTGTGAGTCTGTGAGGTCCCGATAGAGTCTGCATGATGTAAATTTCATCATCAGCGTCTGCGTACCCACAAATGAGTCCCCGCAGCCACTACACCACAAGGGCCACAACTGTGCACCAACTTCCTGTTCTGTTGTGACTGAGCGTCCGCACACACCAGTTATTTGCTCTCAGTGCTTTTCTTTTTTTTAATCTTTTGAACCTGTTTATGAGAAGCAAGAAATCAGTCGCCCCATGAATTTGATCCAAAGTGTCACCTCTGTCGGGGAAAGTTGAATAGCTGCCTTCTACAGCTCAATTTTCAATCAGTTGTGAATACACACGAGTCAATTTGCATAGTAAATTCTTGAAAATGAATCTTAATTGACAGCAGGAGACTGTCAAATTGTTGCCCTGATAATATAAGCAGCGCTGCTTTTAATAAATGAAACAACACGGCCATTGAATATCACTGCCCAAGTCCCGTGTATTACACACTTCTTCAGTTGCTTATGATGCAAATGAATTGTTGGAGTGTTGTCTCATATTGGAGATAATTAACTGCAGAGAGGAGACGCAGCTCTACACAGGAATGCTTATTGTGTCTAATGAAATCCTCCGTCTCCCCGTCTCTGGTTGTCTGCTCATACTGAAATAGACAAAGAGGACTGTCTCTGGTGTGTGGGTGTGTGTTTCAGTGTGTGGTCCATTTTAGAAGTCAGCATATGAATTTTTTTTTTTCAATAGTCTGGTCTAATTTTTTTCTCCATACATACTCCTGTTCCTCGTGTCGCTTTGTTTTCATCATCACACAGTGATCACACTTCATACATCAGGGCCGTGCATGACATTGGCAGAAAGAGGATTTTGCATGGGGGTTTAAGTGAGTATTTATGGTCTCCTACACTGACACCATGCAGTTCCCACGGCTGCACATGTGTGCAGAGTACAGAGTTGGTACCACAAGTGAGTTCATCCCTAAAAAGTTGTTAAAAAGTTTGAACTGTAACTTGTTCATAAATGAACCAAACAGCAGAGGACTAGGAAGGAGATGCAGACAGAGATCTGCTGTAGACCACAGCGTCACAGGGCAGAAGTCTTTCACCGATCTGGATACAGAATAAAGGTTACCGGGGCGACGACGTCCTTGATGATGAATGAATTGACCACTGTTGGTGGAGGCCTCAAACACAAAAAAACCTTGGCCATTAAACTTAAACTGGCCTTCACTGGATCCTTACAGCATGGCACAATGTCAACAATGGACCAGTCACAAAAAATGGCAGCAGGTCAGGTCTGAAAGTAGCACCTGCTCCCAGCCACAATAACTGCTGGTGTATCAATAGAACACTGGTAAAACCTCTGTGACCAGGTGAATCCATGGTAAAACCTACAGATGTAATGAACAAATCCACTTTAACTTGAAGGTTAAAAGGGAGATTTTCTAGTTGGTGGTACAGAAATCCTGCGCAGCAAGTCCTCCAATCACTTCAGCAGTAGGGCTGTGCCAGTATAAATTTTTTTGTGTGGGTATCAACACTGAAGTCCTGTGTTTATTGAAACTAAGTGACAGAGTCTGGGATGTGCCATATGTAACATCCACATCTGCTGCTGCAAATACAAACCTTGATGTGGGCTCAGCGTGAGTGGTTTTCTAATGTGACAGAAACAGTAGGAGCTCACTTTGATAATGTGTAGGAGATTTGACCATTGCCCAAACTATAAGAGCCTGTCACCTCAGGTCCTCATCTAACCAACCCACTGTGGCTGTTCTCAGGTCATATTCTATATCATATCCCGAGAATCATTAAAACCCGGATAATACAAAACAGGGACTAGTGTGTATGTAAAGATACTACTTGACAGGTGATGTTGAGGCACGACACAGAACACATGTTAAATAAAATTAAACTTGTGAAAAAGAATTATAAAAGTATTGTAGTGGTGCTAAAATATTCCAAGTCAGACCCCTCAGGAGAGGCAGCAGACGTCCATGAGTACATCCAGTGGTGTTATGGCACTGACAAGATGCAGAGGTTATGCTGTAGACATGAATGGAGGAGAGGATAGTTTTGTGCATCTTTGAGCTCCAGGTTTTTGTAACTCCACTCTGAGTCGTACTGGGACTTCAGAGGAGTAGCAGTCTAGTTTTGTAGGATTGTCATGTAATACCCTCCATCCTATTCTCTACCTCATGAAAACTATGCATGTGAGTGCATGTGGTGTGAAAACAGCAGCACAGAGGATGGCCACTCTAGAAACCAGCAGTGTCAGGAAGTGTAAGGTTTGTGTTGCCAAAACCTCGACTGCAGGGACGAAGGGACGAGAAAATGTATCCTGTGTAGTTTGAGACGGCTGATGATAGTGAGCGCCTGGTAGGGCTGTTGTGTAGCGGTGATTGTCTCAGGTTACCAACACTTCATCATCATTGTAGATTATTTGAAGAGCAAGTACTGTCTGCTGAGGAACGAAACTGGCTCTGAGTGACGTTACGTTTCTCTGTTTCCCACTGAATGTCAGTCAACACCAGTGTAATGTAGGAAGGTGCCGCCTTCACGTCCTGTGTGTGATCCACTGAGGTGGCTGAGAGGCTCGGTGGGGATGGATGCTGGTGACAGTGGGAGGAGTGATGTGCATTTAAATCAGACATTTGTGTTGGCATGTTCACCGCTTAGCTGCCTGGCTGTTTGCATGGCATGGGGTAGCTTGTGTTACCATGGTTACAGAGGTGTATGTGTGTATTTCTAATGGGGAGAAATGCTGTGGATGTTCAGTGTAAGTGTTGGTTAATCTCTATCTGTAATTTCGCAACAGAAAAAGTACAGTGTGATATAATTAGTTTTTATCTGCGGGCCTACTTTAGTAGACGGAGCATCTGGCTTCGTCTCTGCGCGTTGGATCCATTCATCACTGTTATTCCAGCAGAGCCCAGGGACAGGACGCAGGACGCAGGCGGTATAAGTAGTAACTGGGTCAGAGAATTGAGAGCGTAAGCTGAATCCTGACAGGGCAAGTGCAGATGTGTGTGTGTGTGTGTGAGCATGTGCTGAGATGCTGCATGTCACCTCTGCTGCATGACACTACTGCATGGACAAGTGTATGGTATAGAAATATTTGACCAATATGAGATGGTGAGCATCATGAAATCTGGCATTTCTCATGTTGGTCAATTATTTGATATTTGTTAGATGAGTTGTAGAGGATTCTGTGACAGCTTTACTAACCTGCTTTCTTCCTTTTTTCCCTTTATCTCTCCCTTTCATCCTCTTTTCTTCTTTTCCCTCTGCATAAACATTTTTTTAATTTATGCTCTTATTTTTTCAAATCTTACTTTCTCTTATATGACACTTTTATTATTTCTCCTCACCCTCACCTTTCTGAGTGAATTATTCTTTGTTGATGCACTTCTTTTACTTTTTCTACTCTTCCTTCTCTTCTTCCTCACTGCTGTCCACACCATTCTTTTACTCTGCTTCCCCTCCTTTCCTCCCTTATTTTTGCTTTTCTCCTCCTTTCTCGATCCCCATGCTTCAGAGGACTAGAACCCGCCTCCATCACCATGCCGACTGTCAATCAGCTGTGCTTCCGCTTCTGTGCACCTCTTCCCTCTCCCTGTGCTTCCTATGCACACACACACACACACACACACACACTCATACACTCATGGCTCCTTTGATCCAGTATGAGGGAGAAAGGCTGCGGTAGTGGGCAAGAAACCACATTGGACATTCACACACATGTGCAGACACATGCACACACACATGCACACACACATGCACACACACATGCACACACAGCCATGCCATGCTGTCCTGACTTCAGCACACGCTGTTCCTCATAATAATGCGTCGGCACAGTGTGATTCACTCCGCTGGGCAAACTGGGCTTTTGGACATACACACAGAGTCACATTTGAAATTCAATTTGTATTTTTATTTATTTTTTTTCCCGTCTGTAGTTCTTCTTGGCCAAAAATGACAATATTCCCACTGTGTCCAATGAAATGTTCTCTCCTCTTTTTCTGATCATTTATTATTTGCAAGGCAAAATATATTTGTCCAATATTAACCAACATAAAAAAGAGATTAAATTTAACTGTATGTATTTCAACAGTTTACTGTGGCATCAGCAAATGAAATCCAAATGAGCATTTACTCACACTGAAGCAGACTCAGACATTTATACATTAATGTCCTCACACACACAGACACACACACACACTCAGAGGCACAGACACCATCCAGCAGCCAGCCCTTGTCCTCCTGTCTGAAACCCTTCACACTGACTTCTCAGTGCTGCCAGCCTGACGCGTCAACACACAGCAAACCAGCACACACACAAACATACTCACATATTGACCCACCAAAGGACTATTTGTATTTTTGTCCAACGTGATTTTTTTTTTCTTCTCCTGTAATTAAATGATGTGGTCACCTTTCCCCAAAAATGTCCAAGCCGTCGGACCAGGTCTCTCTATCTGCTTTGCACTATTTTTCACTATGTTTCTTTACCCAAATAGATAGAAGAGTTAATCCTGAAGCCAGACCTTCAGGTGACAATCATTCATGTAAAGAATGTAAGAGACGTCCCACGAGTCTTTGAGCCGCCTGTTGTTCCTTCTCACTGTTGATTAGCACTAAGTTTGTAGTTCTGTGGGTCATAGATTTTTCTCAAAGCCTCAGTTTATCTTTAGATTTCAAATTGTTACATACTTTATTAGCTTGTCTACATGAGTCATTGCTAACAACATTATGTGTTTGCTGCGTCTGTTTCTTTATTGTGTCGTTATATATGCAATAAATTCAGTCAATCAATCGAACACTGAAAGCTAACTTGATAGGATTTATGGCAGAGATAACAGGGTGCTGTTAGCTGCAAGCTAGTGTCAGAAACTTCAGTGAGTAAACATTAACTGGGCCTCATTCACAACACATGCACATCATTGAAACATATTGGTTTTCTGGCATTTTAATTTGTTTACCTATTCAAGTTTTTGCTTTAAAATGATCAATATCAATGATCATGATCAAAAGATTTGTAAATGGAGTATTTTTTGGGAAGAGCCACTTTCTACCCTAGAAATGGTCTCTATGAAAACTGTAGACAAAGAGTTTTCTGGATTTAACCATTTTGTTGTTTCTGGAAAGACAAATAGGACTTCACTACTTCTGCCTGCCTCACTAAAGCACCTGTCAGATCTGCTGGAGGGATGCAGCTCCTCCTTCCTCCTTTTTAAAGTATTTTAGGTTTTTTTAAACTTATATATTTTTTATTCTTTTGTACCACAAACACAACTCCTATTAACTCCACTGTATTAACATGGTGGCAGTAATCTCACAGACAGACACATCAAAATCATAGCACATTAATCTCAAACTTTCTGCGTACTTATACAGGGTTTTTTTAATGAATGTGTGTGTGTGTGTGTGTGTGTGTGATTTTGGTGAACTAACCCTTTGAAAAAAACAGAGCTGTGAATGAGGCCTGGTAAGCTTCTGTGGCTAACAGGACACTTCCATCTCTGCATTATTTACCAGTTTTCTCACTCTAACTCACCTGATCTTCTCGAGGCTGCAGACGGTCAGAAAAGGTCATTGAAGACCTCCAAAGACATTTCCAGGGGTCAGAGGTCAAGGTTAGCTACAGACACAACAACGGCTGAGCAGATTTTTCACCCTGTAGAGTGATGCACTTTATATTATCTGTGAATTTTGACTTTTATTTTTTTTTTAGATGCATGAAACGTTGATAAATGTCCCACATGGGGGTTAGATTCAGCCTCTTTTATTTATTTGTTCCAAACAGAGTGTTTTTATAGATGTGTCTCTCTCTGTTGTCTGCCTGCACCTTGTGCTAATAAACCAATATATAACACACACTCACCTGGCTTTGGGTTTCTCTTTCTTCTTCTAACCAGTGAACTAAACCTCTTATCTAATGTCTAACTGCTGCTGCTGCTCCTTTCTCTTCCTGTCCACCGCAGCCTTTTATATTATGTGCAGTATTATTTCCTGTTTCAGATATTCCTATACCGTATATAAAGCAGCTTTCTAAGAGAACAAGACGCTTAGTCATAGTGGCTGTAACCTCGGCAGGCGGCGGATTTTTGCAGTGTAAAGCTCAGAGATTAGTGTGTGCCCCAGGGAAGTGATTGTCTGTTGCGTCTGAGGGATGTGCCGCTGTGGTTGCAAAACACATCACTTTATTACTCTTTCCTTTTTTGGCCAACAAAAAAAAAAAAATGAAACCAGCAATTTCTCTTCGCTTTCTAGTTCTGGCTTACAAAAGGAAAGAAAGGGAACTGTGCCTTCTCGGAAGAGGTTTGCCAGCCATCGGTGTTGTATAGCTTCTCTCTCAGCGTTACTGGCTGACTGATTACAAACATGAAAGGAGATGTGGTCGAGGAAGCACAGACCACAGAACAGAAGCTCATCTGCATTTCCTGTAGTGTTCATTAAACTATGCTGCACCGGTTCTCAGCTACACTGAAGAAAACATCCCCACCCAGAAATCCCCCCACCTGTCCTCCAACCTAAACAACAATAATTGCCTTTCAAAATGACCAGTGAGAGCGTGTGATGATCAGATGTCCTCATTTGCAGGATGACAATGTTTGAATCTTCTAAAATCATTACAAAAAAGATGAATATTAGTGTTTTCTGACTGTCCTCCTCTATGTTTAAGGTTCAGCTCATTTTAGTGCCTAAACACTAAGACTACCTGATAAAGGTTGAATAAACCGATGCTGCTTTAGTCATGTGGCCAGTCCGACCTCCTCTCGGATAGGTTTTGCAGCACTATGACAACAAGTGCATTTCCATCCAGCTGTTTTTTTTTTTCCTGAGTTATTTTTTGGCCATTTTATGTCTTTATTTGATAGAGACAGACAGGAAATGCAGGGAGAGGGAGAGATATGGGGAAAATGGTCTGGCCGGCCGGAAGTTGAACTGGGGACTCACTGCTCAGGGCATTTGAGCCCATGTGGTATGCAGCCGAACCATTCGGTCATCAGTGCGCCCAGCCAACTGTTTTTGTGCGGATTTCCAATCTGTGCATATAAAATGTCATGGAAACTCTGGAAATCTGATAAGGAAACAGTAATGCTAAGTTTAAGATAAGTTTTCACACCAGGTTGAATTGGAAAAGTTGGTGTGTTGATAAAAACAAAATATGATGAAGTGCCCTGAAAATATACCAGGTTAATAAACAGTGACGTACATGAAACATGTGACATGTGAAATGTCTCTAAGCTTCCACCGAAAACATCAGCTCTGTGTGGACCAATGACAAGACTGCAATCTCCCTTAAATTAGTAGATGAAACAAACGGGGGATAACACCATAGATCCATCACCTTTTTCCCATTGCTTTCCATCATCGATGTATTCTTGGAACTCCAGCTCTCATAACACATCCTTGTTTTCTATCGTTAGAGGTTTTATCCCTTCACAGTATATGTAACAAAATCATCAAAATCAAACCCTGAGTGCTCTCAGCTGCGTCTCAGCGTCTTCACTCAGTAAATGGAGCTGGCTCAGGTGTCACCCCATGACCTCAAAGCTAAAAAGTGGACCTATGAGATTATTATGTCTCCATGATAGCGACAGCCAGAGCCGGAGATGTTATGTTTTTGGGTTGTCTGTCCGTCTCATTCTTGTGAACGTGATATCTCATTCTTCTTAGAATTTGGCACAAACATTCACTTGGACTCAAGGATGAACGGATTAGAATCTAATGGTCAAAAGTCAAAGGTCACTGACCTCACAAAACATGTTTTGGCCATAACCCACAAATCCATATACTAATTATGATGCAATTTAAGTCAAATGTCTAGAAGGATAAAATTAAGTGATGGCAATTTATATCCTAAAAGTCAAAGGTCAACTTCACTGTGACATCATAATGTTCTGCCAAAACACCTCCTGACATTATTCAACACTGTAACTGAAGACGAAGAGCTTGTGACCATATTTCCTGCAACTTGGCTGGTTGGCAGAGGCAAACAACCACGAGGTGAAAGTCCAGTTTCATTATGGTTAATAAAAAGTTATGAGGCAATTGAGACAAACAATCTCACCACTACAGAGCTTTTGATCATATTACATGATCTTCATGGAGTTAATAGGGAAAAAACAGGAAAATTGTTCTTTTTAAACAAATTCATTCATTTCGTGGCAGTGGCGTTCTTAAGAAATAATACCACAGGGGTGTTATGGTGGCCAAGGGAATTAGACACATACCAAATAAACTACTGTGTCCACATTTCGAGTCATTTTTCAAGCAAAAATTGAAACATTTACAGATTTCAGCTGCTCACATGATGGTTTGCTATTTTACTGTTTTATATCATTGTCAACTGAAGAGCTTTGGGTTTTGTTGTCTGCATAAAACAATCTTAAGACTTCACTTTACTCTGCTCTGGATATTTTGCTCCACTTTGTATGTAACATCACTCCATAAAAAACCATCAACGCAATAATTGATAATAAAGCTAATAGTCAGTTGAAGCCCCATTTAAATACATTTTACCACTCAATGAGCTTGTTGAGTGTGGCTCTGGGATGAGTTGCGTATCGGTCAGGCTTTACCGTCCACTGTAGTGTAACGTCCAGAAACACGCTGACCTGTGCAATGCTCCCTGTCAGCATGTGCGTCTCTGCATGTGAGAGTCTATATGGAGCAGCCTGTCCTACTTAGACTCACAGAGTTGTAGTGTGGGTGATGCGGTGGGAGAGAAAAAAGAGGGTTGAGATGAATTGAGCAAGTCCTCTGTGTAAGCAGATGTGCTTTTCAGTGGAGGGATCATCCCGTACCTTTACGAGTGTGTGCACGCGCTTTACAATCCCATGAGTGCCTCATCGCAAACAGCTGTTCTCCTACATTACCCTTGAAGAGGATGAAGAGGGCGAGTGAAGGAAGTTTCAACAGAAAACAGGATTGAAGAGACAGAAGGGGAGGGAGACTTGAGGAGTTGTGTACATAAATCAGTACAGTACATCATGTGCGTCTGCCCACACACAGCGAACACATGCATCACCTGAGGACCTCGAAGCCCTGCTCTATACATTATTGATCTTTACTATTTAAAGATGTTGCATCATAGGCTCAATAGGTGCAGACTGACATATCTCAACAACTACTGGATGGATTTCTGTGATTTTATTTCATGATTCCCAGAGGATGGATCCTACTGAAGCAGTTTGATATATCAGCCTTTGCTAGTGGTGGAGAAGCCATCGTGGTGCCAGTGGCTGATTTAACTAGAGTAAGAAAGACTCAGAGCTCAGACAGTAAAACCTTCAGGAGCTCTTCTAAATGAATGTACTGGGAGCCATGTAAATGTATGTATGTCCAGACCTTTATTCTGACATCACCCCCTGGCTGTTTTTTTTTTTTTTTTTTTTTTACATTATTTCATCACAACGTCTAAGGATCTTGAGTGATACACCCTGACAGAGCCCCAGTCTTACCTTTAGACTGTTTTGATCCGTTTGTTTCAGGTTTTATGATTCTCAGCATCCTGCAAAAAAACTACTCATGTTTTAATTTCATTGACTAACTTCATACAATTAAAATTTACAGACAGGGCGTAACATTTAAATAAAAACTGTGCACGGTAACATCAACACTTTTATATTCAGTGGTCCTTCCACTTTCTCCTTGGTTTCACATTTAAAACTAGCTCCACCTTGACCAGCTACAACAATAAAATGCTGCTGATCCAGTGATGCATCAGTTTTAACAATCTAATAATGTGAGGAAGGTTTTGGTTTTAAATCACAGTGGCTGCTGGCTGGTTAGTTTACAACCTGTAACTTACACTCTGGATGGTGAAAACACTCCTGCTGTCTGTTTTATAGTAGCATGATATCTACAAAGTACAAAGCGTATTATGGACAACATTAAGTCATGTGTGCTTCAGTTAGTGCGATATTTGTACATGACATCAGCCTCCAGATAGTCTCGCCCCTTTCAGCCAATCAAATGCTAGCATACCTAGTGTCGTCATGGAGATGAAGCCTCTGTGACGGCACTTTGGAATTATCTAATATGACTTCACTCCAAATTGTCATGTTAAGCGGGGTTGAGGAGCCAAATGCAGACAACAAAAACTATTGGTGGGGGAAAAAAGATATATTTAATAACAAAAAGAACTTACAGAAACAAGAGTCCAAGAAAAACCAGGCAGGAACACAAACGCAAAAAAGTCCAAAAAACATAGGAGCAAAACCGTAGTGCAAGAGTCACTGGGAAACAGACACAGGGAAACAGACAGGGCAGAGCAGAACAGAACAGACGCAGAAAACGCTGGAGTAAGATAGAGGGAGTAATACAGCAGCACAAACTGACAAAGGGAGGAGGGCACTAGAACACAGGTGTAACACATTAGGGCGGGGCAGACAATCACACTGGAGGGAAGAAAAGGACAAAAACAGGAACTAACCTGACATGAGACACAAGGAAGCAATTTCAAAATAAATCAGGAAATGAACCAAAAAAGAATCATAACCAAAGTCCTAACATTAAAAGGTCTTTCAGAGTAAACCCTGACACAAACTGTGCAAACAAGTTTACTCACATATTGACAGCGACATGTCCCTACTGTCCATACACAAACCTACACTCATGATGTACACCAACACAATTCAAAATATTGATTGAACTGAATATTGATAGTGAAAAATCTGCCTTTTTATGAAGTCAAACCCACCCTAACCTACTTTCCACCCTGTCACCTTCTTCTTGTTTGATTGTAAAACCATAACTTCTAACTTTTAGCGGAGCACGTCACCATCTTGGTATAATTTGATAGACTCCTTTAGCCTCTGTCAGCCTCCTTTACTAGAAGAAGTGATGTGGTAAAAAAAAATGCTGCATAAATCTCCTTTAAATATTCATGATGCAGCTTTAATCCCTGAGCTGGGAGAAAACCTAATTCCTCCATCACTGATGCCTCCTGTGTAGACAGAAAGCTTTTCATCTGTGTGAGTCTTTCTCACATGTGAAGGTGTGTGCGTTTGACGCTGACTGTGTATCCCCATGTACATGTGTGTGCATGTTTTTTGACTGAGCAAATCTCCTCCTCTTTATTCTCATGTCAGAATATAGTGTGTGTGTGTGTGTGTGTGTGTGTGTGTGTGTGTGTGTGTGTGTGTGTGTGTGTGTGTGTGTGTGTGTGTGTGTGAGGCTTCAGACTTGCCTTTGAGCTTCAAAAGTGAAACACTCTGAACGGGAAACATCATCATGGGCAACTAGTGATTCTCCTCCTCTTTGCTGCACTTGTTCGCTTCATGTGTTGATTTGACAGGTACTGACTGCACAATCCCTGCTGGTGGGAGCTAAATGCAGTCCCCCTGCTAGGCTCAGTAGAATGAACTGTGAGCCATGACACTGAGGGGTGCTGGAAAGCGTGACAGCTGGAATGCAAATATGAGCGAACAAAATATGGAGCGTAGTCAGAAAAATCCTTTGCGGTGGCTGAACTCCTCAACCCTGCCAATAGAAACTAACAAACATTGACGTGAAGGAGGTCAAGAGAAAGTTAGGGTGGGAGTGAAATAGCCACAGAGGAATTGCCTCAGTGCTATTTTCCTCTTTCCAGACAGACAAACACAGGCTTGTTTTCCGGCAAGGGCAAGGAGGTGTAGGAGATACAATGGCATAATAGGCCTGGATTCAAAGAAAGGAAGCCAGGATGGAGGGAGGAGGTCTTCACAGGCAGCCGTGTGTGTGTGTGTGTGTGTGTGTGTGTTTGTTAAAGATACCTGCAGGTCCTATCAGCCACCCGCTTCTTGCAGAAACATAAAACACACACACTCGCACTACAGAGACGTTGTCACATCCAATGCACCTTGCTTCTCTTCTGCATGTCAATGCTCATCACCCTCTCACACACTGGATTAGTAGCATCACTGCATTAGCCTCCTGACTTCTCAGCCTCCACAGCCCGGCTCCCTGTCTCTGTCTTACACAGCACACACACCTGGTGCTTTCATTTAGGAAACAACATCTGTAATCATGGTGGAAGAGAAGCAGTTAGAAAGAGTCAGAAAACAGATGAGCAATATGAATCTGTCCCACCCTTTGGCTGCCTACATGCTGTATCCATCCATCCTTTTCTCCATTTTTTTTTATACCCCACTCATGGGTAGAGCTGATCCCAGGATGCATTGGACAAGAGACAGGGTAAATTCTGGGGACATATCTCAGTTTGTTTGGGAGCACAAAAAACAAGTGTCCCACTTCCACTTGCATCCTAATAAAAAAGTATTGGAATGCCTACTTCACCTGATAGATGTATAAACAGACAGATGTATACTGCAGCTGCAAGGACGCGATTAGTCTTGTATGTACAAAGTTGACTCAGTATAAACCCTCCTCTGTTAGTTGGAGTGATCAGGCTGCGTTGACCATGATAAATGTAAAGATGCATTCACAGTAACACATTTACTGAGGTCACATGATGGTACATGCACATTTCAACACACTTGGACAGAGATCAGCACAAGTCAAGATGTAGCATTTTAAGGTAATTTGTTTTACATTTGCATTTACATTTACACTCACACTTCATCTCACCAGCTTTATCTTCAGTTGACTGACCACTCATCAGTCGATTTGTAACAACCTATACACCTCCATGAATCTTAAATACAATTGTCAACTTCTTCTGTTGCTGTTATTCATAGATGTAGACAGGTAGCCAGTTACAAATTTGTACAGATGTTCCCTGAACGCCTCAGATCCAGACTGTTGGTAGAGGCAACAAGTTACCGATGTTCCCTGAATGCCTCACATGTTTAGAGCAATAGCAGTGCACTGTATAGTGTCTTTATGGGACGTTTGAAGGCGTTTATACAGTAGTTTTCATTGCAATATGTGCCAATGCAAGGGGCCATCATGAGCCCCCTTTTCCCCTTTGGGGCCCCATACATTTGCCTGGTTTGCTTCTCCTGACGGTGCACCTCTGTGAATTTCCAATCCAGCCTCCAAAGCCGTCAATAGGCACATCACCAGGTCTTTATAAATCGCTGAACAAATCTGTGATGTGGGCAGGCGTTAAGACTTTTGGAGCCAGGCTGTTACATCTGTTTTGGATTTCTCAATGAAAGCAGCCGGCCAGGTTGAACAGTTCAGTCTCCTCTGCCTCGTACGTTGTCCACATCAGTGCTCATATTCATTACCACAGCATCAGAATCTCCTTTTGAGGAGCACTGAAAAAAACCCAAAAAAACCTGGACATACTGTAGCTCTGTTAATGTGGGTCGTGTCATCAGTGTGCATCAAGTCCATGTGGAGCATATGCTGCAGCAGGAGCTGTAAAAGTTCAACATTGGCTGGGTTTCTGGCTGGATTAAATTAAACTAGGCCAATCTTTGATCTTCTATAATAACTGGTCAGATCCCCACATACAGAACCACTGGAGGAGGACTTGATAGAGTCGCTGCGGCTGAATGTGCAGTGGTTAGGAAACCCTCAAAGTACGCCAGAGTACCAGGGGACACCCTTCAAATTGTGGCTGGGCTCGCACCATATGGGTGTCATTAAATAACATCCTTAACCTCAGAGACACTGTCAGGGTGCGTTTGTCTCTTCTAATCCCCTCTCCTCCTAGTCTCACTTCACCTCACCTCACTATGCCCCCCCTTCTTTTCCCTTCTCTCTCACTCTCTCGCTCCACATCCAGCTTTTACTCTTTGTTATTAAATTAATTCTCTTCTTCTCTCTCTTCCTCTCTCTTTTCTCTTCATCATATCCTTGGAAGGAATGAGGAATGGGACCTCAAAAAATGAGAATACAATTTCCATACACCCACAAGGACATGGACCAGACTCAGGTCTAAAATAAGCTAATTATACTCTAAAGCATGGTACATTCAGACTCTCTGTCCAGGTAAATGTGGACAGAAGGGGAACCACTGGCTGATTCAACCTGATTCGATGTTCATGATTAATGCCATGTCATGGCTGAATCAAGAGGACACTCTCGATGTTTGTCCTCACCAGAGAGTCGCACTGTGTCCTCTCGGTGAACCGTCACTGCACGCCTGTGGTCCTGCAGTGGCCCTGACCCGTAGTGTCTGTCCCAGCCGGAGGAGCTGAGGCTGAGGCAGAGGAGCAGGGAGAGGCTGGGGTCAACTGGAGGACAGCTGCAGGACTTCAGCCTATCCTGCCGGCTCATCCCAGATTAGACGGTTTCGGTAAAGTAAACCATAGGGCGCCACGCTGAATCTAGAATAGAAATAGATTGAAAAAAAGTCAAGGTTTGTTATTTAGCTCATATGGCCGTGAGCTGTAATGATGATCAAATGAACCAAAGGGATGGGGAAATTTTGATGAGGCGCTCAGAAGGAGCGTCCTTAAGTTTACTATGCAGTGTAGTCATCTATATATTGTAAAACTGCCCGATATATACATCATATGAATTATATCCTGGCTTCTTCCAGATCCAAACTAGGCCATGACCTTATTTGCGCAGGGTGCCCGCTTGATGAACGAGCCAATACATATTCTAACTCGCAGAGAGGGTTCAAGGAAAAGTGGCACATCGACATGAGCTTCTTAAATCTGCCATGTTTAGTGTGGTTTACTGCACACCAGAGGGTACCCTCGTTTGCCGTTGATGTGTCTCTCTCTATTATTTTTTTGCTCCTGGTTCAGTAGTAGCCCTGACCCAGCCTGAATGGTTCATCTAACCCATCTATGAAAGAGGAGAGTGGGGCAGAGGAGCTCGCTGAGGACAGAGACTGGCCCTCACAATGTCAGCTAATGAGGGGACGTAGGAAAAATAGCTGTGTTACCCTAGGCTAGACTTGATCTGAGCAATGATCATATACGACCGCAAAGTCTGGTTTAAGATGAACCATTTGCAGTGTAGTTTAGATTAATTGCATGCATTATGCATAAAGTCCTGGTGTAAAACAACAGGTTGTACTCTCCTCTCTTCTGCTGTGAGTTTATACTGCTTTTATTGACTCATTATTTCCAATCGCTTCCACTTTGCAGTTTTTTTTTGTTTTTTTGTTTTTATTTATTCGCTGTTAATGTCTTGTCAATGAAGTCAAAAATATTTCCTGCTGATTTTTTACAATAAAAGCCTACAAGAAATATGACACTATCTACACTAGAAGACTCTTAATGTGAAACATCTACAGGAAGGGATGAGTTTCATTGGTTTTTCTCACTGCTGGCTTTTCATTAAGGAACAAAAAAAAAAGGACAACACCTGACGCTGTTGTTGTGCTGATGGAATTACAGGTGAGCACAGAGGAAGTGCTGAGTTTGCATTAACCAGGGAACATGTGAAATTAAGAATGAAGTTCTGTCTCTGTTACAACTACCAAATGAAAGGCTGGTTCTCTTTGATATTGAGGGAAATAAAAGCTACTAAAATATCTGAGAGATTTAAAGTACTTTACCCTCAATAGCTTCACTGCAGTACAGGCTAGAAGGTGAGAACCCTCCTGCTGAACAGAGAGTAGAGAGGCACGGAGAGCAAAGGGGAAGTTTGACTGAGGAAAGGATGAGACTTCACTAGTAGTATCAACCCTTCCTCTCCTTTTTGTTTTATTGCCCTCTTACTATGCTTTACAGTGAAGGAATATGTGTGTGTGTGTGTGTGTGTGTGTGTGTTTGTCTTGTCCTGGTCCAGATACTTTGCCTTGGCCCAGGCCAGGCACAGGGTCCCTCTAACTGGCTGGACAGTGGAAGATCGCAGTTGCTCATTTGATACTGTGTCAAGGGAAATTCATGGTTTCCTCATTGTCATGATCCACATGACATACATTTAGTTTTCTTCCCAGGTCCACAAGGGTCCACAAGGGTCCATAAGGATTCTGATAGACGCATTCAGCCCAAAATTGAAATGCATGTAGTGTGTTGGCACTGTGAGTGCACCAACTGCACATGACACAAAACTTAGACCAGAGGTAGCATTGTGTGGCTACACAGTATTTGCAGACACTTTTTAACATGCAGTTGTATTAGGACTACAGAGTCAGAATAAATTAATTGTTTGCAATACATCTGAATAGAACAAGTCCAGCACTTGAAAGCAAGGTTCTACATACCAATAATTACCCCACAGGTGTTTCTCATTCACGCCTGACCAGACCTCCTCTCAGGCCTGTGTCGGTGTGGACGGACTGTGAATGATTGACAGCTTCCTAACTCTGCTGTTCTTGGTCTTTGTTGCATCTGTTACTGTGCAGCAGCTCACATAAATACCAGGACACCTGCAGCCTCAGCAGAGGTCTAATCAGTCAGACACTGTGTGTGTGTGTATGTGTGTGTGAACATACCTTTTATGAATAGATCGATTTATTTTACCCTGAAGAGGGGTGTGGTCAGAGCTGCAGCTTTGCAGGTATGGAAGTGGCAACCTACTGTGACCCACTGGTTTGTGAACAGCTGTTTTGAACCCTCGAGTTTGTAATTTGGCCGTCGCCATCTTGGTTTTTTGAAACCAGAAGAAACCATATTTGGAGGAGAAGGTGGAGCTGAGGAGGAGTGAGGGGTGGAGCTGACCTGCTCTGTGCTCTATCCTGATTGTCTGGCAGGTCGCTGGGTGTGGTACAGTCAGTCACACAGTAGTCCCACCTGAATGCATTCCCTGCTTTATCATCTATTTTCCTCTAAATGGACCATAATTTAAAAACTGTACATCACGTTGTATTGAAGACTTGAAGCTAGTGACTGAGACCATAAACTCATTCGAAGAACATTTACTGAGGTAATAAATTAGGTAAGAAGTAGGATCATTTTCCCATAGACTTCAATACAATCAGACTTCTTTTTGCAACCAGTGGAGTCGCCCCCTGATGGTCATTAGATAAGATGCAGGTTTAAGGCTCTTCAGCACTGGCTTCACATTACAGACCCAGAGTCTATGTCCATTTTTATATACAGTCTATGTTATGGAAAGGTAAAACTTGACAGGGTTGGCTGATTGAAGGGGAATATTTAGCGTCAACTGAAGAATGACTCAGTTGCTGCCAGCTTGAAAATGTCTTGTTATTTTTATTCCCTTGAGTTTAGGAAATTACTACACAATGAGTCATCAACCACAGGGACCAAAAATATGCTCCAGCTCGGTACAATCTGCAGTCAGCACCGGGTTTGAATGTCTTGTGTCCCGTTGTCATCCAAAACGCCATATATGGTGTTAAGAACCAGACAAAGTGGTGAACAAGAAGTGATGATTTTACTGCCAAACATAAGCAGCTGGTGAAAATGTCACTGGAATAGA
This sequence comes from Trachinotus anak, assembly GCF_046630095.1. Taxonomy (NCBI): domain Eukaryota; kingdom Metazoa; phylum Chordata; class Actinopteri; order Carangiformes; family Carangidae; genus Trachinotus; species Trachinotus anak. Next base: position 17,897,691 of record NW_027273860.1, on the reverse strand, counting down.
AAGTGTAACTACAGCCTGAGTCATGTTTCAGATGTCGGGGATGTCATCATAACAGAGTCTGAATGGCGGCGTTCCTCCACTAATGCTGGCATCACTGATCCTGAATCTGCTACTTGTCCTCAGAACAACCCTCACAGGGCTCCAGTGCGTCTTTGCCAACTTTTCCATGCATGAGTAGGATTAGGCAGGACTAGAGTGTGTGTGTGTGTGTGTGTGTGCGCGTGTGTGTCTGTGTAGTCCAGGTATTACTCATGTTTGGGGGTTTATGGGGACAAAAAGCAAGCCCCCTTAATGTAAGTCAGTAAATTTTAAGGTGAGGACGTATTTTGAGGTTAGGGTAAGGAAAAGTAGCAGTTATGGTTAATGTTAGAATAAGTGTATTTTAATTCTTTCAGATCTGCCAACTGTCCACAGAGCATGGCGTCTGACTTTGTGGCGATCTGTCTGCCATCATGTTTTGTGTGTATTTCTCTGTCTGTGAGCACGAGTGTGTACTTTTAGCGTGTTTGCACGTCTTACTGTGTGCTTGCATGCCCGTGTATGTGGGTGTGTGCACATTTGTTTGTCCACATTAGTGCAGCTACAGCAGAGTAGCTGTGAGTGTGTCCTCAGAGCCCTGTGAGACGATAAAGTTCATCCGTCAGACGGATAGCTGCTCCAGTCTGTCTCGCAATACCTTGTCCTCACACTGAGGTCAGCAGCCTCCCCCCAGCAGCAGCAGCGGCAGCAGCAGCTCTTACATAATTCGGAAATTTCGTTCACACTAAACGCAGGATCAGATATTTAACTCTCAGTAGCAGAGGTTTTGTGGCACTACCTGTTAGAGGCTTGTTTCCTACTTAGATAATTGGGTTTACATCAGGTCAGCAAGTTCGACCCACACAGATCTGCTGTCACAGAGAAACTTAAAACTTTAAAATCTCACACCAGCAATGCTTTTAGTTAATATAAGGCATCCTGTAGCCTTAGTTCTGCTAAGGCTTTTCAATAGCTTTTTGATGGATAATTAGAGACACTGATCCCCATTAGCTCTTGTGTTTGTGTGTCTATACAGTTTTGATATTGACAATACAACCATACACATTCACAGTAATAAGTACTGTGACAACACAGCAATACACATACCACTATGCGCAACACATAATAATTCACATAACAATAACAGCTGACGTAATTTGAATAACACAAACACAAAGAAAATGAACAATCACAGACTGAATCTAACAGATTAATATCATCCTGCAAAACTGCATGCCCATCAATCTATACACAAAAGTATACTCATTAATTATGATTTTTTTTTTTTTTTTTTGATCATGTACATGATTTTGTTGTATAATGTGATCTGGGGGTGAAATCCATTCCTGCATTGCTCTGTATGTTACTGCACACTGAACTGATATTGTTTTAGAGTTTGGCAAAGTAAAACAACCTCCAGGAGCAGCCTTGGTGAATAATTGTTTGTACTTGTGCTAAAGGATAGTTTTTCATGAAAAAATAAATGGAGTCCTTGTTGTTATGTCACTCTGAATCAAAACCATCAATGAAAAAAGAAATCCTTTTTTTTTTTTTTTACTTCAAACCAAGAGCGACATTCATGTATTTTGCTAACATTTGTTCTCCATCCAAAATAAAGAGCGACACCCACTGCTTTAATCTGGACCAGTTACAATTGTCTTATATTACTTAATGAAGATTAATGAAGTTTGACTTACTTGTTTTATAGTTTGTTGTTTCAGATGCTTTGCACATTTCCTATCCTATCCATTTTTGTTACCACTCTCTGTATGTGTTTGTTCCATAATGATTTATTGTCTGTAATATCTCCCAGAAGTTTGGCTTCATCCATCCGCTTTATTAACATGTTATTTATACTGAGTTTGGTTTTGAACCTAAAGAAGAATTTGCTCCTTTTACAACACTGGTTCTTTTTCAGAATACGTTTATTACTGCAGCAGGAATAGGTGGAGTTACGTGACCTTTACACTTGTTAGGTTGATGTTTTCCTCAGGAATGTGGTCACATGTACATGAGTGCATTTACACCTGTCTCAGGTCTGATGACAACCTAGACTTTCAGAGGTAGTCTGGCTGATCCACTTACATTCAGACTGCAATGCGTTCTGTGTGCAATGCAATCTGCATTTACATGTGTTTTTCCTTATCCAAATATGATATCCACATACAAATTGCATGGTAAGAGGTAGAGGTGCAGTCCTTCTCTGCTGTTAAGAAGGTTTGACTCACACTTGTGTGTATGTTTGTATTGTTGTATTTTTCATACACTTAGAAATAACAGTGCTGTCTCATTTTGCTAGTTATTGCTTTAAATTTGAATTTAGATAAACAGCAGACTTCCACACAACTTTCTGCATCTATGATACATCAACTTTACTGTAGCAGCAACTTCATTTCACTTACCTCTTAGCTCTTGAGAGAAAAGCAGAAGGTAGTGATTTCACTGCGTTTCCGTGTGGTGATTATGCAAAGTTCAGCCTCTCAACTCCACAAACTGAAGAGGTGATAATGGCTCGACTTCAGAGAACATTGGTTTTTACATTTTAAAGCATGCTAGTTTAATTTAGTGATATGATATTTTTCTCTTTTGATGTATTTTTTACACCCAAGCATTCTCATTCAAACACGCGTCACACCTGTCAATCATATGTGACCCATGTTGTTTGCTGTGAAAGCAGCAGAGTTAGCCAAAAGACTATTCTTCTGTATTTGGATAGCTGTTACAAAGTGATCCTAAAGAAGAATGTAAGATTAAAAAGACTTTTTAATTTCTAACTATCCATAATTAAAAAGACAAATTGTATATCACAGATCTGAGATTTAAACTTGGGAGTCAGTCATACTGCTTATGTGAGCTCTAATGTGAAAATGTTCTGCCAAAGACCGAGGCCCTGAAGTGATTATCTGTGAGACAGTTGTTAAAGGTCAAGTCGTCATGATGACTGACGACACTGTAATAAGCCTCCTGTTGAGCACTGACTCACCTACTAGGAACAATTTATGGGACATGTTCCAAAAAACCCACTAAAACTGAAACAACACCCCCCCCCCCCCACCCCCCGAGACAAACTCAAACACACACACATGCACACACTCAGATTTGATGCATCACAGTTGGTCTTCCTCCCTCGTTCAAGCTGAGCAGTTCACCAGCGGTACATTAAACACAGTCCAGTGTGTACAGTGTAAATCCAGCATGAAATTTCCTCCTGCGGACTCAAGTGAACCCCTTAGAATTTGTCTGAGCAAGAAGAAGACCTCAGGAACAATAATATATGCTGACAGAAAAAAAAAATCTTAACCCCCAAAATTTCAGAAAAAACATGGTTGCAGCAGTTATTTGAGAAATTAATTTCAATGGGGAATTTTATGCCTTGTCTTATGTAGACATTGGTGAGATCTAAACTGGTTTATTTAAGCTTGGGTCTTATTTAGTTTCAGTTGTTTCTATTGGTTATAATAATGTTGTATCCTTAGTAATTGTGATAAGAGGTGGTTTTGGTGCTAATTCCTCCACCACACCTCCACCCACCTAGATATTTTTCTCTAGCAGAACAGACCTCAGATTTTTTTTCCAACAAAGTACGAATGTAAATTTGACTGAAAAAGAAGACTAAGACTAAGGCATCTACATGCCTGAGCCATCCCATCTATCGTGGGGGGTTTGATGTAGGGGTTACTGAGCCGGTCTCATACTCTGTGCGGGTATGTCCTGCAAAGGTTAGGAACCATTGATCATTGACGCCACTTTATTTTGATGCAGAACTGAAAGTGAGTGTGCCTGAAATGCTGATGTAAAAATCCCCCATTGTACAACAAAACAGGATGAGGACAACTGTGGGGAGCAGAGTGGGCTGTGAGCTGAGTCAGGAAGTAGGTGTGGAAAGTATGATGGATGTTTACAGCTGTGAATCTGGATAAAAATTTCATCACTCAACTTTGTTTTCCCAACCAAATAAATCTAGCTAACCTAACAGATAGTTTAAAACTTGCATCAGTGTCTTACTGCTTGTGTCTCATGGCCTCTACGACTTTGTGGTCGCAGATCTCAGCCATTAACTTGGCGAGCACAGCATCATAACTACTGAAATCATCCTTCTAAGTACCACTGTAATAGGTATCTACTGACTCTCTAGTTGTGTCACCTCGGTCTGCTAATATGGCTGCTAATTTTGCCCAAAAGATGTTTTCTTTGAGTGATGGGGACCTACCAGACAGCTACCAGCTTTGAGGTTATGTATTTGCGTAACCTCCCTCCCGATGATTTGAAAACACCCCCTGGCCACAGCTTCAAATAAGGCTGTGATCTACCCGAGTCAAGCCACATGGTTCAGTAAGGGCTGAAAATGCAAATAGGGATACTATTAAAGGTTTTCATACCAGTGCCCCTGACTGCCCTTTCAAAGCCGCTTAGTCTGATTTCAGCACCTTGGACAGCAGCGCAGCACAGCAGGGGAAACATCCGCCTGGTTTCTGCTTCACTGGCTTAACCAAGAGGAGCAGAAGATGCTCAGTGCGTGTTGTTTTGGCGAGGGAAGTCTGTTGTGACCTTGCGTGTCTCCTGTTATTTCCCCAAAAATTTGTTTACAAGGCAGAGAGAGAGAGACACAACGACTGGCAGACAGACAGAACTCGAGACCGTGAGGACGAGTGCTGCTGCACTAGTGTTTTTGAATCAATCAGTGACCCTGCCGACGGACTGTTTTCTGCGTCCTGCCGAGACAGACAATGCACACCCCGCCATGGCCCCTGTGTGTGTCTGATACATGGAAGCATTTGTGACTTTGGGTGGCGTCTTGTCTGTTCGCCTCACTGTCACCCTCTGTGGACGCTGCTGGGAGAGGGTTGCCACTGGTGCCTCCCTCCGTCTTTCCTCTGCTCCTTCCCTCCTCCTCTGCCTCACTTCCTTACTGTTTACCCATCTTCCTTCCTTTCCTCCATTCTTCACTCCTCCTTACATCCTTGCCTGTCTGTAACTCCAACTCAGATCTTCCCTGCATCGTCCTCTCTGACCCTCCTCCATCTTTCCCCTTTCCCTCGTCTTTCTTTCCCCTCTTCTCCAGCCACATTAAATCAGCCAGTCAGGGGTCTGTCCTCTGCGGTCCACTCTGGACCTCTGGTTGGAGACGGGCACAAGAGTTGAAGGGTGACTACGGGAGTAGAGAGGGAGGGAGTGGGATGTGAGGGGAGGCGCTAGCTGGCGGGGCCTGGGACCTGAACCAGACAGACAGTGAGACGTCACACCAAACCCAGACTCCCTGACTGCGATTGCATTCTTGTGCGTGTGTATGTGTGTGTCTCTCTTTGTGTGGCGATTGTGCGTGTGTGTGTGTGACTGGGGGTTCACAGTGTTAGTAGCTCAGAGCCAGCTGAGGCTGCAGTGGAGACAGACAGAGAGAGAGGCACAGAGCAGCAGATAGGAAACACCACTGAATGTTGAGTTGTATGGGACTGGGATATCTGCTTCTGGGAGGAAATTTGGCAGGTGAGAGTGTGGGTGCTTGTGTGACCGTTCATGTGGGTCCATGTGAGCATGTTGTGTGTAACAGTCCACCATATAGAATTGTTTGTTTTGTAAATGACTGCTGTGCGAGGGGGCGATTTGTGTTGAGAGTGATTTCTTAGCCTCGTGTCATTAAATACGGGATGCACAGTAACACGTCATCAGCGAGGAGGGGGGAACTGATGTTCGATGATCCATGTTGTCACTGCAGGTTGCAAGCTGACCTCGGGGGGACAGACATCAGCGTCACGCCCAGAGCCGCAGGGAGAGGTGCGGCCACTTTCTCTTGACCAGAAGCAGGCCTTGGCTACAGACTTTTTATCAGGTACGAAGGACAAGAACAACGCCCCAAAGTAAAACTTCCAAATAAAATGAAACAAATAAAAACTGCTTGGAAAAAACTACTTCCTCCATGGTGGTGCAGCAGTGGTGTTTTCTTGGAGGTGTGTAATGTTAGTGGTCAGAATAATTGGGCTTTTTGCATATTGGAGACAGCTACACATTAGCTAATGCTATTTTCAGTGACTTTGACTTGACTTTAATTTACTTTAATAAAACTCAAAGATTTGCAACTTCACTTTTACTCGCTACCAGTGACTTGTGACTTCACTTTAAATTTGATTAACCTGACATGAAATGATTTGATATCTGCACCAAGGCCTGAGGTGTTAAATTGCGGTTGAAAAAAAAGTATGATGCCAATCAGCTTTGAATCAGACAGACTACTGACAGCAGCCAATCATGTTGCGGGAGCAGAAAGGGGGAAGATGCAATGGCTTCATTCCACCTCTAGGATGAATAATAATAATACTGACTTTATCGTTTGGATAGAATCAGACTTTATTGGCTGAGTATATTGAGCTGAGTATATTGAGAATTTGTCTGTGGTTGTCTCGAGCTCTCAGGATACAAATATAGACATTAGAAATACAAAAGGACAAAAAGAAGAAAAACAAAGGTAAATAGCTATTATGTACAAGCAAAAGGTATGAAAATAGATATATGTACAACAGCATATCAAATTTTCTGATGAGGTTGTTAATGAGTGCTGAAACAGTGATGTGTAGCTATGTATAATTTGTTCTGGGTGTGAAACCAGAACAATATTGTACCTGTATAGTCTAAAATATAGAAATGATTGTGATTTTTTTCCCAATGTTTTTCCACCTTTGCTTCCCTTGTTGTCTACCTCTACCTCGCCCATTCTAAATTATTCATGCCTTCATGACCATGCACCATCTCCTATTCATCTATTCCTTCTTTTTCTCCATTGACAACCTCATCCATCTATCCATCCATCATCTTCCTTATCACTTTTTTTCCTTCTCGTCTCTTCTCTTCTTGTCATTGTCTTTCCTGTTCTTCCATGCCTCCCCCCCTCCCTCCCTCCTGCCAGCCTCCATGGCAGGTTATTCAGATCCTCTGGGCTCTCAGACCAGCCCTGCCCAAATGATGGATACTGGCCTGATGGGAGCTTTCTCAGGTAGAGCTCGCATTATTTTCCTCTAACTGCTTCTAACACTGAAACTGGTGCTGCTACTAAAATAATAACTAATAACTAGTTATAAGTACTTATAAATAGTATATTGATTCATAGACTCTTCTAACTTGGCATTTGTTTCCCAGCCGCAAATGTAGAAGGTCCTTCAACGTTTTTATTTTCTATGACTGAATCTACACAACAGTTGAGACTTTAGGAAGGCGCCCGGTCACCAGTCACCATTCACCATCTTCACCATTAGTCAACAAGTAATGGTGAAGAGAAACTGAGTGAAACACCAGCGGTACTTTCATTATAGTTCCTCCTGCAGTAGCACCTGTTGCCCAGTGCCTTTATTTACATACTGATTAGATGAATAACATGCATTTCTCACTTTCTAAGTATCCTCTAAGCTTCTGACCAAATGATGGACAAATACAACAACAATACAACAGCCAGATGAGAGTTTTACATATTTAGGAAAATATATCTAGACTTCATTTCTATGTCTGATAATGCGATATAAGTTTTATAACCATGAGTTAACAACGTGGAGAAAAAAGTGCAATTACGCAGCAATACACAGTCCTATTGTGGTGTTGTGTTAGTTTTTTGTTTTTTTTTAGAAGTTTTTTGGGGCATTTTTTGCCTTTATTGATGGGACAGTAGAGAGTGACAGGGAAGGGGCAGAGAGAGAGGGGGAATGACACGCAGGAAAGAGTCGGGCCGGTCAGTCGCCTGCTAAGAGCACCCGCTCTTGTGGTACGCACTCTAAGCACTCCGCCATCAGGCCGTCTTTTAATGAAAATATATTTACGTTTTTTTTTTTTTTACTCCATCTGTGCTATATAAGGCCTTTAAAGAAGTTGCTTACCATATGTGGTTGTCAATCTCAAACTAAATGTAGCCAGAAACTCACTGTTCTCTTGCTCACCTGACACGATTTTACCTGCATTTACTCTTCTTTTAAACTCAAATACTGATAGTAGCTTAAGTGAGCATTGTTAACTCTTTAATGCAAAAAATTATCATTCTGCATTCATCCTGTACTTGTTCCTATGGTTAGAAAATAAACTCAACACCAGAGATGCCCAATTTGAAGTAAGATTTATCCACTTTCAGTATTTCCACTTCAAAAGCTCTTGATCATGTTACATTAGCTTCTCTTTTTATAAATCTTAAGGCTGCTGGTGTGTGTTTTCCATTTGTCTCAGCTGTTCTGTTGCTGCAAATGAAGTTAGTCCATATATTAACTATTCGTTTCCTTGCGCGAACAGGTAGCTAGCTAACATTATTAGCAGGGACATAGCCCCGTAGCTCACATAGGAAAGCTCAGGGCAGTGGCTGTGTGCTGCTCTTTTACAGAGGTGTTAGTTAGTCCTCCAGTTAGTCTTCGTCCTTGAAATCTCATGAAATATTGTTTGAAAACGCTTCAAAAAACCATGTTTTGCTTTTCAAAGTTTGTTTTCAAGTGAGCTCATTGTCGCTCCTTTGGAGAAAAAAACACCACAGCTGCAGTTCTCACCAACCGTCAAGTACCAGTGTGTGTTTTCTGCCCTCTGGCCTCAGGGGGCCGTAATGAGTTGACAACAGGGGGGTGAAGAAATCCCTGCTCTAGAAAACTTACTTGAACAAACTTGGTTTCGCAAGACAAAAGACTTCAGGGATTAAAACCAGCTGTGTCAGGGAGACAGTCTGAGGGACTGAAGGGTGGATGTGGAGTCCGGTTCGGGTGTAGCATCTCTAGCTTGCAGGGACATAACATCATTAAAACTCAAGATGCTGCAACAGGTCAATTTTACATGCAGCTGAAAAAACGTCTTATTTTGGCATGGATTATGCTCTAAGTTGACCAATCACAGGCATGTGGCTGTTTCTCAACTGTCAACTTTTGGCACTGAGAGGGGGAAGCAACTCAGTTACGCTAACAACAGGATCATCAGTGTCGTTGAGGTTTTCTCATTTAAAATTATACTTCAATCCATTTACTTCTTCTAATTTGCTCTTATGTCATCAAAGGTCAACAGTAACCATATGCACACACAAGTACTTTGTTTTAATTTCTACATAATGCCAGTAATGACCTGCCTGTATTTCTACACATACTGTATACACTAAATTATGTGTCAAAATGAGGGATTTTTAGAAATACACTTTTACAAACATGCACGAACCGTCTATCATTGAGGAACATTACAAACAAACATGACTGACATTTCATTACTCAGATCTTTTTGCTCATTAGATGAACTTTCTCATTAGAAATGTCGCTTTAATGCAACAACTTGCCTCCAAACTGAGGCTGTGAAATTCACCCAGTTAGTTGCATGGAGAGCTGTTGCTGTCAGTGACTTGGTATCTGCTGATACTCTACAGAGTGACGCACACACACACACTCACACACACACACACACATACATACACACACACACCCACCCAGTATGAGCTATGAGGCTGAGTTATGCCTTTCACTTTGCCAACCTCTGCATACCCAGCTCTCACTGTTGCCTTAATGAGACCTGTCGTCGCTGGGCCACCGAATCACTGCTGCAGGCCTGAACACACACACGCACACACACACACGCACACATGCACGCATGCACACACTTTTCTCACACAGACACTCATACAAACACACATACATGTCCATGAATGTCCTCGAAATTACTCTGTAACCCAATTTCCACCAATTTACCATACCCTCCACGCACACACACACAGTCTGGACTAATCTCACTCAATTATGCGTTTTTAGACAATACACACACACACACACACACACACACACACACACACACACACACACACACGCACACACACACACACCATAGACATACACACATTCATAATAACACCACCAGCCTCTGCCGACTCTTATCACACATACTGTGCATATTTAGACCATAAGTACATCCACTAAGCTACAGTGGACGACGGTGCTCAGGTTATATATGCTGTTTTTTTGAGTCATTCATTCCTCTTTTTTTTCTCTTGCTCTGTCTCTGCTTTGTCTTTGTACAGTACAATAATTTGATTTGTTCGTGCTGTGATGAATAAACTAATACCTAGTACACCCTTGTCCACCCTCTGCCTCATGCTCCTAGTGTGCTTTTGCAGGCCACTACAATAAGTTCCCTATAGGTCAGGAATACTATTACATTATGTCAGTGGGCTACCCTCATTAAATAGGAAGACCACCCTTACATTAAATAGACTACCTTTCATTAGTGGTGTATATTTAGTAAGACTAGCATCAATGCTAAGAGAATCTCCAAAACTGACCCTATATATATATGTGTGTGTGTGTGTGTGTGTTTGTCCGCTTTTGTTCTTTAGGTTTCTCCCAACCTGGAGGAAAGGGGGTCAATGTGGAGCTGGGAGCTGCACCCATCCAAGCAGAGAGACCTCCAAGTATAGCGGAGCCCCAGCATCCTACACCCCCAGCAGGGTTAGACGTCCCTAAAGAGCACAGCCCCATGCTGCCCGAACCCCAGGTTCCTCGCAGCCCAGTAGATCTGTCAGGAGGTAAGACACGTGCAGGTTAGCTCACCTGCCACAGATCTGTGTCTAGTTTAAAGTACTGCTCTTCTTCAGTTCAGTTCACTGGAGCAAAGGGAGCTCATGTGCCGCACTCAGGGGCGACTGATCAGAAATGATGAGGAGAAAGTGTTACTTGCTTTTTCTTGCTTAACTTTCCCAGCTGGTCCAGTCCAAATTACAACGTAACACTATCTTTAACTACTGATACACAGTGGGGTCCAAAAACCTGAGATCTTTTTTGTTTCAGACTTTTGGACCCCACTGTATTTAAGTGTTAAATTACAGGAAGTACTCAGTACTAATACAACACCAGTGCTATTGTTTTTTCCTGATTTAAAACCTGTCACTGATTAAGATCATTCTTGTATGTGTAATGTAATGCTGAGACTGTAACTACATTAATTCTTCACTTCTAGACCAATTTTAATTGTAATGCTGTAACTGTGTTGCAACAAGGCCATGCAGTGTTTCTAAACAGCCCTCTCAATGCTATGGCTGGACTGGTGCATTTCAATGGTTATGAATTCAACGTTTAATTTGTGAGAGGAAAAGTGTGTCACATAATCTCAGCTGTGACAGAACTGTATGGAGGCAGTGTTTGTTATGCTAGCTAACTCTGAGCGGCAGGATGCAGGATGTGAGGATTTAGCATCAACAGTAGCTTTAGACATACACATAGAAATGAGCAGCGCAGGACAGAAAAATTAACTTCAGCCTAATTTGGATTGATCACATGTGGCTGATACCTGACCACCCACTTAATGATGTCAACACTGGCACCAACACAGATCCACCAAACTGCATCAAAGCACCTCTACCTTCAGTTTTCCAGTGACTGCTGAAAATGCTACAATTCTTAAATGGGGCACTTTTTTGGCATATTGAACGTTGCTGTGATTGTCGCTGGACATAAACACATATTCATGTGTTTTTGACTGATCACCACAGTCACACATAGTTTTAGCTTTTAATTGTGTTTTATTGAAAATTTAATATCAAAGTGCTGATTTCTGTACCACTCTTGTACTCTTGCATTCTTGTCATTGACAAATGCCCCTATTAGCCATTTAAATGACAATGACCCAGTTTTATAACAGCATTTGGTACTTGGTCCTTTAACTTTATATACATATATGTATGAACTTACATATATACATGTATGAACTTTACATTATATACAATTGACCACTTCCCCATTCACTTAAAGGACCAGTGTGTGGCATTTAGTGGCATCTAGTGTTGAGGTTGCAAATTGCAACCAACAGAGAACCTATGGTGGCCCCTTTAGGTAAAATAAAAACGGAGCCAGTGTTTGGTGTGTTCATGCTGGGCTGCTGTAGAAACATGGCAGTGCAGCATGGTGGACTCCTTGGAAGGGGACCCACTCCCGATGTAGATATGAAGAGCTCATTCGAAGCTAATGAAAACACAACAATTACTTGTTGGTGATTAAACACTAATGAGAACATTATAAATAGTGAGTTTCTGCTAGTAGAGCCCCAGTAGTGCCCTCCCCCCCCCAAAAAAAAAAAAATCCTACACACTGGTCCTTTAACTGGAGAGGTGGTCTCAGATTTATATATGACTGTGCTGCACTGCCTGATTCATTCCACAGAGAGGTGCAGTATACAGATCAGCTGTCTGTCTTTGCTGTTGCGTAGCTTCCTCCTCACACACTCCAGATCCAATGTGATGTAGTCGTCCAGCTCAAGGTCAATGAGCCATCTGATGCTGACATGTATAGGATGTGCCATCACGGCTTCCACTCATATACTGTATGCATGTGGTGAGTCTGTGTGAGTGTGTGTGTGTGTGTATACAGAGAGAGGATGTCTGTGTCTCTCACTGTCCACTCTCTCTTCACCAGCCCCACCCCCACCCCCACCCCCAGGAGTGCTGCTCTCCAGTTGAATGCACATGTGATCTTAGAGAGCGTGAGGTTGTAGTTGTCACCATGCTGTGACTTGTGTCACCTAGTAGAGCCATGCTAACATCCCATGTGGCCAGTGGAACCATGCACAAAGCATCAGAGCAGCTGAGCCCCCATGGCTCACAGCAGGTGTCAGCGCCCCCCCAAACAGTGCAGAAATGCTCAAAAATAAAGGTCCTGCTTCTCCTCTGAGATCCTAAGACTGGAGCTTTATGGGTGTTTGGAGGGTGATGCTGACATCTAATAGTCAGCAGCTACTCATGAGTAGAAATTACTGATGCTCATTTTCATCCATGTCTTCTGAAAGGAGAATTCCTGCAGAAAACAATCTTATGATAAACTGTAAATTCTCCAGTAAAAGCTGGTATTCAAATAATGATCAGTTCTCACATAGTAGTAGCTATCCAGTGCAAATAAAAGCTGCGTAAAACACATTGAGCTGGAGGGAAATTACCAAATCTATAATGGCTCCCAGGGCAAATTCATTACAAGCTACATTTTCATTAATACCACAAATGATTTTCTTGCAGACTTTTCAAATTAAAAGCCTATGTAACTAGGAAGACAGGGATTATGGCTATTGAGCCACAGGAAGACGTAGTTAGGGTTGTATCAACCTGACTTTTGTGTACTGATACTGATTCTGATATGTCATCTCAGGATATCTGCCAATACTGATTACCATCCTAAAAAAAGAGTTTTCTTTTCTCAAAGCAGATAGAAAACATTAGAATTTTCTAGTGACTATTACAAAGAAACTGTGTTTGATGATCAGTCACATTGTGGCAGACATGATGAATTGAATAAGGTCAGTACTGGTTCCAGTAATAATCTGGTGTATCTGTGCATTCCTGCTTTTAATGTGAAACATTTGAGTTTCATGGGCGGTAATAAAGTGGAAGAACCTGGAAACAATCAGTATGGCATTACTTTGTGGTTTTACTGATTGCTGTAGATCCTGAATTCATCAAAAACAACATGTAAACATGGGAGTGTTAAGTTTGCATTAACAAACATGGGAAATTAGGAATCAAGACAATATAAAAGGTTGTGGCCAATTGTGGCACCTGAGGTAGGGCATGAAGTGGGCGATCCAGTCTTACACCAACATGTAAAGGTCATGTACAGTATTAGTGGAGTCGATCATGCTCAGGTGATCTCACATGAACTAGAGTTTGATTTGTTTTGATTCCCTCTGCAGGTAAAATAGTATCTACCAGAGACCAAGGAAACACCAGCAGGGCTTGAATGATTACAACTGAACAGGGCATCAGTTTAACTGAGACTAGCAGAGTCACAGCTTGACTCACTCTGCAGCAGATGGTGATGATTCATTCACAAACTTTCCAACCAGTTTGTAACAGGCGGTGAGGGCACAGAAAGACTACTGTTGCTTGTTAACCCCTCGCTGCCACCCTTAAACTGATTCTAAGACTCTGTGTGTGTGTGTGTGTGTGTGTGTGTGTGTGTGTGTGCGTGTGTGTGTGTGTGTGTGTGTGTCTCTCTACTGGTATGTGTGTAAACTACTAGGCAACACATGGTGACTCAACAATGCGGCAACCACGAACCCCCCTCTCCTCCCTTTTACAAGATGCAGAGTGCAAATCCATGAAAACCTGGAGGGACTGTCATGAATCTGAATTAAACCTCAATGTAGAGCAGAACAGTAAACCAGATGTATCAGATTTACTGAATTACCAACATTACGAATCCCTTACTGACCTAAATATATTCACGGTACATTGCTTATAAAGGATCTGAATGAATAAATGAACTGAGAGTCCAAGTTGAGACCAGATGTCCAGATGCTCAGAATCTTTGATTGGTCATGCTGAATTCATCAGCGGGAGGAAGGAAATATCACAAACCGTTTTATTATAGGTACTTACTGTTACATTATCTTTATGAAGGCACAGTAAATATGACAATTAATTGCCATAGATTTTGGGTTGTACAGTATGTTTCAACCCTGTGGAGATTTCTTGCATTCAACGTTTCTCACCAAAACACATTGTGTGAATCCTTGAGGTCTAAGAAACATACCAATACATTTCCTCTCCTGATAAAACAACCTCAAAGTGTGTTTTCTTTATATTTTAAATCCTGCAATGTTGACATTGATGTTTGCTTGCCTCTAGACTTACGTTTATTCATTCTCTGCAGAATGCTGAATCAGGACCTTGAAAAGGTACTGATTATATGTTTAGCCAACAGAAGCACTTAAGTCCTGAACCATCAATATTACAGATATCCAAAAGAAAAGAAAAATAAAAAAATAAGGGAAGAAGATAGTAATAAGAAGTTTTGAACACTTATGCAATGTACTGTACTAAAATGTGCACAGGGAAAAAGATAAGGCAGAATGGGATATGACATAGTGACTAGACAGTCATGATTCTGTTTGCTGTTAGTGAAGTCAGTGGGTTGGGAACAAGCAGAACAGCAGCTTGAAATTTGCCTGGAACTGTGGGGGTGTGGGTCCTCGTACATCCTTATAGCAGCACTGTGGTTTAGGTGGTCTTATGCTGTTGTTGCAAGTCAAGGTCATTTACAGCCCACTCTCGGGCCGTAAAGTCACCCAGCAGCTGCTTTACATGCATTATGAATGTGTTTATGGTGGATGACAGAGCACTGCTTTAAAGCACAAGGTTCCTTGTACTGTTTCCACCATTTGGTCAGCCTTATGTTTCAAAGAGCTGCTTTAAATTTGTATTTGGACAGCTATTAAAGGAAATTAGTAATTCAGACAATGCATTACTTCATTGAGAGCTTTTTAATTTAGATTTTTATAACTTGATTCTACCCCCAGCACAACCTTAGCTTTTAATCCACTGTCTAATAGCATTTGATCAAAGTGTTACATGAGAGTAGACGGATATTAGCCAGTTTGTGTGCTGCTGTTTTGTAACTCATAATTGATCTACTGTTGAGATAACACACAATAACAGTAATTGTTCATGCAGTGGGATGGCTGTTATTTGATGCTCCCCCAGCCTAATGAGATTGTGCAACACAGCATTTAAGTCATTCTCTTCCATTTGGCTGATGTCTTTCTCTGCCTCTCCCCCTCACTGCACATACAGTACAGAGAGCAGACTTCTGTCATTGGTTTGTTAGTATGAAATATGGCCCCCTTGAGAGCCACTGCACTGTATGGGACCTGACAGCTGCCCCACTTTAGCTGTTCTTCTCCATGTTAGTGTGTGTGTGTGTGTGTGTGTGTGTGTGTGTGTATAAATAACTGAAAACTAGAAACAAACTGGGCCAAAGTATAAGATCAGTGGGCAGTTTTTCTTTTACTCTTGTTTCCTCTTATCTACCTCAAATTTCTCTTCCCTTTATTACCTTCTTCTGTCTAGAATGAATCTAACCTGATAACTGCCATTCACCATAATTGCCCTTCAGACTTAAACTTTATTATACAGTGTCCTAAAACAAAACAAAAAAATGCAGCTCGCTTGAATAGTTATTTAAGTATTTCAATTTTTTTTTCCATTTTGTGTAGTTAACGACTGAAACTGACAAAAACAAAACATTTTTGGTTTTATTTTTATTTTACCATTGCTTGCCTACTGTGATCGGACCCTCTTTTGACCAGCCCTGACCACTGTGTGAGCATGCCCAGGCAATGCATTTGTCAGTCACCATTACACACTTGACCTCTGTGTGGTGCGTGTGCAAAAGCCAAGGGCGAGTGTTGCTCAGTGCTCACACAGCAACATCATTATGGATAAACCTCCCTAATCTCAGCCTGAGGAAGAATCCTTTGCAATTAATATTTGCAAATCCAAAGCTGACAGTCTTTGCACTCCCATGAATAATGGGTTATTTAATTTTTTTTGTTTATGAATGACCTGTGAACAAGTAGCCACTTTTTGCAATAAACTTAATTAAGTGGCATTTTTTGCTAATATATTTTGTCAATTTAATCACCTTTTTACAAAGTAGTTTGAACTACTTTTTCTAAGTAGCTTTGGTTAAACATACTAGATTTTCCCCTATGGTCGCTTTGCTGTATTTCAGCTTCTTCCAGTTCCAGCTTGTGAAGTTATTCTTTCAATGTAGCTTCCCCAGCACTGCTTCCTTGTGTCTGCGCACACATTTTTACACACTCACACACCTGACTCTTGATCTCTGTTTTGATTTCAAACAGAGCTCTTTTGCTGCCCAATAGTTGCAGCGTTCTAGACCCCGAGGCTGCAGTGAGTCAGCCACCCAAAAGTACCACTTCTCTACATAAGAGTGTTTGTGTATGTAATGGTTGTGTAGTGTGTGCATGTGTTTGATTCTCATACCTCTAAGCATTCATTCACACAGTCAGCATTTACACAGAGGGAATAAAGAAGGTCCTATTTTAATGTTATCAAAAGTCCACACATCCTCTGCTTGTTTGACTAAAGGGCAACAGATTAAATGAAAGAGAAAAAGCACTCCCACAGTTCATATCCACAAAGGGTGCAATGATTAAGACTTGGCTTTCTGGAATAACACCCCTTCTGGCTTTGGACTGAATCCCTCTAGAAGCTTCTGTGCTGTGTCTGATTTATTTTGTCATCTTTTCAGTCTTCCCACCACCTCATCAAATTGCTAAAATAGCTATAATTATAAAACTATGATGAGAACACTCTTTTCCAGGAAATATTTATGTACTTTCAGTGGTATAATCTTTTTTGTTGTTTTGGGATAAGACTGTTTGCCTCTCTGTGATATGTTAAGAAGTTATTTTGTGTTTGAGTTAGACTAAGGGAACCAGTTCATATGCACATACCCGTCTCCCCCAACTTTAAACTCTCCCCTCTTCACCCACAACAAGGTGCCTTAGGCGATGGCTGGCCAGACGAGGCTGGCTGCCTACCGACAGATCTCCCTTTCACCCCCAGCGTCACTACGGTGATAAGTCGTCATGCAGGCCATCTTGCAGCCAGGCCTGATGATCCACCTGACAGTTGGCCTAGCCGAGAGAGTGCCGCCTACGCTGGAGGCGATGAAAGGGAGGGAGATGGATCAGACCGAAAACAGAAGAAGAAGAAGAAAAGGCGACAGAAAGATGAGGGATCTTATGAACACCTGGAGAGCAGGAGTCACACTGAAATGCAAGCACAGGGAGAAAACACTCCCCCGGCCGAGGAGTTCTACCACAGGATTGGCCCAAGGCGGGATAGAGGAGAGGGTGGCTGGGAGGAGCAACTTGGGAAGAGTGGAGGCCGGGGAAAGAAGGGGAAGAGCAGGAAGAAGCTTCCAGAGGAGTGGGGAGTGATGGCAGAACCATTTGTTCCTTCATCTGCAGCCACCTCTCATATCACAGAAGATGTTATGATGGATGTAGGGAGTTCAGCTCAGGCAAACCCAGAAGCTTCATTCACAGAAATGGACACCAGCCAGAGCCCCTGGAAAAAAGAGGTCTTCCCAGAAGAAGGTCTAGTTCCTGCCCCTCTGTCACAAGACCTATTCTCCCCAGCAGCTGCTTCCATTAGCCCACTGGTCCTGAATAGCGAGCTGAAAGCCACAGCAGCTCCATTTACTATGCCCTCCACCACCAACAATGCAACGCTTGGTTCCTGTCCCATGGCTCCTCACCATGGTGATACATTTGATTTCCTGATGGATACTGAAAATGCCAGCTTGGGCAACAGCAGCCAGACCTTTTCTCCACCTTTCTCTCCGGAAAATAAAGCAACCAGTGGCGACATGCTCGACAGCGGGATGTTTGACAACACCAGTTCCCTCCAAGAGTCTTGTGTGCAAGGAATGTCTGAGGGAGACACCTCTGTTTTCAGCCCTGCCTCACAGCCAAGCCCGGGCCTTTCTCCAAAAGGTGAGGTGTTAGCCTCAGCTCCACCTCTTTCACCTTCAGATGCTTCATGGCTCCTGAACGACTCACACATTAGCAGCAACAGTGAGCTTTTTGACTTCAGTGACAGGAGCACCTCAGGTCATCCTTTACTCTTAGGATTGTCTTTTGACACCCCAAGCCCAGCACCTCTCCGCTCCCCCAAAACAACAGCGCAGGAATTCCAACCAAAAGAGCACAAAGATGATAAATCATCCCAGAAACAATCCAAGAAGTCTCGTTCTTCATCTTCTTCATCCTCTCTAAAGAGTCCCACCTCCCCAGGGGCTAAGAAGTTCCCGCCACAGGCATCCCCTGTCGTCAGCCCCTCTTCCCCTCCATCAGTCACCCCTCTGGCAACTCCAGGATCCGGTCTTAACCCTGCAGCTAAGCCCTTCTTTCCCAGCTTTGCTGATCCCATGGAAGAACCAGCTGTGGTCCCTCCACTTGCCCCCACCATCGAAGGTTGGTTGCAGTCAACCCTGGACAAAATAGAGGTTAAATATAGAGTAACTTAAAGAAAAAGACAAGTGGTTTACTGACTTGCATGATCTTTCCATCCAGCTTGATTATTTCAGATATTTGAAATTGATTTCAAATATGATTCTTTGGGGCAGGATTGATTGCTTGGGTGCCTTTTACTCTTTAGGGGTTAGATGGATAATTAGACCCTTTTGTATTGTCCCTTGCATGGACACATTTGTCTAAAAACTTGGCTGGGGCTTTTTGACGTGTCCAATTTGGTCTGTTTGTGAGTGACTAATGCATGGGCTCAAGTGTTGACCAACTGGGGCTGTGAATTGGCTTGACTTTAAGCTGTAATACCACATGATGCACTGCTGGGATGTGGACATAATTAACAGTGTTGCTGTTGACAGGTGTGCTCTACTAACCAATCACAGTCTTTCTCTTTAGTGACACCAATAGACTTCTTCACCATATCAAAACCAGCCTTCTCGTTTTCTCTTCTGTTCAGGTGTATGTGTTAACACTGTAATCATGCTCCATTTCCTTTGCATCCAGGGGTGAGGTGTCACTCTGTCGTCTTTCTCCTGTGTCCAATTAACTCTGTTTTCCTCACTAGCTGCCTGTTTCTTTACAACTTCCCCTAGAAAAGAATTTTGGAAAAGGCTTTGTTGGTGTCATTTTAACTCACCTTTGTTGTTGTGTGTCAACAGTTCACATCCTGGTGTGTCTCCTGAGTAATAACTTTTCAAAAATGTCAAATGGTAATTGTTGTTTTTGTCGATTTCACTTTCCATGTTCTGTGATGATTGCTGCCTCGGCTGCTTCCCTACTATAGGTGAGTCCTGTTTTGATTCCTCTTGTGGCTTTGTTGTGTTTTTTTGGGTTTTTTTTTTTTTCATGCATCATTATTGAAAGTAGTCACTGGGATGACAACACAATGACTGATAAAAGACCAAAGCAATTCAGCAAGAAGATGACTGTTGCTGACAACAGAAATGAGGTGATGTCAGAGTACATAGGGGTTGTGAGCATTTGTTGCAAGCCATTCATTCTCCGTGTAGTCATAACAAGAGCTTTCTTGCGTTTCTGAGCATTAACCACATTCAGTATAAGCACTGGATTCCAGCAAATGTGCCCTATGTCACCTCTCGTGTTATATAAATTTATGGTTAAGATATCAAGTCAGAGCTTAGGTCTTTTTGGTGATAACAGTGTAGCATCTCTACTATTTGCAGATGATGTTGTGCTTTTGGCTTCATCAGGCTTTGACTTGTGATATGCAATAAAGCAGTTTGCTCCACTTTTGTCCTTCTTCCTGCTTCCACTTCTGACTAAAAGAATGAGATGACAGATACAAGTGTATCCAAAGCCAAAGTAGTTTCCTTTGAAGGGGGATCACCCTCAGCTAGGAGAGGAGAG
Organism: Trachinotus anak; assembly: GCF_046630095.1. Taxonomy (NCBI): domain Eukaryota; kingdom Metazoa; phylum Chordata; class Actinopteri; order Carangiformes; family Carangidae; genus Trachinotus; species Trachinotus anak. The sequence continues at coordinate 17,877,504 of NW_027273860.1, read as the reverse complement.
TGTGGGGTAGAATTTTCATTCAAAAATGAGACAGCTGAGTCTGTAAAGTTTCACAAGGCAGCTTCAGTTTTGGAGAAGACCTAGGGGCAAACCCAGAACATGCTGGAGGGATTACGTATCCCTTCTGCTGTAGGGATGTGTTAGGACCCCTCAGGAGAAGCTGGAGGACTTGCCAGGGAAATATATAGTATTACTCGATGTAAATCAGATGGAGCTGTGAAATTGTACCAGTAACCAAATGAAAGCTGTTAGTAAATTTTCTATCGAGGTTGCAATGTGACACATTAAGAAGCGGTTTGTGCAGACTAGGGAATAAGCTGGAGACGAGTGGTTAAAAATAGAGCAGTTTGACTCGTGTGTTAACTGATGTAAATCAGAGTTATAAGATTCAAGAGAGCCAAAATGGAGCTGTTGATCAGCTTCCCGTTCAGTCTTGTTTGAATGTAAAAGGAATTTGTACAAGTGTTTGAGAAAAGTTTTCAGCAGATTGGGGAGTAATAATGTTTACAGCAGCCAGACATGGAGGCTAAAATGCAATATGTTGACACTTTGTGTGAATGGGTGTGTGGATGTCCCCTGTATTGGTTTATGTATGTTGATGTATGCATGTGGTTATTTCTAAGTGTATTTTGGCATTTGTGCATGCACATGTGTATGTCAGTGCTTGCAAGTGAATGTTCATGTGTCTGCATAAGTGTGTGTGTGTGTTTGGCCTTTTCTCGAGGAGATGAAGTGTTTTGTGTGTACCGCTGTGATTTATGGAGATAAAGAGTTCCAGAGGATTCATTTCCTTGTCCTTCCTTTCTGTTCTTCCTGTCTCTGCCTCCCGTTGGAGGCTGTAATGAGGAGTGAGCCAGCCTTCAGCTCACCACAGGAACACAGCAGAGTGTTGAACCTGGCTATTAAGCAGCTTTGATCAATGCCCCCCCACATCCTTCCACAAGCACAGAATGGCTTGCATTAGTATTTTTGCAACCTCCAAGTCACATAGATAAAAATATATCACAGCATTGTGGATGAAACATCCTCTGGATTTATGCTTGTTGGGTTGAATTAATATCTTTTATACAGTGTGGTCATGTCTTGTGTGAATGTGGATATGTTTCACTGATGTGTGTGTGTGGGATGTGGGTCTCCATGCATGTGTGTATTTGCTGTCAGTGCATGCCCCTGTGCACGTTGCACCGTGTTGCACCGTGTTTGGACCACTGCCATTTAAGGCACATGGTAGCATTAACTATCCTGCATCAGATTTGATTTCAAGTGAAGTGCACACACTATGTTTTGCATGTGTTTTTTGGTGCATATATGTGCGCTTGTGTTAATGTGAATACATGTAAGAGAGAAAAAGAACGAAACATAATTCTGAACGCAGCTGGCTCTGTTTCCCCTTTGTGTAATGAGACCCTTTGTCAGTGTCCAGGGGTGGCTCCTTGTCATGAAGAGTGCTGTTTAAGCCTTGTACAAAAGACAAGATGGCATGTGGAGCACAATAAAAAACAAGAGGAGAGACTCTGGAAGGGTATAGAAAGGGGTGAACAGTACAGTGAGGAAGAATGAGGTAGACATGGGGAAAAAATGGCTCAAAACATTAAAAAAAACTGCAGTTAGAAACAAGAAATGCTTTCAAATAATTTTTAGAGTGTAAGGTTGTAAAAGAGCGTTGCAGGAATAAAAAAAAAAAAAAAAGGTCTCCTATTGTTCATGTAGCACAGGAGAGACAAAGGATTAAGGATGAAGACAGGATGCTGTTGAAGACTTGTGGGACTGATAAAGGGATATGCAGAGGTAAAACCAATGCTGGCAGGGAATGGATACGGACAGTTTTTAAATTTATACACGAGAGTAAAAATGAAAGGGAGATGAAGAACGATGTGAACCTGAGGGAGGTTTATGTCTAAAACACTGAGGAAAAAGAGGAAGTGGAGTGCAGTATTAAGAAACAAAGGCTTGATAGAAAATCTGAAAAGACGTGTGGAGCATGTCAAAAGTGAGGAGATATACCAGCATGGACAGTGTGGTGATGGAGCCTCTGTATCCACATCTATAGGTTTAACATAAAAAGAGTGTTCGTATTTATTGTGTATTTTCAAATCTGGATCATTTTATTCATGAAAGTCAAACCAGCCTCAGCTTATGAAGCTTCACTGTGCATTTTTGTGTCTGGTTTTCTGTCTACCTATATACCTACAGGCTAGGCTATTAATAGTTACCCAGAAGACAAAGTGTATTTTTGTAATATTCATACATATACCACCCACGTATGTTGAGACACAGATATGTATACGTAAATACTCTGTTTTCAAAGGCAAAAACGCCATCACATTAACTGACTTAAAGCAGCACTAATCCAAATAAATCAGCTCTTCATACTGTTTTAGCATCTTTTAGCTCATTGTTTTGGTTTTACAGCCCACAACTTTACTGTTTTGATTCAGTCTCACAATTCTCATCAGCTTTGTTTTGGGCTGTTGTCAGCAAAAAAAAAAAAAATCAGTGATAAACCCAGTGTATTCTGCCTGCCCATCACCGAACAGCAAATAGACACAGTTAGCGACTAGCTGATGAACTAAATGGAGTGTTTGGCAGCTAAAGAAGAGAGGGTGGAGTCCAAAACAGGTATCTCTGCTTTATTGATTTGCTGCTTTCTCATCGCCCCCACTCTCATTTAGTTCCTTCCACTTTAAACTTATCAGTTCAAATTAAGAGTAGATGTGACGCCAAAACAACCAGGAGGGATTTTTCAGACCATATCACAGCAACACCTGTTCCCTTTCACCACCAAAGCTACTCCTACCCTCTCAGACCCAAATACGCCACCGCTGCGCTCCTGTCCCCCCACACAGTCACACACACAGTACACAACTGACTCATCAAGCTATTTGAGGACAAACACAAATCCTCAAAAGGCAGGCAGGCGTGAATATACTGTATCAGCTGTCTATTTTTACCACATAGTGCTTTTCGCTGTTGTTTAGGTTCTTTTCATTGGAGCACAGGCTGTTAGACGGCAGCCCATAAGGGGCATTTATACAGTATGGCCCCTTCCCTGAACTAGGATGAGCTAATGCCTTTTGACGGCTTTGGGGGATGTGTTGGGATTTTGCCTTGTTGGCGCCACTGTAACAGCCAACAGCTAATTGTAGGACAAGAGTGTAAGTCAGTCTGGTTTATTTTTTTAGATGATGTACCATGCAACAGATTCACAGCCCATACAGAGATGGCCCCAAGCCAGATGTGTGGGCTGCACATCAGATTTAATAAATTTTGATGTTGACATTTTAAAAAGGCAGTTGTATCAGACCAGGCAGTGGAAACTTTGGTGAGTTTGGATTTTGTCTCCTGTAAACATTGCAAACAGCCGACCTCAGTGCTTCTTGGTCCAGACCTTGGTCCAGGTTCAGACACTGAGTTAGAAAAGACTTTTTTTTACAGTTTGTGTGAGTAGGTAGTGAAAGTGGCTTTCTCAAATGGTGCAATTCCATTACCTAAAAACAATGATGAACAACAGCCTCTTTCATGATATAAGACACCCCATAACTATTTTTTGCTTTCTCTAAAACCAGTTTTTAAATCTAACTGATCTCAAGCAAATTAGCCATTGACAAAATACTTTTTCTACACCTTTTGGACACCTGCTTTGTGTCATTGGGTTAGACGTGCAGATGTTATCCATCATCACGCAAACATGGGGCCTACTTGTGTTTGTATAGATACTATATCCACATCTATGTATGTATGTAGTTTCTACTAGATTTGTACTAACCATCTACAGCATATTACCATGCACTATAATGGTATATATTTAGACTAAGAGAATGCATGTTTGTATCTGTCTATCTATATGTCCTCCAGCCCATCTGTACATTCATACATGAGTCTCCAAGCCCAAGCAGAGATAATCCTGGTGACATCACCAGACTTGACAAAACTCCTCCAGAGCCCCAGGACACTTGTTAAAGAGTTCCCTGTGATTATTAAACTGACCTTCTTTTATGTTAAAATTGGTGGTTTTGCCCTTTAGGATGAAATGTAGTCCCTGTCCGTGGTGCTGAAACTCTATCTGAAGGGAGCTAACATTCATGTCTTCCATCCATCATTACATAAAGTAATGAGAACATCAGAACATAATCATTGTTGCTGACATTCGTGATTAGAGCCCCCCTTTTATCAGAAGTTTAATTATTTAAAGTTTTGTAAAAAAGAAATACATTAAAAGTTTACTAAGACTGGATACAATTGAGCTACATATATTATACCTGTACAATGAATCTCTTTTGAGCTTTTCTAAAAATAAGTTGACCTGATTTCCAATTTAGTAGAGCCACTTTATCGTCTCAGCCTTGCTTAGGTGGCAGGTGAGTCAACAAGCAGGCCTGTACTGTACAGTATGTTTCCAGTTTCCTGCCAAGTTTATTCCAAAATATCAGCTTTGCAGGGAATCAGAAAAGAAGTATATTCCCTAAATGGTTGTCGCATATTTTAAAATGTATTTGGTATAATCAGTGCTATAGCTTGGTTCTAGTCATGCGCCCTTTAGGTCTGTACTACAATAATGTTTGAGTGTGTCAGCACAGATATATTCAGCCTCTTAATGTTTTTACCCTGTGTTGTGCAGTACAGGTTCCTTCAGTAGCTTAAGGTGCTGAAAAGGGAGACTAAGGCATACTCTGTATTTGGCATCTGTGTGCTGTGTGTGTATGACAGTGTTAAAAAGAGTCTGCTTTGCAGATTCAGCTCTAGGTAAATAGAAAACTACATATAAATAGATGCTTAGATGACAACAGTAGTATCTGACAACAGAAGAAGCCTAGCCATTCCCCAGCAGGCAGACTTCAGACAGACTCAGAGAATTTTAAGAAAACACAACAACAAGAGCTGACAGGCAGGAGCATAAAAGAAGATCGACAGGCAAGCAGAGAGATAAACTAACTGAGCGGCAGAGAGGTTTAGGCAGGAACAGATTCATGGATGCAGAGGCACACAGAGAGGGAGATAGACATACATAAAGTTTCAAATAGGTAAGACAAGAGAATCTTGTAGAAAGAAACAATAAAAGAGAAAGGATAGAAAGTGTTTTACTTCCATATGAGTAGGTAAATAAACAGAAGGAAGGTAAAGAAAGATAGCGTGATATTTGCATGTTTGGCTAGCTGTTCACAGAGGCACTTGTCTAGATGCATAAATGCAAAGACAGGTTGAAGTGAAAGTATTAACCTTAATAAGAGAAGGGAAACATGACAAAGCTTTCCAACTAGTATGGGACAATAAAATGTGAAGGCAGTGTGGCCTTCAATCACCATCTATGGTTGAGATTTTTCAGCATCTTGATTGAGAGCACCCTCCACCATCAAAAGTCTAGGACCAGAAAAATAACAGCATAGGTCATCTCTTCAAGCATTTGGAACCATGTTTGACAAGCATCAAGTGTCATGTGAATGATGGCTTTTGTCTCCCAGAAGCAAAGGTGGAGGTAGAGTGACATTGTGACAAAGGTCAGGGTAGAATGTTTTGATGTACAAGGTATTTTTTCCGAATCCTAACCAAGTTCAGTCAGGCATCTCAGTGATAATGGATTATTATGTGAATGTAGACTATGTACAGGGTAGATATTTGCATCTAGACCTGATGTAGTCACTCTCCAGTAGATAACACTTATAACTTCCCCCCGACTGGGAACGTAGACTCAGCACCTACAGATTTGGGGTCTAAATTAAGCTGTAGTCTTTACTTCCAAAACTTTGACCATAGAAGCCACTGATCAGAGAACATCCCAGGTAAATCTTGTCTTGAAAGGTTTTATTGGATGGTTTGAAAGGCCTGTTGTAATTTAGGTGTAAGGAGTTGTCATCAAACACCAAATTAGTGAATATCTCATGGAAGAATGGAGTTCATTCCTCCAGGATACAACTCACAGAAGGAGCACCGGATCTGTACTGGAGGCTGATAGTGGACCAACATATAGTGAGACAGTCAATGTTGCATTGACTATACGTTACAGCTCTCATACAATAGGTTACTATTATATGCTGAAATGCTTAACAGATCATCTCATCATACATATTTGTTTTTCCATCAATGTGAATATCAGCCATAAAATCTGTCACTTTCATGACTGGATGTGTTCTCTAGAAAAGCCTGCCACATTAACTTTACACCAGCAGCTTTTACTGCTTTGAAAAGATGCCAGACTTTCAGACAGACTATTAGATAGGCAGACGAGCAGGTAGCACAGCTACCCTGCGCAGCTTGCCCTTCATGCCTCAGCAGCTCGGACAACAAGTCTACTTAGCACCTCAGTTTGATGGAACCGTGTCTGAAAAACAGTTCTGTCTGGGTAGTCAATTGTTGAAAGTCTTCATGTGATAATGAAGCTTTTCACAACACCCTAATTTGCCACTTGAGTAATTGACCTCTTTAACCTGATTTTCTCTCTGTGAAACAGTCACACAGAGGTTTTCCTCATTGTTTCATGTAACAACTAGTTGATGGAGACTGCTCTCTATTTAAAGAGGTGATGAAGGTCAAATTGGTGTTTTCAAGTTTCCGGTGGAAGAAAGAAACATGAAGTGTTTTTGAGGGAGGGACAAGAGGAAGGGAAAGAACAGGGAAGAGGGGTTGCTATAGAGACTAAGGATCAGTTATTGTTGCCGTAGAAACAGCAACAGATGCTGGAATTAATGAGACACTACACTGACAACAGACTTGCTGATGGTACAGTTTATGTTCGATACAAACATACGTAAAAATACTTGAAAACCAAGTCTACTGTTCCATTATTAAATCAAATAATATTTTAGGTCATCAGTGGCTGTAATGGATAAGTTAGTGTAATACTGACCAAGATCATGTGTTACCAGACAGTGAGGCTCCGCAGCAATACCAATTAATCTACCAGCAGGAACTGTAATAGACCAAAAGGCAGTGCAACCACATTTTTTTTTAATATTTCACAGCACAGTATGCCATTTGAAAAAGCTTAAACTTTCATCCACAATCCACAATCACTTTTTTTGCTGGCCAGCTTTGCACACTCTTGGCATTCTCTCAGCCAGCTTCATGAAAACAAGGGCTTTCTGCATATGCAGAGCACTTGATGGCTGCTTTTCCTTCGGTCTGCAGTCCAGCTCCTTCCAAACCATCTCAGTTCAGCTAAGGTCGGGTGATTGTGGAGGCAAGGTCATCTGATGCATCACTCCATCACTCTCTGTCTTGGCTAAATAGCTCTAACATAGCCTGGAGGTGTGTTTTGGGTTACTGTCCTGTCAAAAAACAAAGTCCCAGTAAGCACAGGCCAGATGGGATGGTGTGTGCCTTGAACTCTGAATAAATTGCCAACAGTGTCACCAACAAAGCGCCCCCTCACAGCGTCACACGTCATCCTCCGTGCTTCATGGTGGGAACCACACGTGTATTTACCATCCCCTCACCCTCTGTGTGTCTCACAAACACATGGCAGCTGATGCAGAAAATCCAGATTTCCAGTGGTATAATGTCAATTCCTTGTGTTTCTTGGACCAACCAATTCTCTTCTTATCGATCCCCCTCAGTAAAGGTGTCTTTGCAGCAATTCGACCATGTTAGATGTGTCTGTGAAGCATTGATGTGGACTCTAATCTGAGGTGCTCTTAGCTAGCAATTTCTGAACCTGGTAACTGTGATGAACTTGTCCCCCTGGGGCAGGAGCCAGCTTCTTCATGATGGTTTTCATTTGATGGTTTTTGCAACTGCACTTGAAGAAACTTAAAGGATCCTAAAGTATGAAACCTACTTTGGATTGTTTATCACCTTTTTTTTTACTACATAAGTTCATATGTGTTATATCATAGTTTTGATGTCAGTATTGTTCTTCAGTGTAGAAAATAATAAAGATAAAGACAAACCCTTGAATGATTAGGTGGGTCCAAACTTTTAACTGATATACTGATCCAAAAACACAGCGTAGCTTTTCACTGCTACACTGACGACACCTACATTTACCTGCACCGAGAGCCTAAGTATTAAACTAAATTATTTCACGTCTCTAGGACATCAAATCCTTGATGACGGAGAAGTTTCTCCAACCATGAATTTAGCAAAATATAAATCAGAAGTTGTATAATTAGGATCATAGTGTTTGACCTCCCAATTTACTAAAGGCACCTTGTTGCTTTTAACGCCTAATCTAACCTTGTTCTATATTTTTCTTCTGAGGTCTTGAGTCATTAAATGTATGATTTTTATTTTTTTAATTTTAGTCTTCCTTGTCCTTTGTGCTTGTCCTTTCTTTAGTTTTTTTCCCTCTCTGAACTGTGATGCATTCGCTGTTTTGCTTAAGATGCTCTGTAGATTAAGTTGACTAAAATGGTGTTTGTAACTTTTTCTAACAGCGGTAATGACCTAGAGGCACTGTCTGTTGCAGACAGTGGTGTCATTTGTTGTTGCCATGACAATGATGCAGCAAAAAGAGTAGATGCTGAGGTTCAGTTTTCAGCCTTTTAGGATGGAAGTGAGGGGAAAACAAACATGAACACAAGTAGGGTAACATAACGAGATAGAGCAGGCAAGAGATTGCTTGGGATTTAGTGGTACAGGATTTTGGTAAGTGAGTCCACTGTACAAACCTCAGTGGGAGGTAGTCAAAAACAGCAACGCTTCCCTTTTCAGCATCTTAATTTTGCAAAACAAGTAAACAAAACAGGCACTGGTGCATTTCTGTACCAGTCTGTGAAATATAGAGATAATCTCAACCAGCAGGCAGCAAGGGACAGGAGGAGCGAGACAGATGAAAATGTTTAGACTCAGGACCATCAAAGAACAGTAGGAGATAAATGCCACACAGTCAAACTGCACACACTCTACACTGAGCCATGCAAAGTTCAATGTGTGTGTGGCATGTGTGTGTGAATTTATATTGAAATGAATCAAGAGCCTTCAACCGTTTTTTTTTTTTCAATAGCAACAGAAATCTGTACTTTAATAGATGGAGGAGAAGGAGACTGAAATACTGTAGATGGTACAAAGACTGAGCTGTCAACGGTGTGAGAATAATCTTTCAGCAGCCTGGAGAAGAGAGTGATGGTAAAGTGCCTGGTGCTGAAGTGTTTTTTGGGGGTTTTTTGGGGGGGTTTTTTTGTGTCTGGCTGTGTCACATGTTGACTAATCCAGCCTGGAAATGAAAATGAAATGCCACCTGAGGCTTAATGTAGAGCTGACTTTGTTTCATTAGCAAGGAACTGACAAACTTGCAGACTAGAAATAACCTAATCCTCCCATTCAGTCTTCTCTTCTTTTCATTTAATTGGAATCTCAGCCTCCAAATTTGGTGTAAATATGCCATGGATATGACATTTTTAAAAAAATGTATATTATTATGCACTGCTACTGCGTCCGAATGAAAATATCATCATACAATGTGTGAAAAATAATGATTTTTACTTTAACCCCACAAGCAAGAGATTTTTGGTTCATGGCAAAACATTATGATAACTACTGGATCAGTTGCCATGAAATTTGGTACAAATATTTATGTTTCCCAAAGGATGAAATGAATGAATTTGCCCAGTACTATGGTTTATGATTGTATACATACAAAATGAATTGTGGGAGAAAAATCAATTCACATATATACCACAAGTGTTATTTTCTACTATTCTGAATTTTGAATTTTTGTATTTCAACAACAATATTATGTTGTACATAATCGTGTACATAAAAGCTGGCATAGCACCACCCAGGGTGTGATGCCTGTTTGGTGAAGAGTGTGCACACTCTAGACTCATCTTGAATTAATCTTAAAAAAAGGGAACCATTTTCCATTGTGGATGTAGTAATTAAATAATGAAATGGAAAACATGTAACAAGTATTTAACTCAAAGCTCGCAGCGCTGCTAGCATGGCTGCAGACCAGTAGTCTCATTAATTCAAGAAATCACAGTCTAAGCAAAATTACTTTCTGACCTTTACGTTGCAATGCACCAGCGCCCGTACAAACCTTTGAATGCAGGAGCATGTTGATATGTATGACGTGAAAAAACATGAAAAACAGTCATTCTTTTTTTTTCATGTGACATTTTCAGTCTTTGCATTGCCTCAGGTGCCTCCAGGACGCTGTTTCAGACGTTTCCTGTGCTTCACATTTCTGTATCCAGATTTCTGACTCTATCTTTATTTTAATATCACAAATGCTTGATTGATTTATTAGTTTTCATTGCATTCTTGAAACTGGCTCTATAAATAAACCTGACAGACATGGCATCTAATAGCAGCAGTAATAGATATGTCACACTGTCCATTTTCCCTGCCGTTCTGTATTCTGTGGATTAATTGCCTCTCACTCAGTGTGGATCCCTGTCCCATGAGCTTTTAGTTTAAGGAGCTGGGTTCTCTGTGCTGTTGTGCATCACGGCCAAGAGACTGCATACCCTCTGGGATATCGAGGGGGATGGTAGAAGGAGTGGGAAACTGTTGGTGGATGTGAACGTCTTTTCATGTGTTTACATCTTGTGTGTAAGGGACGTTTGATGACGGTGGTGGCAAATGGCTGCAAACACAAACAGGCTCTGAGGTTTTGTGTTTTTCTGTTTGTGACGGAGACATCGGTGGGTGAAGCAGATCTGGCTAAAGTAGCTAAAGGTGCCAGAGTCATTCATTATGAATGATGAACTTAGATCAGAGAGTCGCAGCTGTTTCTCTGGGAATATTACAACCCATCACACCATACCAATTTGTCATTACTGTGTTATTAATTCATAGAAATTGATGGCACATTCTTTCCCCTCTTTATTTTGTGCTGTTTAGGCACAAGATTAATTTTCTAATCATCAATTTTTTAATCATTATCTCAGTTCTTTGCTTTTGACGATGAATAGCATATGGATAAAGAGGAGAAAGTGGTAAGGTGTGATAGGTAGATGGAAATACTGAGAGGATGTGACATTACTGACACACAGCTTTTATTACTTCTATTTTTTACCTCCACATGCAAGATTTTCATCAGGTCTTTTCATTCAATTGCAGAGAGAATTTGTTCAGCTTAGATTGTCCAGCTGTATCTCAAACAAATTGAATATGGGAGCAGCGTATTTCAGAAATTCTGCAGCCAACATCACAACCACTAAAAACATTGACTGATAGAAACTTAGTAGTTTCAGCACCTGTAGAGCTGAAACTGTAGCTCAATTCATCAATATGTTTATCATCAGAAAAATCTGCAGCTATGTATATCTACTGACCCAGTTTGAATTTGGTGTAAGCATCCCAACATGCCTTTTGCAGCAACAAACAGGGATGCAGAGGATAGCCAGGCCTACAGCTGTTGTAGTTTTTATGCTTAAACAATAACTGTGTCATGGTAAATTTGAGCTGAGATATTAATGATTTAAATTTCAAATATTGGGTAGATTTATCAAAAAATAATGCTAATGCTGTCTCAGCAAATTTTAGAAATCACATCTATGAGAGGAATAGACTGGAAACAGACTGATCTGAGCTCAGTTTGTGTTTGTCGATGTGAGGCAGAGGAAGTCAAGTAAAGACTGTGTGGATTCACTCTGTTGGGGAGCTAACAGCTCTCTGCAGATATCAGGATCACTCTCAGTGCACAAAGTGATCATAAAGTGGACGCCTGGACTCAGTTGAAGCATCTGCTACTTACAGTCCATGCATAGGGATATATGGGATAGCACTTATTTTGTAAAATATGCATAATGATGCACATGAGTCGTCATCTAATTGAATCAGGAGTCAGCTCTTGATTCTTCAGACGCTCCCCTACCCATCAGCACCACACATCCCCCCAAACCATTTCCCCCAACCCCCCACGTAGCCAGAGCTGGCACACTGATGAGGAACCAGTTACCATAGCAACAGCAGGCCGTTGCTTGGGCGAATAATGGGAAGAGGGGCTACTAAGGAAACAATGGATGTTTAGTAAGGATGGGCGTGAGCTATAAATAGACATCACTAAAGACTGTCTGTCTTCCTCCGTCATCCATTTCTCCAAACCTCCCCACCCCCCCTTCACCACCACCCTCCACTGACCTCCCCCCCTCACACACACCTGTGATCATCACTTCATCTTTCTATTCCTGCCTGCCAGAGGTGAATTAGCATACACAAAAAGGCCCGTCTGTATTCTGACCACAGCGAAGGCATTTCTCCCTTTTTTAGATGACGTGCTGTCAGGCATGTTCAGATAGACCACATCTCATCTGAATATCCTGCCCATGCTCATCACACATTTCATACTGAAGCAGGATGGAAACTGTGAGAAACAAGACAACATGATACAAATATCAAAAACACTGATTGCGTTTGTGAGAAACATAAACTGCTACAAAAAAAACCCATCACACATATTATTATTATTATTTTAACGTGTCACACAATATGCTTTTGCTACTCAAAGTGGAAACAGACAACTTTCAAACTTGAAGTGGGATTACTGTCGGCACCACTGACACAAAGACCGCATCATAACATGGCTACTGCTGTGAGCTGTCCAACTCAAGAAACAACCGTATGAATCCCAACTTGAACTAAACTAAAAAGATTTCAGTGCTATGATAAAAGCAGTAATAGGTAGGCAGGTTTTGTTGCTTACTGATCTAGTAGAAATAAAGCCAACTGAATCAGTTTTGAACGTCGAGTGAATGCCTGTCCAAGGTTCATCATTCTCCGTCTCTGCCTTCTTTGTCTCCTCTCACATCAGGGCTCTTTTGCTGAGTAGAGTTTACACAATTATTCTGCCATTTCCTCTACCTGTGAAAAGCCACTGGTAGTTACTGCAGAAAATAGAAGCGCTGTCCTTTTCCTGCTTTGGTTGCACAATGGCAGACACCATTCCTTTGTGCTGTAAATTGAGCCCTCATTTTTACAGGTGGTTCAGTATCTGGTGGCAGACAGACTGAAAGCGAGGCTTACTGGGGACCAATCTAAATGCAGATGATGTTATTATTATTCTATAGCCATCACACTGTGCAATCAACATTTACATCATAATTATGTGTTAAAGCAAAAAAGTTGCCTATTGCCGCTTTAAGCCCTGGATTGGCTGTGCAGTGGTTGACAGGTACTTAAAGAGTGACACAAAGCAGATGTGATGTTGACTGTGAACTCTGAAGCTAAACTCACACGGCAGCAATTAAACCCTAACCCCAATTCAACTATTTTTTCCCCCTCCTTTAATAGACACATCGCACATGCTGTTGTGTTTCAGTCATGCCAGCAGTGTGGCTTTAGAGATGGCGGGGTCAGTTTGGTTGGTGCTCTGCTTTGACCCAGCATGAAACGTCTCAGTATCTGTTGGATGGATACCCATGGTCCCCAGAGGATGAATCCTACTGACTTTGGTGATCCCCTGACTTTCTTCTCGTGCCACTAGCAGGAACAATTTTTCACTTATCCAGTAAAAAATATCTCAATATCAACATGATGGATTAGCATGAACTCTTGTACAGACATTCATGGTCCCCAGAGGATGAATCCTAATGGTTCTGCCGATCCCTGACTTTTGTCGCACTATTGTCAGGTCTAATTCCAATTTAGTTTGTGACTAAATACCTGCAAATCTAATGACAGAGCTTCTAGCATGGCTGTAGACTCTTGTATCACGATATAAAACATGGTCCTGATGCACACCGTGGTTTCAGTATAAGTTTGACCCAAGTTACAGTATAAGTGCCCCGCTGTAAACATTTCACAATGCAGGATTTGTACTCTCAAGATTGACATTGTTGAAAATTTGAATGCTTTCCGAACCTCACAGCTGTTTCCTGTCACTTTTCCTCTGAATCAATGAAGCCATTTAAAGGTGACATGCAGCCCTTTAATGGCCACAGCTTGTCTAGTCTTTATGCCCTCGTAGTGGCCTGCATGGGTTATTAGGCACAGTTCTTCTGTCAACCAGTGGGATTATATAACACTTTGTATAGTGTGTGTGTGTGTGTGTGTGTGTTTGTGTCTTTGCCAGCCAACCAGTCAGACGAGGTGAGGTCATCTATTTGGTGCACTGTGTGTGTATGTGTGTGTGTGTGTGTGTGTGGGTGGGTGGGTGTGTTGTCCCCATGGGACTCTGGTGTCAGTTTTGTACTTCAAGAGGCAATCAGACTGGGAGAGAAGTTGGGATGAACCATGACAGATGTGACACACAGAGGCAGTGACAGTACACCAGCCTAAAGCATGTCTATCCACCTGCCAGCACGTCTACCTAAATACCTGTCTGTCTGTCTGTGCAGGTGTGATGTGAAGTGTGTGACAGACAGTGACTGTGATGTGGTGATGGGGGGAGTCAGGGTTTTGTGACCAGGCAGACAGACAGTTTGAGCAATGGAGCAGGCTCTTGCTGATGTGACTGTACAGTGATTGAGATGTTTGGCACTTTGGTGGAGACATGCTCTCTAACTGTCTTTTAATGGTGTCCAAACAAGTAGGTGTCATCTGGAGCTGTTTGCAATAGAAGGATGGAAGGACTGAAGGGAGGAAGAAGACAAACTATTGACCATATAACATGTCAGACATGCGCTGTGTGTAGACACCAATGCAGGGAGATACCTTAACATTACAGACCATAACATTTGACCGAAGCATTATATTATCTTTTTATTATCAACTATTCCCCTGAAGGGACCAAAGTAAGTATTGTTCGTGTAGTAACACAACACAACACAACATATGTCAATTCAATCAATCCAGCTTTATCAGTAAAAACCATCACTTTGTGGCAACATATCATTCATGTAATACTTTTGGAAGATCTCCTGGTCAAACACCCGTCACTTTATAAAAGCACAAAATTAGCCCAAAACGTAACAGTCTTTCACACAAGTAGCGACCCCTGAAACTGCACTCTGCTGCCTGATTGTTACTGACACACCCCCTGCTGTGCATCTCCTCACACATCCTTGAAGTCAGGCTCATGGTGGGTCACCAAAATACCAAACCTGCGTGCACCGTGATGAAAATGCCACGTCCCTGAAGCGAAGGCCCACCATTCACTCTGTGCTGTCATAACAACAGCAGCAGAGCTCTTCTTGTAATACGTGGTGCTCTGCATTCGTGAAGATGGTAAACCGGATGGAAAGCTTTCAGAGACCTCAAACTAAAAAAAGCAGCAGTTCAGACTTTAAAATCTTGCGCTGGCTGAAAGACAGTCATGGGGGAAATGTTTGTCAGGATGAGTGTGTGTGTGTGTAAATGGCGCTAATCCTCATTTGCTCATTGTAAATGAAATGACACCAGCTTACTCTACTGAGGAAGTATGAGGCAACTTCCAGGAACCACTATCATGTTTTTTTAATTCCTGTAGTCATGTTTTCTTTTTTTTTTGTACTGGAAACATATTTACATCATCTAAATCTATTTTTTCCTGGAAGACTGGAAATAGCCCAGCTGCTGTTTGCAGTTACTTGGTAACAGAATCTGAGTAAAACTGCACAGTTTTGCCGGTACAGACGTCAGGCTCTCTCCACGGAGGCGTCATCCATCTACACATGTAGTAAAAGCTTCTTAAATGAGCTATTTGTAGCTTTTGCTATTGATACATAGCCAACATTAGCATTAACAGCATCTTTCATGTCTTTTCTTATACTGAAGTTAGCATGCTAACCAGCTAGCCCTGGCCTCATTGGCCCATCTCATCACTGCATTGTCCAGTCTGCCCTAAAGACATATTTTTAAACCATGGCACAGAAATGCATTGTCATGTTAGACAGACTTCCTTTTTTGCATTAAATCATTTTCACCTCTGGTCCACTGTAGTGTTGTTGCTATAGACATACAGGTGTAGCCATCAGGTGCAAGACAAGAAGAAATAACAATGTCTAGAGCTTTAATTCTGTAAGAGATTTAGATATTTGTATTTTCAGTCTCGTCTATGAGCTGGGAGGCAGATGTTCTGTCTTTCCCTTTGCCTTTTTGAGTGTGGTATTAAAACATTTACTTTTCTTTTAAGTGTATTCCCATCTTTCTTCTTCTAATGCCAGTCAGGCATGACTTTTTTGTCCAGTGGGAAAATAAAGCTCACGTTCATTTAGTGTTTTATGAAGCAGTTCTTCTTCTGGGGATTACGGACCATCTGCAGTTGTGTTTCTGTTTATTAGACCTTGAGTTGGGAAATAGTATTCAGTGAGGTGATTTTGGATCCCCTGGAATCATCAGGTTTCACAGTTTAATAGGGTCCAAGACCAGATTTAGAATTAAAGAAGGTAAAGGTCAAGATGCCTGTTGGATTGTGATGTGGCTTTAATTTGCTGGCCCTCAGAGGACACATGCATGTCTATATGTCTGTGCCATTCATTGTCCTTTACTGACATTCAGTGCAGCTGCTTCAAAGCCATTATCAAACCCACAAGTGAAGTAGAGAAATAACTTTTCAGAACTTCAAGATGCAGTAGACAAAACCAGACAGAAGCATTGTACCCTTTAGCCCTGTGTGTTGTCCTGACCTTCCCTGTCCTGTAATGCTGGCAGGAGGCGACATGTGCACCCACACAAAATATCCATTGCCCTCACTATATCTTCTACCAATCGTCCTTGCTTCTGTCTCCATCCTCGACTGGTTGCCCCAGTAGTTATTCCCTCTCCCCATAATATTTTGCTGTGATTCCTACTTCCACGCTCAGACCTCATAAACTTAGCCCATTCATCCTTCTCTCTGCCCTCATCTGTCTGTTTGCTCCTCACCCTCAGTCCCGCCATCCCTCGCTTTGTCCCTGTTTGCCCGTCTGCCTGTTATAAATCATTGTTTTCTGTCGACGTTCAGCCCTCAGTCCGAAGCGACAGCCACGGGAACGCCTGTAACCGCTGGCTGTTTTGACTGGCACTGGACACACGCGCACACACACACACATGCACACGCTTGCACACGTACACGTATATTCAAAGCTTGGCTTCTCCCTTTTGCCTGCCCTTACTTTTCAATCACATACTGACCATTGCCTTAAGGCAGGCTGGGTAGCCCCAGATGTTTGACAGTGTTTACATATGTATGTATATTGACATGTATTTTGTGCGTGCAACCATAAAATGAAATATTGACACCATCTGATCACTGCACACTGTTTGGCATTAACAAATAAAAGCCAGAACGTTATAACGGCTGTGAAAAAAAAAAAAAAAAGATGAATTTACCTGTAGGATAATGGCTTGCATGGTAAATTTGTTATGTACTTTTCCACAGCATAAATTTTTTTCAGTACATCAGAGCTTACTGACCACTTTATTCCTCTGAGTTTGTCCTTTTGACAGAAACACTGTTTTCCTTTACTAATTGTGAAGATTAATGGATTTCAATTGCTTCTACTTTGCTGTTTTTTCTATCAGTGTCAAGCTATTGCCAATTAAATCCCAGAACTCCCTGCAGAAGTTAAAAACATGTGGAAAAGCTATTCTCTTTTATTGTGATTTATTCTTTAGCTGTAAAACATATGAATCCAATAAATTAGCACAGTATTCTCCGAATATATGTATTTCTCCATAGTGTGTGTATATATGAATTCCATGCAGTGTTGTGGTATTCAAATTGATATTGTGTGTTCAAATAACAAAGCGCATTTGTGTAGCACCTGTATATTATCAGTTACCTGATACACAGATAATCTGATGTGTCATCACAGCTCATCTATATATATACAGGTGTGTGCACACTCAGGCTTACCTGAGGAAAATCAGTGTGTGAAATCAGTGTGTGTGTAGCTCTACAGGGATTTTTTGAATGTGAAGGTGCCTTTTGATGCTTCCCAGGCTTTAATGTGAAACATCTGTGCAGGAAGGGCAAATATTCATTCATTTAGGTAGAAGCAATTGGAATTAATTAGTGAATTAGAGCAGTATTGAGGAAATGTGCATTATCCTGCAGATCAGAAAACAAGGAGACATTTTACTAAAATACGATAAAATATCAAAACTACTAAGCACTTACTCATCAGGAATAGTTTCCCATTATAATTTCCTGAGCCTGTTACTGTAAAAGTCATATTGCTGTACGAACAACAATAAATTAATCAGTGCCCCATTAGCCCTCATGATAGCGTCAGTAAACGTTTGCCTGTGTCGTTTAATTTAATCTGAAATGGCAGTTTTGTTGCGAACAGGAAGACAGAATGGAGCTGAAATTGTTTCTGTGCAGGAAGCCAAGCCGAGCTCCGGTTCAACGCCGACAGACTGGACTCAGTCTGTTCGTCTGAGTTAGCCTGAATTGTGTGTGTAACTGTGTGTGTGCACGTCTGAATGCGGCAGTTCTATGTGGCAGACTGATTACTCAGGTGCATGCACTGTGTGTTTACATCCGTATATGTGTGAGAACATGCAATTTGTCTGTATTTTTGATGATCGAAGTGTGTGTGTGTGTGTGTGTGTGTGTGTGTGTGTGTGTGTATATGTGTGTGTGTGTGTGTGTGTGTGTGTGTGTGAGAATGGTAGGAGTGTGTGAGGCGTAGTGTGATTCATGACCAGATGCAGTCTGACAGACATCGCAACCTCTTTACCAGAGGCTTTACTCCTTCCTCTTTTTCTTCTTCTACTTCAAAAGGCTGGGCGATGCACTGATCATCTCATCTCATACACACATACACAGCCATTCAAATACTCTCACAGCTGTGTCACCTTCTCTCATCCGATCCGTCTCTCTTTCTTTCCCTCTGGCTACCACACACCTGCACATGGTGGAGCCGAGCGTGTCTGCTGCCTTACAACAAGGGACCTGTTGTTTGTAACACGGCTGCACAAAGCCCCCCCCCCACCCCCCCCCCCACCACCACCACCACCACCATCACCACCACCACCAGAGAGACAGTACACTGGACCCATTTTATTTTTTTTACATTACACACAACACTGGGTCAGACAAAAGAGAGGAGCTAATAAAGTACAGAGGAGGGGTGTGTGAAGTGAGGAGAAAAAGTGTTTCTGAGTGTGTGTGTGTGTGTGTGTGTGTGTGTGTGTGTGTCTGATGCGTAGTATGTGCATGGTCTGGAAAGGTCTTGAGTTCAAATCCACTCTCCCCCCGAAGCGCCTGCCTCAGCCCCGACTCAGCCCTCACCAGGGGGAAGGCAGAGCTCTGTGTGTGTGTGTGTGTGTGTGTGTGTGTGTGTGTGTGTGTGTGTGTGTTTTTTTTTCTTTTTTTTTTTTTTTTACCATGAGACAGAGCTAGAGAAAGAAAGAGGTTGAGGGAAGGAAAACGTGGAGTGAAAGAGAAAACTAGAGGGGAGGGGGCTTACTCACTCCACCACAGTGGGTGGGATCTGGGAACAGGCAGTAGCCAATTGGCAGCCACAACTGGGTCATGTGACTGCTGTGATAATCAGTGAGAGAACCAGAGGGAGAGAGAGAGAGAGATGGAGCAAGGGAGAGAGCTGCACAGCCAGTTCACCCTCAGTGTGCGTTTGAGTTCAGAGCGGAGACGCAGCACAAGAGACACACACACAAACAGAGCGCACCTGAGTGACTGAAAAAAAAAGGAACAGCACAAAATAACAAAGAGAGAGGGAAGAGAAGTGGTGACAGTTACCTCTAGACACCTGAGACTGAAACAAAGACAGACGGTGAAACAAAGAAAAGGGGAGAAAGAGAATAGAAAGGGGAGACAGCATGTCTTCTCTTTCCGATCAGCAGCCCGGCTCTCCTTTCTCTGACTACAGTGAGCTGTGTAAGGTGCCGGCCCTGTCACCCTCAGTGCCAGCTCAGAGCTGGGATTGGCAGCACCCTTCGGGCTTGGACATGGGCACCCCGAGGGGCCTGGTGGTAGGTGATGGACCTCTGGCGCCAACTGGACTCACAGACGAAGACAAGCTGTGCTTCTTTGAGCATCCAGGTAGGGGCAGCATGGACGCAGAGCTGAAGGTGCCGGGGAGTGTTGGGGGCATCTCAGGAAGCACCTCACTGGGTAACGCCTCACTGGGTAGTGCAGGGGAGAGCCCAGACAGCCCTCTCTCCTCCTCCCCATCCCCCTCCCCAGCTTCCCCAGGCAGGTTACCCTCTGCCCTGGGATGTGGTGGCATCAGCAGGGTGTCCCTGCCAACGGTTCCTGGCTCTCCGGTCAGGCGTGTGGAGCTGTCATCACCAGCTACTGCAGTAGCTCCACAGTCAATGGGAGCCTCGCTGATGGAGGCATCTCCAGTAGATGGAGACTCTCCATCTGAACCATGGAACAGCTCCAGTTTTGCTGAATCCAGCCCAAAGGTTGCCATGCCCCAGGTGGCCCCTAACTACTGTGTTATAGGAGTTGTCAATGACAACCATTCGGAGAGGGGTGATGAGGTTGTTGCTGGGGCCGGGGCTGCCCTGGGGGCTCTGCAGTTATCCCAGGGCTCTTCAGGGGACAACAGTGATGAGGAAGAGATGGAAGAAGAGGAGGAGCTGGAGCCCTGTTTCATGGGGCGGGCTCAGCAGCAGAGGAAGGCTATGCGGCGAGCAATGTCTGAATGTTCCCACCTGTCAGTACCCACCAGTCTAGAGCTGCCTGATAAATACCCAGGTGGCAATGGGGCAGGACTAGACCAGCTGGTTTCACCCATTGGTGGTCCACGTCGCTCACCACACTCCATGAAGCGCTCACTGACCGTCGCAGAAGATCAGCCCCCGACCCCGCCACCTACCCTCTCAGCAGCGGGCGCCACACACACAGACCTGCGGCAATCCCCGCCTGAACCCCGCCTCTGCCTCTCCCCATTCCCACCACTGAGCGATGACAATGCTGGCTTCTCTCTCACACCACTAGAGGCCTCGATGGAGGGCTTTAGGGTGGAGACGGAGCCCGGTGGTATCGTACTTCCAGTGCCCCTCAGCCCGAAAGGGTTCGGCAGCATGGACACCAGCTGTGCTCTGACTGTAGGCGCCAACACTGATGCCAAATCTGACATGGTTAAAGGTGCTGAGTTTGACAGCGATGAAGCAGTGGATACTAAACCCAACACTGGTGCGAGTGGAGACTTTGGAGCTGGCAACACTTTGACAGTGGCAGGAGGTGTTGATGGTGACCTCGCAACTGGTGGCTATAGCAACCTTGGCTTGAACTCCAGCACCAATCCTTTCATCACAGTGGATGGTAGGTGGAGGTGATGTTTGCGATCTCCCCTTTTTAATTCTTGTTCGCCGATTGTCAACGTTGAGTGCCGAACATGTCTGCACGAGGAAAAAGAGTTTGTTGGTTAACCTCTTACTATACTACCCACTGGTCTGCCTTCACTATGTAGACATTTGACAGACTGCTAGTCTGATGAAGAGTCTCAAGAATATGAGCATGTAATATAGACAGATTGGACTCTTGTCCTTGTGGTCATTGATCGTTTAATCCATCAAATAATCCACAAGTACAACACAGGGAGAGGATGTAACCTAGTATCTGTCGGGTCTCAAAGGGTAGTGGGTACGGCATGCAAGCAGGTAAAGGTTATGTCTCGATCAAGTGCTGTTTTCCGTCTTTAGACACTGTAGTTTTGCAGTCTGTGGGCTACAATGAAGCACATGGAAGAGATGCAGAATTCAAATAGCATCTCAGCACTGCACTTATTATTGGGGGCTACTGTATTGTGATAAAAGCAGGGCAGATTGTGATAAGATTGTGGGTGTTTTGGTCTCTTGATGAAGTCGGTGATTCATTGTCTTAGTGCTTTATTGATTGACTCCAGTCAGTGTCTATCTGGATTTGGTTTTTCTGGTCTAAGCCGGCCTGAGAATAGAGCCAGACTGAAAGGGGGAGTGTCAGACAGCGCGAGACAGAGAGTGAAAGAGAAATGAAAAGCTGTGAGAAGTCGACAATAACGGAGCAGCCCGCCGCAGGCTACTTGACATTCCGGGTTGGTAGTATCTGTCTCATTGTGTCGGTCAAACACACAAGTGCAATTTTAGGTGCTGATCTGCCAGAAACTGTACAGAGTGTGTGCATAATTATTTAACAGTGTGTGAGCATTGGAATAAAAGGTATGTCGTCTCAGTTTGTGCATTGTTGGACACAGGTGGGCGTCTGTATGTGCGACTCAGCGTGTCTGTTCATGTGCATGTTCATGTGTGATGCGGCACAATAGGCTTGCAGCACAAGGCTGTGTAGACGCTGACTCTCCAGCTGACATTTGGACGCAGGGTCAGGACAGCACAGCTCATTACAGTTGAAGGAGGCTCTGTCTTTGTCCTGCCTCATTTTCTCTCATGCTTCAGCTTTCCTTCAGTTTCTGTTTGTCTACGCCGCCGTCTCGTTCTAGCTCTTTCTTCTGTCTTACTCTGAATGCTCATTAGACCCTTAGTGAGGACAGGCAGAGCCAAAATGGCTGAAAGGGGGTCATAGTCACGTCGAATGATGATCACCTCTGTGTCAAAATGGGGTCATCGACTAGGATGTGTGGCCCAATATTGTGGCGCTATCAGTAATGACCATATTTCTTTCACTCTGTCTCCGTCCCCACACTTTCTCTCTCTTTACTTTCTCTGTCTCTTTGTCTCTTTTCTCTCCTCCCTGTTCATACACCAGGGTTGTTTTTGTCGCTCGCCACAAAGCCAAGTGTGGCAGAGGCTGCCAGCCTGGCCACTGGTCTGTTAAAGGGGCAGTGATCTTTATTTTCTGCCCCCTGAAGTCTAAATAGGAGCACGGCATAGTCACCTAGCCACAGGCTGTGTGCTGTGTTTATGTGTTTACTTTCATACCAAGGTCATGAAATGATTTCTGCAGCTCCTGCTGTTATAGCCACAGTGGACAAAGCTCAAAAACACTGGGTTCTTTGGAAAAAAAAAGATGTTTTGGAACAGTGATATATTGTAGGCAATGCATGAATCTCTAATGTATGAGCTGCCAAAGTGCAGCATACTATAGCTTGGTCTTAGTTCCATCTCTGTAGAGGGGATATGTGAAACAATAATAAACAGATTTTAAACTGAGAAAAAGAAGAAAGAGGGTTGGGTGGAGTAGAAAGAGAAAACAGGACATAAAGAGAAAGAAATGGAAGCAGAACCATGATGAACCATGTTTGGATAGATGGGGAAGACATAAAGAATAAAGAGAATGAATGGGAAAAAAGTTAAAAGTGTATAGAGAGGAGGAAGAGGAAGAAATAAGAAGAAGAACAGAAGGATTAGTAAAATGAAATAGTGCACAAAGCGGAGTTCCCACCGATTTGAAAAGAGGGAATTTAAATAAACTTTAAATAAACCAAAAGAGGTCAGTGCATCAGCAGACACAAAGCAGATCCCACACTAAGCATACACCCCGAGTCGGTGAGTAGATCTACTGTCATGTCAAATTCTTTTTGTCCTGTAATATTTCCTGGTTTCAGGGAGATGTTCAGCTGCCTTCACTCAGAGAGTCCAGCAGATAATTGTCGCATGAATAAAAGAAGAAAATGTTTGGACTTGGGCACGTGTTTGCTTTTGCTGATCGTTGTCAGTTTGCTGAAATGCAACAGTGTCTGTAAAAGTATCGAAGTTCGATACCCAGCCCTGATCTTCACACAAAGCATTATGGGAGCTGCAGTGCCAAAAATTTCAAGCGTATACGTCACAAATTGAGATAAGGAAAAAGAGAGACAACACATAAAGGAGAAACAATTAAAGTTAATTGTTTTTATTCTACAGCACAAAATGTGAGACAGGTGCTCTTTTCTGTCCCTTCATGTAGATATATGTGTAGTGTGTTGGCAACCTGTGGGAATACAAAGCTACAGTATCTGTCACATCACAAAGGATGGCTTTTCAGTGGTTGCAGTGGTTATGTCACAAGTCTGTAAATAAAGGGAATAAAAACAGTGTTTAAAGCAGCTCTGCTACGGACACCTTTAACAGCACCAGCTGCCTGGCTGTAATGTTACTAAGACAGCCAAGGTCTCACACTTCAGATGCAACAATCAATCACAAAGTCAACTCTTCACAACCACTTAAAAGTGGTTGGACTTTGTTGGATGATGTGCTACTAAAAGGCAGTGATGAAGTGTGGCCTTCACTTCACTGAGAGTTGCTGTTGTCAAGACTGACGATCTCTGCTTCACCATAGAGCTTCGAGCGCCGTGGAGCACAGAGTGACATCGCTTTAATGAGACGGCGTCTGTAAGAGCTGATTTTCATAATCCACTTGAGGAGCCAAATGACGGCTTTAGAAATCAGTCTGAGTAGTTTATTAAGGACTGGAACATCGGCTGATCACAACTCCACCTTAAACTCTGTGTAATTGCTTTGGATTCCTTATGGAAGATGAAGATGATGGACGTTTTCATTGGCTCTCACTTAAGGAGCTTGAATAGTAAGGAAAACTTGCAGTAATAGTGATATACAGCAGTATTGTGCAAAAAGTCTGAAGGGACCAGTGCAGCAGATACTCTTAAACATATGCATATGTATGCCATGCTAATGAACAGCTTCCATTATGCTTTATAAATGACAATCATGCCTTTTTGAAACTACTTGAAATGAGGCAGCTATTGTAATGATGGAGCAGAGACAGCATATTTCACCATAGTAATAAGACAAGACAAAAAAAAAACAGAATTGAGGCGCTGCTCTTCAGGAGAGTCTGGACTTAACTGCCCTAAATGAGCTCTAAGTGTTATCATTATGTTAATGAAACCTTCAAATGAATTGGCTCGCCGCACACTGATTCTCATTGTTCTCTGCTGTCCTGAGCCAACCCAGTGGTGTCCCGGAGCCTCGGCAGCTCTGCGGCTGCAGCAGGTTCAGATCCTGCTAAAAATGTGGCTTGCAATGGTGGCAAGCAATGAGGCACTGCAGAAAGACCCAGCTTTTCTGACAACAGTGATGTCATTTTGATACCTGATTTCTACAGACATTGGGCATCATGCAGGAACATTTTCATATTCTGTTTCCTGTAACTTTCTTTATTCTGTACAGTTTGCTCATGCAAGGGTTTCAAGTAGCTGCGCAAGTTTGCTGCAGATTGCTCATTTATTTATGAATTTATTAAATAACTACCTCTGCCCCACCCCTACAATGAATAAATGAATAAAAAACATAAAAAGAGAGAGAAAAAACTAAAAGGACTAAGATTTGGTTTAGCTCAATTCAAAATATACTGTATAGTTGTTCTTATTCCTTTGTCCTGCCCCCCTCCTTCCCTCCCAGATGAATGCTACCTTTACATGAGCATCTTTCGTCAGGTGAGAGTTCACCAGTAGCACACCCATCCTGCAAATGGCTAAATAAAGATGTGTTTAGACTTAAAAGCCAAATATTCGGTCATGACTCATGCATTTTGTTCGTTCCCTAAGAGAAACTTCTCGGAGGAATACAGTGGTGACTGTAAAAAGCTGTCTCACACAGGTGCAACAGAGCACAGAACAGCCCTCCTTCAGGATGAATAGTCCCTTTTCAGAGCTGATATTTTGACTTGTCAGAGCAGGAAAAAGCACAGGGTTGCGAAGCCAGGTAAATGAAATCCATGTTATTCTTCACACCTGTGCTTTTCTTTTCTTACCCTGACATTATCACCTGTGTGGGTTTGCCACAGTGAAGCTCTTCATGTGAGTGGTTCGTACACGATACGCAGTGGCTTCATTGAAATAAAAACATCAGATACTTAACATGAATCTCACATTCATATGGTCAAAATGAATTCTTGGCTGAACTCCAGGAGTTATGACTGACATCATGCCGAACCTCCACGCTGCCAGCGTGCTCTGAAATATCTCCTTCGCTAATGCTCCCTTTCACCCTTCATCCACCCTCGAGGCACACCCTTTGTCCATGAGTGGTGCTTCCAGTCAGAGGCTGTATCAATAATTCATGTCTTTCTCCAGGGAAGACAGTGATTGCTTTTTCATTTTTTCTCTTTTTGATGCTGGATTGTTCAACCAGAGTCACATTTTCAGCTCATGTGACACCTCCGGTCCCATCGGTCTGTGATTCTGGATTCTGGATTCTGCTTGTTAATTGCATTTGCTGGTAAGAACTGAAGCAGCAGGATTGGAGAAGAGGGATGAGTGGAGGGAAACAGGAATAATGAAGGGGTAAAAAAAAAAAAAAAAGAGTAGACGGACGCAAACAAATGGACCCCTGTCTTAAAGAGAAAAGACAAGTGGAAGTTGAATTTAGTGATTGAGAGACAAATGCAGAGGAAAAGAAGAAGACAATTCCAGCTGCATTGATGACATTTTAATCCATGATTGTCTTGTTTTTTGGACTTTAACAACAATTCTGGGCCATTTGTACCTGATGATGTTTCTGTGACAACGTCTTTGTCAAGTAAAGTCAGTGGCACTGAGGACAAACAGTGGTGACCCTCAGGGTTTATTAACAGCAGGACGAATTAGATGAAATAAAAGAAGAAAATGGACAAAGGAGTAGTACAGAAAGGGTTAAAACCCACCTCCTGCTGTTTGTTTCAATGAAGACATTTTCACCAGGTTTTCCCCAGCTGTGACACATATCAGATTTCTGCCCTAATTACAGGATCAAGTGGATCTCTCGAGTCTCTCATTGTTTACAGTGGAGAAAACGAAGGCCTTGTTTGTTCCTGTTCCTCTTCCCTTTGTCTTGTCACACCGTTGTCTTGTGTTATTTAGGTTAGTTTTTGTTTTCTCATATATCATCACCTATTTGTGACGATATACGGGGCTTTGGTCTGATGTCTGTCACTGTTCCAGGTCCCGGGTCGCTGTATGTTTTGTAAGCAACTGTCATTGTGTTCTTGTCAGAGCTTTACACCTCAATTCCCTTGTCTCGTTCCCTCATTTCCTTTCTTCCTCCCTGTGTTGTCCTCCTTCTGTTTCTTCGGTCCTTTGCTTTTTTTGTACACAAGCTTGCAGGTTCATTTAAGAGGCCATTATCACCATGGTGTGATTTTGTAAACTAAACTAAAAAGCTATAAAACTAAAGTTAATATTAAAAACAGCAACAACAAAGCAGATAAGAAAGAGGAAAACATAAACATTCATCATCAGTTCTTTGTGCTCCCTCTCTATTTGTCTTTCTTCCTGCTCTATCTATTCACCCACTCACTGACTCTCACGCACTTGGATGTAAGACCACCCCTCTCTTTCTTTTGTTGTGATTTTTCAAATTCTCAGTCCTCCGATAATCTGTAATTTTTTTCTCTTTGTTTTCTGATTGGTCTGCCAAAAACGTGTAAAGGCAACAGAAGTGACTGTGAGGGAGAAATTAAAACAACATGTTTTCTGTAAAGTAAACTTTACTTTAACTTTTGCAGTATTTCAGGTGAACAAACCTGCAGTCAGGTCAAGAAATGAATGAATGAAACACCAATCAGATAACTTCTGTTGCCCCTGTTTTGTCCCTGTTGTAGGTGATGAAGCCTGGGACAGAGATTAGAGGTTATATAAGATAAAAGGAAAAGCCGTCATAATATTAGCATTTATTCATATGACTAATGAAACACTGCAACACTGATAAAAAGAACAAGAAAACAAAAGAACAAGAGAACAAAAGGTGGATGGTCAGATGATTACCAAACTGACAACAACATCCCTCACAGTTTATAGACCTACTTCCTGACCACACACTTCTGAGCAGTGAGAGATTTGCCTCCACTCAAGTTTGGTTTTACCACTAAATGAAGTGATTTAGATCATCTGGAGAAACAAAGTGATTTTAAACATGTGGACTTCGGAGGATCCGGCCTCTAATGTGGAACACGACCTGAGTCAGCAAGTTATCATCACCTGAGGTCAGATGATCCCCTTATTTCATCCAGCGAGTCAACAAGAGAGAAAAATCTCCTTTTGTTCTTCCTTGTTTATGTTGCGTGATATTTTGGTTTAGTGGGTCAACAACATCCTCCAGATTCATTAGTCTTCATTTCACATCTGCAGACCAGTTGTGAAATATTCCAGATTTACAAAGTCAGCTTCATTTTAGTTTAACCCACTGACTTATCTAAAGAACCACGAGAGTATAAATCTGCTGTAGGAAAATCTCAGCCTAAGTGTTGATGTCCTGTCGATCTATCTTGTACTTTTAACCTTTCTGTCCAAACTGTTTGTGTCCTCTCTTGTGATAACCTGAGCTGTGTTCCAGGAAGGGATCTGTTTTCATTAGGAGCAATTTCTGCCTTATCAGATGACACTGGACTGTAGAGATTGGTCAAGACAGATGGGGAGAGATAGAGGAGAGGCTGGTAGAGTTCAGCTGTATTGCTCTGTTCCTTCATTTGAAACGTGTGGCGTCCAAGACGAAATGTGAGAATATGAAAAAGGGACACGCCTCGGATAGAAACTAAACATAGGTTGAAGTAATAGCTCAGTGTCCTGGAGGCAGTGATGACGGAGTGGTAGGAAGAGGAGAGGTTACAGCAAAGATGCAGAACTTGTACAGTGGAGGGATGATCTGTCAAGTGCAGGAAGGGGAAGCGACCAGGAGAGATTAAGACTGAGGGAGAAAGCAGATATCTCCTCTGTCTCACTCTGTTGTCCTCCGCATTTGTCTGCACTTTAGATGATCCGCTTGTTATTTGTGTGTCCACACTGAGTCTGATCCAATACTTATTTTGTTATATTTTTGCTTTTTCACAACTGCACACTGCATATTCCAGCTACAATGAGCCATATTACGCTGCTCTAACAAGGTATAATCTACAGTCGGGTTTCCTTTAATGATTTTCCGTATTATTTTGTATTGTACCCTTGAGTATTTGGTGTAATATCTGTGCAGACATGTGTCAGAGTGGAGCATCAAACAGTCGCTCTCGTCCTCCAGCGTGAAGAAAACACTGAGGCTCGTGCAGCTTCAACCAGCGGAGGCGTTTGACAGTTTTTAATAAGCTGTACAGTGTTGCTGAAAATGCAAAGCGCTGGTGGCGGGGGGAGGGGGTGGGAGAGTTCTGTATCTGAGCCCAGGGGCTCACTCTCATAATTTGACTGAGTATAGTTTCAGTGAAGGCTGTGTAAAGCTGCAGTGGGAGTCTGTGCTTCAGTTTGAGTTTCTTTAGTGAGCGAGTCTTTAGGGATGTGTTCTGAGTTCATATTCTGTTTGAGTGATTTTCTCACATGTGTGCAGAGAGATTAAAGTTAGTCCATGATGCTTGTGGCTTCATCTGAGATATGTTTTTGGATTGGACATTGTGCCTGAAGTCAATGATGAGTTCCTGGGTTTTGTAATATATTTCAGTGATTTCTTAATTAAATTAAAACCTTTCATTTCTGTTTTTTTCCCCAGTGAAATCAGACAAAATGGAGAAGAAGGAGGAGAAGCAGGAGGATAACGTGAAGAAGGTGGAACCTGTGGACAAAGCTGAGCAGAAGAGTGTCAAGGTTGAATTTGCAAGCACTGAGACTCCAGCTAAGGTGGAGAAAGAAACAGAGAAGGAAAAGCAGAAAGAGGTGGAGAAAGAGAAGGAGAAAGAAGCCGAAAGGGTAAAAGAGGAGAAAGAAAAAGAAAAGGAGAAAGAGAAGGAGAAAACAGCAGAAAGGGTAAAAGAGGAGAAAGAAAAAGAAAAGGAGAAGGAGAAAGAGAAAGAGACGGAGAAAACAGCAGAAAAGGTGAAAGAGAAAGAGGCTGAAAAAGTTAAAGAGGAGAAAGTGACAGAAAAAGCGAAGGAGACAGACAAGCAGCAAGCAAAGGTGGAGGAGATAAAGAAGGAGACGGAGAAGGGGAAAGAAAAAGAGACCGAGAAAGTGGAGTCGGTGCAACCAAAGGCAGAAAAAGAGGATAAAATCAACAAGGCAGATGAATCACCAGAGAAACCGACGGAGACAGACAAACTGGACATGACCGAGAAAAAGGAGAAAGTGGTGGTGACAGAAAAAGTAGAGGATGTGGAAAAGATGGACAAAAATGAGACGTCCAAAGTGGAAGAAAAGACAGAGAACAAGAACAGTGAGAAACCTTTGAAAACAGAGGTGAAGGATGACAAAGAGCAGCACACTGACAAAGTGGAGAAGACCCCAGAGCAACAGCTGACACCCGTCAAGCTCGATACCAGCTATGACGAGCCGGAGAAGAAGGCTGACACCGAGACGAAGGTGACGGCAGAGGTGGAAGAAACCAAGAAAGAGCTGGCCGACATGGAGGAAGCCAAGAAGAACGAGAAAGACGACAAGGCGGAGAAACCGCCCGAGAAGCCTGCAGAAAAACCGACACAGAAGAACGAAAAGGAGGAGAAGCAGGACAAAATAGCGGCTGAAAAAAAGACTGCTGAGAAGAAGGATGAGAAGAAGGACAAGGCAGCAAAAGCAGAGGGAGGAGAGAAGACCAAAAAAGCAAAACCTGCAGTGAATGGAAGCAGCGCAACACCCAACAAAGACCTGGCAGGCGCAGAGAAGAAGACCAAGGTAGGATTTATTATAGGGTACAAAGATGAGATGTTTCTACTGAACATAGCGATATACTGAAAGGATCCATGGAGCATAAACTGAAAACAGTTGTGGGTCAAAGTTTGTTTCATTAAGATCACATTAGACCAGAAACCAGATCACTGTGTTATAGTGTAAGACATTACATCACAGACGCGTTTCCAACAGGAAAATCAAGGTAAGTTAAAGGGTTCTGTTTTCGTTATGGTATGTGATACCGGAGAATGAGTTTTAATCTTTCATTTTAAGAAAGAGATGAAATTCTAACATCTCACAAACTCTCGCTCCAGTTTACCAAACTTTTTTAGCTAAATCACCTTTATCAAGGTGGAGATTGTTTCCTGTTTTCCCAATAAAAAACAGTAGTTCTCAAAATGTTCTAGCATGCCCCCCTTAAAAGGCTGAAAAAAATAAACCCCCACGCCCCAGGCACAACTTTTATCAGTCATTAACAATGATGGGGAAAGAAATGAAGAGGATCCATGTTGAATTATAATATTCAGCTTGATAGTATCAGCAAACCAAATCATATTCATTCAACTTAGTTTGACAGCAACCCCCACTTCAAAAGGCAATATGACCCCCAAAGGGGCCTGCACCCTAGTTTGAGAACCAGTGATAAACAATAAAGTTTGGGAATTCTTCCTTTGACCTTACAAGAGAAGTGTAAATTACAGCCCTGGACAAGTTGAAGTCTGGTGCTACTGCTTCAAAGGTGCCTTAAGACAACTCCACACACACACACACACACACACACACACACACACACACACACACACACACACACACACACACACACACACACGTCACATCTACTGTATTTTACATGTATAGAAATAGAAAGCCCACAGGGTGGTTTGAAAGTGAGACAGCCTGTTATTTGACCTTAAGCAGTTACTGCACACAGCAAACCAGTGAAGCTTTCCTCTCAACACCAGCTCCTTCCTGGTGAGAGGCAAAGTGAATATTATAGCTCTTACACTGCTCATTACTGGAAAAACATAAATACATTACTGTAATATGTTACAAAGTAAAGCACCGATTCCCAATACTGATAAATATAAAGGAATATAAAACATTTCCACTATCTATTCAAAATATTTTACAATATGTACATGTAAAATATGTTCTCTTTCATTGTAGATGAATAAAACAGGGACATTTCCATTTCGCAGGCAAAAAGAGTAAAATTTGTTTGATTTTATTAACCTTCATTCTTTTTCATCTCATAACATCTATAAATATAAATAGTCCTGATCAATGTCAAAGTAAATCTACACTGTCAATATCAACATATCAAACCTTTAACTGAAATTAATATTATTCTTTAAAAAATAAAAGGAAATCTCATTTTTTAGAGGAAAAAGTACCAAATCTTTAAAACTCTACTGCCTAAGCTTTGTATTTTATATTTACGGTCATTTACATTTCTCTTGTAAAGTTGACAGAGGTCGAAATCGTTTGGAGAAGAAAGTGTGGTATACTTGACGAGAGTTGCACAACATGTTTAATTTTTAGTAACAGGAAGTGATTCATCGTGCATGTTGCTAATGCCTGTGCCTCTGCTTTGTTTATGCCTACTGTATATATACAGTACAAAACATACTGTATTTGCCATATGACTATTTAAAGTCATACGGTTGTATTAACAACAGTTTTGGTTCTAATTATTATTTTTAGCACATCATTTTTTGATCATATTATTTATGATTTAATTGCTGCTTGTGCTGCTGAACCCTGCTGCCGTTATCCTCCATTGTCCTTATTTTTCTTTCTCCATTTCCTTTGCTTCCCCCTCTTATTTTGACCCTCCATCCATCCTGTACATCTTGATCCTGCATCTCAGCCTGCTGCCGGGGCGACCAAACCCAGCACCGCTGCCAAAATGCGGCCAAGCTCTGCGGCTGCTAGCGGTGGTTCGCCCGCAGCCCCTACTAAGCGCCCCACACCCTCCTCCACCACCTCCACCTCAGACAAAAAAACAACCACAGCAAAGGCACCATCCACAACCACTGCTGGCCCAAAGCGGCCCTCCACCACCTCTACCAGCCGCCCCTCGTCATCAGCCACAACCTCTGCACGTGACGTCAAACCCAAGGTGAGTGTCAGCTGTCAGAACATCTGTCCAAAGGCGGCAGAATGCTCCATTACATGGAACAACGCACCAGGATGCACCAGGATTTAAAGGACAACAACAACCCACTGAAAAGTCTATACAAGTCTCCTGGAAGTGCTGTTTTTAAGCATTAAGGTCACACTGACTCAAACTGCAGCCGGACATTAAGAAAACACACCTGATGGCTTTGCATCAAAAAATAAAATAAAATAATAATAATAGTAATAATAATAATAATAATAATACAACTTCTGTATCTAAATGGGTCAGAGTTTAGTTTGAAGGTTTGTTTGTTTTTGGACTCACAAAAATCTGCTCCGCCCTTGGTCAGAGAATTTGGCCATCTGGTGTCTGTGCCTGTTAGCGTGCACAGGCTCACAGTCGTGTATCAGAACTCCCTCATGAGTGCAGTTTTAAGGTCGGCAAGGATACAAGCTGTATATGAAGGAAGTCCATGCTGGGGATGTAAGAAAACAAAAGCTGTTGCCCCTCTGACACAGAGGGAGTCAGAAACACGCAGCAGTGTAATTCCTCTAATGAACACTGACCCAACAGGAGCTGCTTTTGCTGCCACATAAAAATGTGCTGATATGGCCCGACTCAGAAAGAAAGAAATGGGAACCACTTCCTAATCAAGTGTCCTGTAGAATGGGTTCATAGGCTCCTGCTAGCTTTTCTAGCTTTTTAACAATCCAACAAGTCTGAAGTTATAAATGTTATTTAATCGTTAATAAACGGATCCTACAATAATCCAGCAGGTTTATGCTGGAGGAGGATAAATGGATTTTTCACAACCAGGTAAAGGTTGAAAGTTAGTTCATCCTTTTTCCTTGGAAATACAGTTGTAGTTGACAAAAATAATCTCATTACAAAGTCCATTAAGTCGGCATTCTGGAGCTTTCAGTGGTATCTTATGATCATCTTCAGCTTTGTGGTGAGATTGTTTTGTCAACTGCTGTTTTCAAGGTCAAGAATTAATTTTCACTCTAAATTTTTCAACCAACTTGGGTTAGAAGTCCTAATGACTGAAAGCTCTTACAACCTATAAAGAGTTTCTTATTAGATTTTAAGGCACATTTTGTTAACTTTTCCCCCCTGTAATGTAACTGCACTGTTAACAGTTCCGTTCCTGGAGGCCTTTTTATGTTGAACTCATCTAAACTAGGCTGAGGTTGTGTGGCTCCATTTTTTTTCAAATAATTTCTAAAACTGGACACTTGAGTTACTACATTCTGCTCGTTCATTGATCGGCCTGTGCCACTTCTTCCCACTTTGTGCCCCATCAGCCTTCTTCCCCCCTCTGTCGGTTGCCTCCTTAACTACAACTACTGTTACACCAGGGCCAACAGAATTAGCAGCCACTGTTTAGCCTCTCAGTGCCCAGGGCTGCAGTGTGACTCAGTTCAGCGAGGCCAGCTTGTTGCAGGATGGCTCAGCTGTATGTGGGGCGAAATATGCTGCTGAATGAAATGAGCAATCCTCGAGGAGCGCCTCGGCCTCTACATGTTATGTGCACCGGGGCAGAATCTTTGAC
Source organism: Trachinotus anak (assembly GCF_046630095.1). Classification (NCBI taxonomy): domain Eukaryota; kingdom Metazoa; phylum Chordata; class Actinopteri; order Carangiformes; family Carangidae; genus Trachinotus; species Trachinotus anak. Next base: position 17,843,636 of record NW_027273860.1, on the reverse strand, counting down.
CCGAATTTCACGGTGAAGTCATTGAACATTTGTCTGATCTGATGACAGCAGCCAGACATGCGGACATTATATTATGACCCACTATAGTGCTGCCAGCATTTGGTTTGTTGACAAACTGCACTGTTTTCCATTGATTTGTAGCTTTTAAAGCTGCTAACGTTACCATGTATTGATCGGCCTCTTAATTGACATCTCTCTTGTTTTTATGTGTCTCCCTCTCCTCAGTCAACCACAGAGAAGCGTCCTCCTGTGCCAAAGGCCAGCACTGCCACCTCAAATCAAACAGGCTCCACCGCTGCCACCAAAAATGGAACTGCTCCCACTGCAGCCAGTAAAACCACTACTTCAGTGCGCACGACAGCGACCGCTCGCACCACTGCCACCACTGCAGCCAAAAAGCCTCTGGGTATGGCAGATACGCGCACACACAGAGACACACAGATCAGGATTTTTATGTAGAGATTTGAAATGGTTTAGGATGAATTTGTACTGTATTACTAAAACAAACAGCAACAGGAAGACTTACAGTCTTGTAGATGATTGATGATTACCTCCAGTATTTCAAGAAGTTTTATTCGTACCTTTTGTCCTTTACAACACCTATAAACCCACCATCTGTGTATTTCAGCCTCTAAGACAGACAGCAAGCCAGGGGAGGAGAAGAAGCCCAGCACTCTGAGGACTTCTGCAGGTACTACAGCAGTGTTTCCCACACAAGCACATACCTGCAGGAAGAGTCAGATACAAAACGAAGCCAAATGAGAATTGAATTGGAAACAGTATGCAATATATGTATGTCATGTGACACATATATCAATAGATACGGTGGAGGTGAAAAGTAAATCGTTGGGTGAGCATCTCCATGGAAACCCAGTGTTAATGTTAAGTGATGTTGTGACAAATCATTAGAGCCTTCATTGAATCTACTGAGGCTTCTGACAGCTGACACCTTTAGAAAATAAATGGCAAGTACTTAATAAAGTCCCGTTGTTGAGGACTCTAACTAGTGACATTATTTCCAGCTGGTGTCGTTTGCTCTCTGCAAACATCTCTGTCTTCTTCCTTCTTCACTTCCTCTTCAGTAATCCTTTCCTCAGGTCTTCCCTCTTCTCTTTCTCTTCATACACAGCTCCAGCTTTTCACCTCCTGTCGACAGATTAGTTTACATTTTGGCAACAGGAGAGCTGTCAGCAGGAGTGTGACACTGTCCAACCATGACAATGCTGGTCCAGGCTCAGATAGAGAGTGAGGCTTTATTGCTGAAAGGCCCCAGAGAGTTAAAAACCTTCACCGCAGCAGTCTGTGGATTACCGTCCCCTTGCTGTTGACAGGAGTTTGCAGCTCCTGCTGATACAGCCTCGGGTTGTATAATCTGCCAGAGTTCATATGGCAAGTCAAATGACTCTTTAGAAACATGGAGGCGGGAGGATTGCTTCAATTAAACATGTCTTAACAGGAGCTGGAGATATCCCAAAGGCTCTCAGGGAGGATTGACAGCAGGACACGTGGTCCAGTGTGCTTCAGCACTCTAAAGAAAGAGCTGACATATCGCGAAATGTGTGTGGATTGACAGATTTCAATGTTGCACTGCCGCTGTGCTGAAGTCAGGGATGCTCAAATGTATTCACTTGTACAGGAGGAGATTTAAATAACTGCTTTGCTGCACTCAAAACAGTTTCCCTTACCAGGTTAAAGAATAAGGGCAGAGTTATTCTATTATTACAGACTATTATTTATTACAGAAAAAAAGCCAATTGTCCATTTGCAACTTGTGACATAATGAATTATTGAGTGTTGTCTTCAGTCAGCTACCTGAAGCTTATATGTGCTTATATAGGTGTATGTCTTCTTCAATGAGATGCTTTCATTGGTTTACCAGAGCAGTGTAGGGCTGTCAGCAAGATCCTAAAGAGCTGTGTAAGTTCAACATTAAAATAGGTCTGAATGTGAGAGGATGATCTCCAGAGCCCGGTTACTTCTCTCTCTCTCTCTCTCTGTATGTCTTGCTTTGAATATTTGTAGCTCTGTTTCACTCTCATTTCTGCCTTGTGTTTTCTGTTTTTTCTGGCGCTCTGACACTTGTCATTTATCTGTCAGGGTTGACAGTCAGTGACAGACAATGTGCTTGTGCTGTGTGGTTAGGCTTTAGGGCTACAGTGTGTGTGTGTGACAGAGAGTCCTTCTGAATACATAATGCCTTTGGGTTGCTTGGTGTTTGTGTGATGTAGCTATAGACATATGACACATATCATGGTTTAATCTACATAGTCCTTAACTCAAGTGAAGTGGAGGTTAAAGTATAAGGGTTTGTTCAGATTGAACACACAGATTTGACTGCTGCACAAATGCCAATGTGTGAATTACTGAGCTGTAAAGATGATGGTACACATATTTCTTTTTTAATTTAGAGAGAGCCGGGTTCGTTTTTTCTCACTATGAAACGCCACAAAACTCTGAATATCTCTCTCTTTCTCTCCCCCAGCCGACTCTACCAAGCCCAAGACCACCACCACCCGCAGCACTGGTTCTACCAACACTGCCCCTCGCACTCGAACAACAGCAGCCAAGCCGGCCACACCATCCTCCACCTCTGGCACAGTACCAGAGAAGAAGCCCCCGGTGCCCCGCGCCCCCCGGGCTGCTTCCTCAACCACAACTACTACCACAACCACCTCGAGGACCACAGCTCGCACCGGCACAGCACCGGCCCCCGACATCCGCAACGTGCGCTCTAAGATTGGCTCCACAGACAACATGAAGCACCAGCCTGGAGGAGGGAAGGTAGGTCCTACTGTGGCTCTGCAGCTTCAGACCTCCAGCTTGTATCTTCTGACCAGCTGCCTCTCCACTAACATGCTACTCTGGCTTCCTGTGGTTCTTCACTTACTCTGTTCTTCTCAAGTTCCTCCTGTATCTGTAGTGTTAGCATGTTAGCATAAAATACAACTCTATCACTGCGTTCACGTCAACAGCTGCAGTAGTGTACAGTTCTCACTTTCTTAATCTCCTTTCTTTTGGTTCTGTTGGTTTTCTTGGTTTCCACAGTTTTGGCATATCTCACTTCTGCTTGTTCCTTTACAACCGTTTCACTCCGTCTTCAAGCCGACAACCTTCATCGAACCTGTGTTGAAACATTTAAAGCATATGTCTGGGGAGAAATGGCAGAGGAAGCATGTGTCTAAGAAGGATTCCCTTGTCTTTCTCTCTTTTAGCTCTCATTTTATATATATATATCTTTTTCATCTGAGATGTGGGCAGTGATTCACACAGGGCCACAGAATTCAGTTATAATGATCTTTGTTTCGAGGATCTGCCTTTGACATTGTAATTCATTGATGCAAATTCCCAAACGAATCTGAGGTTAATAAAATTACCAAAAGCCTTCTACTCCTAACCTTGCCTGCTGTGCTCGGTTGGTAATCAAACCGTGCCTCTTAGACTTCTTTTTAGTGATCTCGCTACATTTTCTAGACTCAGGTTTTACCCAACCAGAATTATCCTTTCAGTCCTTCTCTCCCTCTTCTGTTTGTGCACCCAACCATTACCTACTCTCCTCCTTCCTGTTCCTCTGGATTTCACCTCCACCTCCTGCTTTTATTACTCTTTGCTCTGTCTCTTCATGTCTTGTTGCTCCTCAGTTCCTTCTTGCATCCTTGACCTCTTTTATCTCTCCTCGTTCTTTTGTTTTTCTCCATTCTGCATGTCGCTCTAATATTTCATCCTCATCTTTTCTCTCCTTCTCATCCTCTACTTTTGCCTCTATCCTTTCCTCTTACCTTAACCCCATTTTTCTCTTTCTAGTACACAATTCTTGGCACGTTCTCCTCCTCCTCTTCTCCTTGTGTGTTGTTATGAGGTGTTGTTGTTGACCCGGGGTGGGCTTGTCTCCCCAGGTGTCATCTGCCTCTCAGAACAGGGGTGTCGCCTCCAAAGAAACGAGCCAGGGCAAAGTGAGTTCCCTCCCCATCCCCCCGCACCATCACTACACTCTCCTTTTCCTTTATTATCCTCCTTTTCTCAGTCTTTTCCGTTCATACATATTTTGCAAATGTCTTTTTACCGCCTCTCGTATTTTTTGTTCGTTTTGATTTTGTTGAACTACTGGGGCCAAAATCCAGCCTGCGTTTTTCAAGCACATGAACACGATTTACTCTCCATGAAAGCAGACAGGTCTGTGGGGGAAAAAAAAGTTTCATATGAAAGGTAATTTGACTGTGATGAGGAAACCTGACCTCGTGATTAATTAATATCAAGGTCAGTGGCCATCTGGGAGAGGTTTAATTGCTTCAGTGAATTATTTGGGATGTGAAGCGGTGCCAGCAGTAGAGACCTGTAGCAGGTCTGTGTACAGCTCACACCAGCGGACTGTGGAGAATCCCTCGTCATATAATATAAATACCATCTGTGGTGTCAGCTCATGCTGTTGTTACTCACAGGCCATCCAGGTATTTACCACCTGCAGCCAAGTCACTGCAGAGACTTTGAGTCTCACAGCTGAGACAGATAAAATCAACATGATAAACACTGAGCACAACAGTATTCGTTGTAGTTGTATTAGTTATACTTTTGTGGCAATGCTGTGTAAATTTAACTGCAACCATAATAAAACTAACAACAGACGAAAGTTTATGGCTGATTGAAAACAAGCAAAACAAAGATTTTTTTTTTAATTACCTGGGAAAATAGTTGTATTGAGAGGGGTTTGTCTCTTCCTAGTGTTTTATTGATACACATTCCCAAAATATGTTGATATGGAGATGTGTCGACAGTTGCATGGTAGGAATATGATTGTTGCAATAAAGTTAGGATAAGGGTGTCCTGCGAGGTAGTAAACAGCAAGTAGCATTGTGTTACTGTAATGTCAATCAGCAAATCCACACACACACACACACACACACACACACACACACACACACACACACACACACACACACGAGGGAGTCCCTTGCATGGGGGTACCTGGTTGGTACAAGCAGAAACGAACCTACCTACTACTGCAGAAACTCAGTCAGGTTCAGTCCCCCAGAGGTGATGCTTCACCATCAAACAGGTGGTGCTCACTTTGTGGGAAACCAGTGAGGGATTACGTTCTTGTCCCTGCTGTAATGACCTTTCCTGTGTGAGATGGGCTGTGGTCCACTGCTGACAAATCTGTCAGTGTGTGTGTGTTTTATACGTTTTTTTTTTCACCATGTTTGTAACAATTCATTTGGGTACAACTCCTTGTGTGTTCGTTTTGGCCTGGCAGCTCTAACCTGTCATAATCCAGATAATGTTGTCTCTGTCAGCCATCGATCTGTGTTTCGTTAAAGTGTGCTAATAAACATGTACAGCGTCGCCATGAAACACGTTTTCAGAGACTCCACTGTATTAACCTGAGCAGGGTCACATGTTTATATGTTGTGTTGTGTGTTGTGCATGTGTGTACTTCATAGAATAGGTTCTGTGAGGCCTTCTGTTTTCCTTTTCTCCAGACTTACAGCAGTATTTGGATGGATCTTTTAGTCCTTATCAGTTACACAAGCGATATTTATCATTTCAGGCGTCTTAACTACCCAACAGTTTACAGCAAGCACACCTAAAATAGTTCAAACATTTGTAGCCATTTTGCCCAGGTGAACCTTGCTCCCTCCCTCTGTCCTTTCTTTTCTAACCCTACCTGTGATGGTGACTTCTCCTCTACTCTCTCCTTTTTATTCTCCTCTCTTTTGTTCCTGTCTTCTCCTCTTTTCTTATCTCCTTTCACTTCCTCTCATGTCGTCCCCGTCCCGTCCCCCGCCCTCCTCTGCTCTCCTTTCCCCTCTTGCTGCTATGCTGTGTCCATGTAGGTTCAGATAGTCACCAAAAAGCTGGACTTCAGCCACGTCACGTCACGCTTGGGCTCCAAGGAAAATATGAAGCATGTTCCTGGTGGAGGGAATGTAAGTACTGTCTGGCCCACGACCAGAGCTCATACGCAATGGCCAATTCGACTCAATTAAAACTAGGAAGAACAACAGAGCTGAGGTGAAACATTGTATGAGTCCGCAGTCCTTTTAAGTGCCAGCCATGAAATATCAGACTTAAAAAGATCCAAGGCTTTCTCCCTGAGTCAAGCTGCTCACGGCCGCCATCACAAAATGCTGCTCTTGGAATTCGACGTCTGAGTTGCGAGTTAGTGGACAGCATGCTAGCAAGCCTAACGCGCCAGCCTCTACCCACAACCTGCTTCACAGCCCCTTGCTTCCTTAAACTCTTCCTGTGTTGTCCTGCCCTGTCACTAACTTACTAAACACCAGTCAAGCAAACAAACACCACAGGCCTCTGATTGGCCGGTTCTGTGCGGACAGCATCACCACAGAGAGGTGAATTGGGGATTTCTGGTTTCTCTGAAATGACACCGTCCTGTCCTGAGCTTCTTCTTTTGGTGTCTGAATCTTTACCCTGCCATCTTTACAGCTCATCTACGAAATGATTTCACTGCAGTAAGGTCCTGTAATGTAACTGTGATGAGACTGTTTACTTCAATAATGGCAGGCTTGACGCATGTGTTTCCTGATGACCAGATCTGACTGTCTAAAGCTCAGCAGTTCATCATAATGGAAGCAACATGATTTTGAAGTTGCAACTTGATGTTTGTCTCTATCAGTGGGTTTATTGTCACATACAGTATGGAGGAAGTGGGAAGAAACGGTTCCTTGTCTTTTATGATCACCTCTAATCCTCTGATGGTGATAATTCAAGGTTAAAATGGAACTTAAAAATAAATATGTTTAAGAAATGAAATGAAATCTATCATGGGACACTTACGCCAGAGCTTCTTTTAACCGCTGACCCCACCTTGTTTAACACTGTTGGTAAAAAAGCTTGTGTGACATTTGACAGGTGCAGATCCTCAACAAGAAGGTGGATTTGAGTAAGGTGACGTCAAAGTGCGGCTCCAAGGACAACATCAAGCACAAGCCTGGTGAGCTGGGACATATTGTTGTGACGCTAGTGTATTCTATATACACTCAGTCTCCAAGTTATTGGGTAAACCTAACTAAACCTAATTCATTTCCATAAATCAACGCCACCATTCATGAAGGTCCTAATGTTCAGTTTCAGCTAAAACTGTTTCAGAGACGTGTTGATACAACTTTATGGTTGTTTCGGAGGCTGCAGTTTGTGGTGCTGTTGAACTGTATTGGTGAGATCAGCTATACTGATCCTAACTCATTAATATAAATGATGGAATTTATATTGACCATATTAGTTTTACCCTTTTGTTGGTAGATCCATATGTATAGTATATATAAGATGACTACAACATTCCATTTACATCTGAAAAGATGTCACTTAATGTTTGGTTTATTCAACATTTATAATGATATGTAAGAACAGAAGATTTTCTATTTCTCGGCTTGACATGAAGAACTGGACACATGCAGTGTCAGCTTGTGTACGATCATCAGACTGATTACCCGTATGTGCCGCAGGTGGCGGGGACGTGAAGATCGAGTCCCACAAAGTGAACTTTAGGGAAAAGGCTCAGTCCAAAGTGGGCTCCATGGACAATGTGAGCCATTCACCTGGTGGAGGAAACATCAAGGTGAGATGATCACACATGAAGCAGGGCACTTTCAGAAACTGAGATACGGTCAGATATTTCTTTAAGGTCACAGCTCGTCACAATGAAGATGCTTCAGGTTCCACTGAACATTAGCGCATGAGAATTCAGATACTTTTCCTAGAAATAGTCATTATGGAGCTGTGTGAGCCGTGTCCAATGCTAACTGCAGTTTACTGATAGTGGCACCTACTTGAGTTAGTCATGATGATCTAGTTTCTGATTGTGGGTTGATGTATACAATACTTCTACAATGGTTGCTTGTATGTTGATGTAAAAGCTACAGTATTTTTGTAAAACTATTGTATATTCATGGATCCCCAAGCCCGAAAGGAAGCAGCTCTTGTTTTTAATAATGTAATAGATCAAGTTAACTTAAAGCCCCTGAAAACTTGGCCTCAAATATTAAGGTCTTCTCTATAACATTAAATATTCAGGTCTAAATGAGCTAATAAGTTAAAAAAAAAAAAAAAAAAAAGATCCTAAGGTATTATTTATGAAGTGTTTAATGCTCATAGACTCAGCTAATCTGCTTCAAAACAGTATGAGAAGATCACAGAAAAACACAGAATAGTCTGGAATAAAATAAAATAAGATAACAAGTAATGATACATAATAATTTATGGGCCTCTAATACTGGGTGAAAATAACTGAGCTTCTGTGGTTAAAGTTCTCATACTGCTGCAGTGATGTAGAGAGTATGCTCACGGTGTGGCCAGTACACTCTGACATCACTGTAGGTGTGGTTTCAGGCTACTTCAAGTGTAAGAATCTTGATAAACTTGTACAAAGGAAAGTGAAACCCTGCGACCCAGCTTGAGGTCAAGTTACTATTGAACTAATAATCTGCGCAAGAGTGAATCAGTATTATGAATTCAGGTTTTTGAAAGGTGTTCATGTTATGCTGTTACACCTTCTCTATCACTTCACCATCTATAATGTACTGTCTGCAAATCCTAATTGCAATCAGAGTGTAACTTCATTCATTGTCCACAGACTTTGTGCAGCACCATATCTCAGGAAAGGGTCCAAACTGCAGAAAAAAAGGCTTTTCTTAGACTGATGCTTTTGATTTCTTTCATTAACCTGTGCAACCCTGTTGGACTGGTCATTAGACGATGGTTGTCTGAAGGACACTGCTGCAGACTCAGTTCCTTCCTCCACCATGTGTCTGCATGTTGATATATAAAAATGTCTCAGATACACTGTGAGGAGGAAAACGTTTCAGGCTTGTCATGCTTGTCTCGTTCCACCACTGAGTTCATAATGACACCAAAAAGATCCTGAGTGGCTTCAAGCTACGGTCACGGATGATGTTGACAGCCTGTCATAAGCCATCTGCAGCGACCTGAAACATGTCAAACCCTCCACCCTGCAACCGGCCTTATTTCTCCTGACTGTTTGTCCTTCTGTTGCGAAATAGTCTGGATTCTCCAACTCAGCGGTGTCCAACACATGTGGAGGTTTAAGTTCCTTAACCAGGGGCTGGGTCATTGTGTGGAATGGGCTTGCGAACTTGCGAAAAAAAAGGAAAAAAAAAATTGGCAAATTTGCACATCGATCAGATATGATGTCACCTGTCCCCTCAGCCTACGGCAGTCCATCTGTGTTTTCGTGATCACATCCTTCACTCACATCCTCATCCTCACACACTGTTTTGCACACCCCGTCATCATCTGCACCCTTCAACTTAGTGAAGCAGCATCATAGGAACAAGTAAAAATAGCTTTCACATAACAACAACCTGTCTGAGAGAGCTTTTTTTTTACAAAGAGCTTTTTGAGGAGTGTTAACTGATGTCTATTTTTAAAATGATCTGCTGCAGAGCTTTGGAACGTGTTCTCTTTAGGCCAACAAAAAAACAGTTATTCTTCCACTTTTATTTGTGGTTTTGTTGAAAAGATATACAGTGCTACCCTGCAGACAGTGTCTCATGCTTTTATTCGGCTGTGAAGGCTTGAAGAAAGACAATGTCCCCCACCCTGCCTCTCCACTGATAGGTGGTCATATATGTAAAGCAGTGGGGCTTTTTATTCCATTTCCAGTCCCATGAAAAGACTAAAACCAACAATGACTGTATCCCACTAACAAGTACTGTGTGTGAATCCAAAGACTGCTATATCATATACCTGTGTGCCATAGAGCTCCACTGTTGCCCAGAGCTAACACTGAACCTCACTCTTGCACTGGGTGACATTTTCATTCATTACCATGAACACACTTCATTATTTTGACTTAATCTCACACACATTGTCCTGCTGCTAGAAATTCTCACTGGAGAACCAAACGTGGATTCATATAACAAATCATCAATTTCCTCCTGTCTGAGTGACATTTGATAAAAACTACAGTGGCCAGCTGTTTTAAGGTTCTACTGAGTCCTTTTAAAGGTCCCACATTTTACACTTTTCTGGTCTTTTATTTGAAGGGATGATATCTTTAAGAAGATACATTTATGGTTTTAAGTAGCTGTGGTAGCAGCAGGTCAGATCAGATCATTGGCTGTTTTCTGAGTGATTGAATAAAACACAGCAGATTTCAGGTAAATACTGAGAGGAACCAAATCCTGCAAGGTTGGATGGTGGGTCCAGGTGGGCGGGGCTTGGGGCATGGCTGAGGGCAGTGACTGCTTCGTTGTGACATCACAAAGTTACGGAAATCCTGATGGCTCATTTTAAGGCTCAGTTTCTGAATACTTTCAGAGTATTAGCATAGAACCTAGATTGGCTTTATAATCGAAACAGACATGGACATCTACCTTTATACAAAAATTAATGTCTTCCTTCAGTAGAAGGTTGTGGTTGAGTACCTCAGACAGGGCAGGGAAGGTGATAAGGACTGGTTTATGGAGAAACACATTCTTGGTTTGGATCTTTTCATGGGATTTGTTGATAGTAAGAAAATATATAAAACCATATTTCATCAGCCTTGTCCTTTAGGCCTGCCGGATGAATCCACTGACTGAGAAAGGGGTGTTCATATATAGTTTGTTGAACTGTGCGTAAACTTTAAAGCCATTCAGGTCTCTTTGACTGTGTACTTACCTGGTTTCACCTGGGTTTTGTTCTGATATGTTCTGACATTTGCTTTTTTTCAGTTTCTAGATGTATCAGAGCTTGATGTCATTTTATGTTTCATTCCTCTAATGTAGAATAACAGAATTCAAGCATTTTTATTGCTATATGAGATCATACAGAAGAGTCTGCAGTTCAGAAAACCATTTCTCCACATTTTGCACTGTGCATCTGCCTTTTTCTTATGTGATGTGCTTGACTCTGCAGTTTCTTTTCTATCATTGCATTCATTAGGCATGTTAAGTTATTCAGTTGGTATGCTTTATATATATATATATGTTATTATTACTTTTTTTTCACAATTCCATCTTTCCCCACCCGAGCCTGGCTCCAGATCTTTGAAGGTTTTTACAGACATGTGCCTTGCAAGCACGAAACTGTTTCCTGAAATGTTTGTAAATTACCCTAGACACAGCTAAATCCTGACTTTCACAAAAGACAGTAGAACTGTAGTTATACAGATTTGGAGCCAGGTTGTTCCATCCCCATCCCCACCAATTGACATGCCCTGCTATGTGTTTCTAGGCTGAGGGGGCCCAGGAGACAACAGAGGGGAATGGGACTCCCCTGAGTGGCACCCCGGCCCCAGCCCCAGGCTCCGAGCCAGGGCAGGCTGGGAGCCCCACTGCCCAGGAGAATGGGCTGAAGGACGGGGCTCCCTGTGATAGTGAGAGCCTCCGGGAGCCCCAGGCTCTGGACTCAAGCATCCCAGAGACAAGTAAGTTTGTGTGTGTGCCAGCCTCATCTACTGTCAGTTTAGGATTTGATTCCCGGGAAGAGATGCACAGGGAAAAGCCAGTGATACCCAGCAATTTCCTGAACATCTGAAGCAGTATGCTTTGGAATAAATGTACTAACAATGTGTGGGTGTTTCACTGTTTTTCTCCTTAACGGAGATAAAATTGATCATCATGATGTCTTTGTGGCTGCAGTGTGAATCTCTGTCTCTGTTTGTACTGTATTCATCATGTCGTCTGCAGTCCAAAGCCCCTGATCACACCATCATCTTTTGACTTCTTATCTTGCAGGCATCTAATTCTGCTATCCCTCTGTCCTCCTCATCTCAACCCCCCCAACGACACCACCTCCTCCCTGTCCCCATCGTCTCCTGTCTGTATTTTTTCTTTCTCCCTTATCCTTATCCCCTCCCCTCTCCCCCCGTCTCCCCTTTTCGACCTTTCTGCTGCAGATTGAGTCTTTCAAGCTCAACTTCCGCGAGAATGCTCGCTCTCGCACGGACCATGGCGCCGACATCGTCACCTGGCCAGCCCCCCAGGACAACAACAGACCCCACCCACACGGTTCCTCCTATTCTCTGCACCACCACCAAAACCACCACCCGGCTCCTCGCAGTGTCTCCCTCTATGAATCGTTGGCTTCTGCAGGCTCTGACAGCTCCCCCTCTGCCCCCTCCTTGCTGCATCTTCAGGTGGAGGTCCAGGGGGACAGCAGCAGCTCTTCAGTGGGATCTTGACCTTTTTCGCCCCCCATCAATCTCTGAAAACCCCCTCTCATCTTAAATCTGTTATTGCAAAGTTTTGACTTATCTAATAGTTCTGCCACTCTAGTATCAACTACATGCCTCCTCCGTCACATCTGAGCTCATCATCATGCACCATCACTGTCATCGTTGCCGCCCCCACCCTCCTGTATTTGGCTGAAGTGACTGTATGGACTAAGCTTAGGCCTTGGTGGGAATCTGTCTGAAGGGAAATGAGAGGACGGCAAGGTTTCCTCACCTTCTTAAAGCCTCCTGACCTGGAATCATCCTCTTTACCCACAGCCTGGTGGTGGACTCTGCTCTCTCTGACCCTGCATCACCTCTCCTCCCACACCCCCCAAACAATCACTTTATTTGTCACCTGAGCAGCATGGAAACCCTTTCGGACTCACCCATGGCTTCTGTCAAACACATACAGTAGCTTCTCTTTTCCTTGTGACTGTAGGGGCTGTTCCTTCCTGGTAACCATTCACTCTCTGCTTCAGTAACATCATAGTGATTCATTGTTCATCTTCATCATCGCTTCCTCTCTCGTCACCACCACTTACCATAAACAAGCTGACAAACAGAAAAGCTAGACAACAAGTAGGCTGTTTGAACCATTTTAGGCTGTTTAACTCTTTCTTCTCTGTGTTTGTGATGATGTGTTTGAGTGACAACATTGTGTAAAAATGAGCTTTGGTGTTCTGTTCGGATCTTATTTTCTTTCTTTCTTGAGTTTTCTTATTCTTTTCTCCTAGTTTCTGTTTTTAAAACAACTTTTCATTTATTTATTGTATGTCTTCCTGTATGAGCAATACAACGGGTGGTCTTTTTTTTCCGATCGCACTCAGAGAATCATGGAAACACGCACAGGATTTCTTGTAAACTAAGACACACAGTGAAGAAGAAGAAGATGATGATGACATTTAGAGGGAGGAAGAAAGTAAGGAAGGAGGAGTTGAGGGAAGGGTGAAAAGGAAGCATTTAAGGTGTGTTTTACATTTGTGGCAGAATAACAAATGACATATTGAAACCTGAAAGTCTTTCAAATGTAATCGAGGAAGTTTGCTAAAGTAGAGAAGCTGTAACTGAGTGTGCAGTCCAGAGGGAGATGTGGAGGATAGGAAATGTCTCAAAGTCAAAGGAGCTGTGTGTCTCGTATGTGCCTCCTGTCCTTCCTACCTGAAAATTAAAGTTAATGAGGATGATGCAGGCTCCTGCATAAAACTGCTCAGAGAAGAGAAGATCATAGTTGACTAAACGGATATAAAACACCGGGGGAAGCCTGGTATTGCCGTTTTAATCTGTAAATGAAGCTGTCCTGGTAGTTGTGTGTAGTCACAGGTTCAGGTGTTTCTATGAGGGTAGTGGTAGCATGATGTTAGGTAGTTGACATGCTTCAGCTGAATACAAACCATCTCTATTAGTGTGTGTTCAGCAGTTTTCTTGTTGAAAGCTTTGGCAGTGGGACATGATGTGGCTTCATCCTCTTCTCGTGTAGCGATGTATTCAACTGTTGCCTCTGATTGCCTTTGTAATGCATGGCCGGATTATATAATATCACACCCAGAGCTGAAAGCCTATGTGTGCATTATAACTCGAAGTGTTGTGGTTTGGTACCATATGTACTGTATATCTCTGGGGCAGTCCTAGTCAGTTGATGTGTTGTTACTCAAATGATGATTTGTAATGGTGCTGAGCAGGGGGAACTAGTTTATGATGGTTGCACTTTCACCTTTTGGTGTCGTATTTTAATTCCACTGCTCCAATCTAGGTGAAAATTTGTATACAGTGACTCCATGGTTCAAACATACAGAGATGAGCGACTCGTAGAAAGGTTTTTTTAACCCTTTTTTTTTTTTTTTTGATTTTCTGATGTTATTAGTTAAATTATCTCAGCACATCAGTTAGGTTACATTCTGCTCATTATCCACTTGCCAGCTATTACTGCATCAAGTATAGTGTTATAACAAGGGCTGGGTATTGTCTGCTAATCTAGAGCCATTACTGATACCAAAACAATACTTCTGTCAATACCTTAGACCTGCAGTGATTTTTTGTCTACTTTGGGGCAGCACAACAAACTGTAAACACAACAATGACATAAAGTTGATATGGCAAAGGTGTTAGCAGAGCTGCCTCTTGACACATGTAGCAGACACATTATGTCTACATTAGCATTTATATGGAGTTATGTTTCCCGCCACATGTAAGTCCAAATACAGTCCCTTTAGCTTTGTTTTTATCTCCTACCGATGTTCACCAGCTAGCTGCTAACCTTTCCTGTCTGCTGTACGATGAGTTTATTGAGTTTATAATTACCTGCTGCATCATATGAAAACATGATAGTGATGACAGTGAAGCAAAACAGTAAAGCTGTCGGCTGTAAAAACCAAAACAAAGAGCTGAAAGACGCTAAAAGACTCTGCGGAGGTAAGAAGAACTGCAGAGCTGAGTGATAATTCTCTGTGGGTTTGTCACTGTGTGCAACCCCTTTCATATTACACCTAGTCATTCAGTCCATTGTTAATATAAAAATGTGACAGGAAATTTAATATGAATTTACATTAATCGCCAGTGTTTGATACTCAACGCTACAGACATATTTCGGTGAGTACTGAAGCGGTACTGAAGTTCATTACCCAGCACTAGTTACAAAACAAATATAGCAAATGAATATAAAGTTACTTCGAGTGTTTGTTGTTTGCATAATCAGTGTTGACAACATATCAATCCTTCACAACACTAAACAGTTATCATGGCACATGCTTGTCAGGTATTTAGTAATTTCTAGAACAAATCTTCTGATCTTTTGGTTTATTGAATTTTAGCACCCTAGCTACATTGACTGCCCCCTGGAGATGACGTCAAACCACAAAATCACTCCTGAGTTTTTTAATTCAAATTGTCACTTTAATAATGATTTGTAGAGAAGCTTTGACAAAACTAAATTGCACCTTAATGCTTTAATATATCAAAGAGAGCTCGCTGTGATTGAGTTATTGGTGTTTAATTAACATTTAAAATACCCCTGTTTGAACAAGTGACTTAATTGGCTTAATTTTGAATGAGCTGTCGTGTGATAACAGAGCAATAAACTGACTTATGCTGCCCTCACCTTTACTATCATTAACAGATAGAGTTGTTATTTTTGTTCTACTTTGCAGCCCCTTAAAGTTTGATTAAATAACCGAAGAAATATCCAATTGTTTTTAACAGAAATGGGCAATAAATTCTAATGAATGTCTTCTTTAGGACAGAATGTGAGCGTGCTTTACTGCCAGTGTTGGGTTGAGTGTTGTAGCTGTCATCCGACAGTTGAATTGCTTTGTTTGTGCCACGCCTGTCACCTAGCTAAAGTTTTCCTTGTGCCTGTTCACAACCACGTTTTAGCTTTGCTTTTACCCCAGAGTTTTAACTTACCACTACTTATGAGCTTGCACACAGATGTACATAGATATTTTATTGACGATGCACTCTTTATGGCCCTAAAAACAAGAACAAATCAGCAACAGCGTCAAGGGGTAGACGTGGGGGGGGGCGTTGTCCAGAACAGCTTTTATGTCCTTGTACCTTTAATGATTTTAAGATGAGGAAGTGTTTTATCATGACTATTATGACTATTATTCTGATAATTAGTATGACAAAATTGAAAAGGTCGGCCTTTTTCATTGGAAAGGGGCCACTGAAGTGAAAGAATGTCTTTTGAGATATATTGTACTAAAGACGCAACACTTTTGTATATGTATTTATCGTTGTGTTCCTGTAGCCTCGTGATGGTTGTGCACTCATGGTTGAAGGGAGTTATACTTTTGATTTGTGACAGCCAGTTTCACAAACTGCATCGTGGACTTTCTCCGAGGATGTGAGATTTGAACCCAAATACAACACTCAGAAAGTCTTTAAAAACTCATAGAAACAGGTTTTATTTAAGGTGCTGTAAGAGCGGCTTGATTTAGAAATTAGATCAATTAATTCAAGACTATTTTCACAAAATTTATAGTGCACGGTTATGTATACACACTAATAAATCATGCCCACGAACCCAGTCTTAAGAGATGACAATTATTTTCTGATTAGCTCGTAACCTTTGCTTTCAGGATACAGTGAAAGAACTAAGATGAATGCGACTGAAGCTAATGCACCAGAATCACATGATATTGTACATCATAGAGGACACAGGGAATTTCTTGTTCGAGCAGGCACTAAGTTTAGAGGTCAGTGTATAGGCCTGTAATTTGGGAGTACTGCATATCAAAATATATTGGCTGCTACATATTGCACTCGAGAGCAGCAACCTGCCCTGGAGAGTCACACACACCGAGACCCTAACACATCCTTTTTTGTGGTTAAGAAGACTTACGTGTAGCTGCCAGGTTTGGCTTGTGTAATTAATGCTCCCCAGTAATCTATCCAAGGAGCATTGTAGAGCTTCATGTACTGCTACTGTACTCATACCAGACATGCAAGTGTAACACTAGCTAATAAACACCTACTTTACCTGCAGAGCATGCTGAAAAACAATGGGATGTGTTAGATAGACTTACTATGTCATTTGCAGAGCCTCCTCATTGTTTTTTGTGTTTTTTTGTTTTTTTTTCGTTTGTTTTTGTTTTTTTTCATTAATTTGAATTTATGTTTTGGTTTGGAAAAAAAAGTGTTTATTGTGATTACTTGTTAATTAGTGATGTGATTATTAAACATGAAATAAAATGGACTAAAACTCTCATTTGTGTTTAACTTTATTCTATTTCAGAAACTGCAGTGGTGTTTTCATAGGGCTCCATAAAATATATCTAAAAGAATGAAAAAGAAAAGTCATTGTGAACCTATCAGGAGACTTTTTATCTGCCCTGACTTTTTTCTTTTTATACCAGGACAAGCACAGGTGCAAGTGATGATGAATCTGTCTCAGACAGGTCTTCACACAACATCCAGGGTCCTGGAGCTGGGACCATGTTATTAGCTACACCTGTGTCAAAATGTCTGCTGGGAAAAACTTACAGATTACAATATGCTTTCCTCATTATGTAATAGTCCACTGTACATTAACGGATGCTGGCAATGGGTATGTCAGGGTTAGTTCTTGGATTAAATGACAACATAAATCAAGATTAGCTATTAGCTATAGAGCAAAGTCAGAATTTATAGGAAGTGTGAAGAAAGAAACAAAGGCAAAAACTGACCTCTACTGGTGCCTGAAAGAAAAGACCAGTAAAGAAAAGCTACCACAAATGAGTTGGTGTGGAATCACCTCACCAAACTACCTTTGAAATTAAAGTGCAAGCCGTCTTACATAACTGTGACTTAATGTCACATATGCAAGGCCCTTTCCTCTATGACACTCGGTTTAGGTCCACAGGCTCGCTCTAACAGTTCCCCACAGTGCTCTATATTTCATTTTTCCTTCTTTCCCTCTTCATTTTTGGTACAGCGATAAATCAAACAAATGTTGTATTTTGCAAATGAACTCAAACAAAACAGTTAGAAAGCTTCACTCCGGTCATGAAGGGTTCAGCAGAATATTTACCTCCCCTCCTGACTGGTCTTTGGTCTGAGTGTAACACCCTCTGTTGGACGGTAGGGGCGGAAGTGCGCGTTTTAACCTCTGCTCGACCTGACGTCAGGAGAAGAAGACGGTTACTGGGTTACCGTCATGGTTACCGTCAACACCCTCATCCCAAGCGGTCGTCTTTCCTTTAGCAGGCGTTACCGTGCTACCGTCTGTTGACATTTTCCTCTCAGGTAAAGTAACTAAACAGCCGCTTCGGTTGCACATTTGAAGAGGTTTATATTGTCGAGAGAATGACCGCAAAGCAGCTCCGTTTAAGATACGCAGTACTTGCTAGCTTATCCACGCTTTACCGTGGTAGCCAGCTAACGTTAATGCTAAAGTTGTGTTAACATAAATTCAAAACAGTCGAGTTGAACGATAGTTCACGTCACAGTTAGTAACCTAACCCTGCTTAACTAACGCTCACGCTGTTGTTAGCAAAGTTAATACAGCACTGAAATAGCTAACGCTACTTAGACGGCAAACATTTTCTTGATGTTGGTCATCAAGCTATCTGAAATCTTTTAACTGCAATGCTGGCTGTTATTGTTTGCGGTCATCTTTCAACATTAGGGTCTCAAGCTAGTGAGCAACAGCGCATATCCCCGGTCAACTTTTCGAGTTTCGTGCAAGTTCCCTGACTTGGAATCAGTGCTGCAAATATAGCTGTTGTGTGACTGATTGTGTCTCACAAGCTTGCGAAATTAAGGTAAAGATTTAGGAAAAACACTCACTTTTTTGCAATCTAACAAACAAACGTAAAAGAGACTCTTACTTTTTGGCAGTGTGCAAACAATTTAATATTACATCGGATTTATGTGACAAGAACAAAATCAATGACACCTTGGCATCATACAGTATTTTATATCTTAATTCTTCTTTTCTAGTAATACCACACTTCACTGCACCCACAGAGTCCCAGCACTATTTTTTCTATCTTCCTCTGCTCTGCTGACACTGTATCAGCTGAATCATGTGCGCAACCTTGGTGTGCCAATTAAAAGCTAATCAGGTGGGCAGAGCGGGGAGACGATATACAGAGCCTGGGATCTGACGAGGACATGACACCACTGTTTTAAGTGTTATGCTTCAGGATTCAAACCTGCAAAACTTTCAGTCACAAGGATGCTTCACTAAACTACTAATAAGATATCACCATTAGGTTGTATGAATTAGTTTCCACCCAGCAAGATTTGTTTCCTATTGTTGTTACTATAAATATGTCCATATTGTCACTATGTTTTAGTTCATCATGGCGAGCCAGCGGCCTCCCTCAAGCATGGGTCGTCCAATGAGCCGTAGTGGATCTGTGGTTCCTGGTGCTGGAAGACCCCCAACGGCCGTCCGACCTCCTCCCACAGCCATACGTGTTGCAACTGGGGTAAGTCAACTGCAGTGCAGATGAATTTTAGATTTCAGTTGCAAGTGCTCTTCCTGCAAGTATTTTGTGTTCTGCTGAAGTCAGAGCAACATTTGAATCAGTCCAAAATGCCCAAAATAACTCTCAGTTCCCTGACCTATTAACGTTTGGCCAACTCATGCAAGAACAATGTCAGTGGAATCTGTGCTTGTCCACAGAAGGTGGCTCTAAATCAGAAGAGCATAATCTTTTTGAATAACTGAGTTTTCTGAAAGTGAATTTTGTTCAATTTAATTAACTTTTAAAACATTGCTTCCAAACCCGCAATAATAATGAAAACTTGATAATCTGGGGGCTTGCGTACACATTTTTCTTTCTGTGAGAAAGGCACTGCAAGGAGCTTTTTAGTTAGCAAAGAATTTACCAAGGCAGCATCTCATTACACTATCAGTGTATGGGACTGACACTAGGTGTTGCAGTTATGGTAACTAGCCTTAACCTTTAATTCTAATGTTTGCTATAAATGAGCAAGTAGAAACCCACTGTAATGGAGTTCTATTCTTCTTCTTGAATTTATAATAAAGATGGTTCCAGGCACAAGTGGTCATCCTGGTATGAGGGGCGGGATCCCAGTTGCCACCCCTGGAGTCCTGTCAGCACAGATAAAAGTGACTGACAGGCCTGTCACCCAACAGGGGCTCAGTGGGATGAAGACTGGCATGAAAGGTAGGTTTGAAGTGACAGTACAGTGTGTTCTTTTCATGTGGAGAGATTTTAATTTTCATGGATTAGTACTAGGTGTATGGCCTCTGGGAGCCATGTTAAAACAGACATACTTCATTTCCATCACCTGTCTCGCTCTCTCTCTTTCTCTCCTCAATCTCCTTCATTCTTCCTTCCCAGGACCTCAGAGACAAATTCTGGATAAGTCCTACTACTTGGGCCTCCTCAGGTAACACTGCCACCAAATATATTTTTACTCACAGATTAAACTGTGGCAGCGAGCAATACACACTGCCCTGTGGACATGAAGGACTTTGGAAAAAGTGTTTTCTCATATCTGGGTTTTCAGAGCTAAGTTAAAATATGAACAGGTGGTACAATAGTGTGGTACTATAATCAAGCCAAGTCAATTTCATTATATAGCCCAAAATCACAACCCAATCTGTACACCACATGACACCCTCTGTTCTTAGACCCTCAGATTAGATAAGGAACCCCCCCCCACCCCCCAAAAAAAGGTCTTAGGTTCTATGTTATGGTACCACAAACAGAGAGTACGAAAATAAAATGTGTAAAACATGTTCAGCCTCATTAGCATTATTTACACCATGTAGCAGGTGTTTCCAGCAGGGCAACCATTTCTTAAACTCTCTGTTGGTACATAATGATCCATTTAATCATTTAAAAGTCAATATTGTTGTTTTGCTGCAGGAGTAAAATCAACGAGTTGACCACAGAGACCAGCAAACTGCACAAAGAGATTGACAACTACAATCAGGAGAACTCGGTCTACCTCTCCTATGAGAAGAGGTGTTTTTACTTTGTTTATAATTTAATTACAGACTGTGAACAAAGATCCCCAATTGAACAACCCATTGTTGTTCTTCTTCCCCTTCAGAGCCGAAGGTCTGGCTGCTGAGATTAAGGATTTACAAGGCCAGCTTGCTGACTACAACATGGTAAACAGCTATAAACTAAAAGTTGTCTATAAACATTTTCAGTGAGCTGCTGCTTGAAATCTTAGTTTCTACATCCTGGACATTACACTTAGGTATTTAGCTGATGTAATTGTCCTTAATGACTCACAGTGACTGTAAAAATCAAGTTTTTAAACACTGGTGGGTAAAGGAAATCCTGCAGCTCACCAGCTCTATGATGGTAAATGTTTAACTATGGCTATTAAATTAGTATTAGAAGTATATTCTGGATGCCTAAGTGACTCATATAGTACAAGATGCTTCAAAAGTCACGAGTCCTGTGGATATGTACCCTAGTGGTTTTTTATGGATTTTGTGTAAATTCTTTATGTGTATTGCCAGCTGGTGGACAAGCTCAACACCAACACAGATATGGAGGAAATGATAAATGACTACAACATTGTAAGTACACTTTGTAAGCAGTATGGTAACTTTTCTAACACCTTATACCTAAAACCTAGAAAGTCAGGTCAAACAAGTGATTGAGCTGATTTTGTTTCCCTCCCAGTTGAAAGCCCAGAATGACAACGAGGCTGAAAGCATTGACAGCATCTTTACAGAGAGGAGGGAGTAAGTATTTGGTGGAAGTTTAATTGTGTTTATCGCTATGTGTCCTCTCAAATACAGTCAAATTGCATGAGATCATGTGCAGAGGTTTATGACTGCAGTAACACATTACCTCAAGTAATTTGTCAGAGGCATATTAATGCATAATTTTCACTGGTCTGACTGTTGCACCTTCTCTCCTGTCACTCTTTGGTTTTGTTGGTACAGAATCTTGGTGTCCTTGTGTGAACACAGTGCAGCATTTAACCCACTATCATTTAATGGCCGATCCCTGGTCATATATATCATTTTGGTCCTTCTCAGCTGTTGTAAATATTTCCACTCTCTCACTCTAGTTGAAGTCCCCTCAGATTTACGTTTCCAAGATTTGATTCTTCATCTATTTGTGTCTGTCTGTGTTTTACTCAGAATATTTACATATATGAACCTCAAATGCACATCTTGCAGAAGAACATTGCCTGTGTGCATAACTCCAGTGTGTGGACCAGTGGAATGACTTACAGAATAAATACACTCCTCTGTGCTGTTTAGTGGGCATGTCATCGTTCTTCTTCTTAACTTCCTTCCCCTTCATGTAACTCTTCCCTCTTGATATATGGATCCTCAAAATACATATCTTCCTCCTCCTCCTCGTTCTGATCTGTAGTCTGCCTGTTCCCTTGCTCGAAGGTGAATGTCTGCTGATTGACGTATCTCCCCGTCCCTGAGAAGACCGTTGACACAAAGTCCTCCTCATCCTCCTCTTGGTGTAGCCGCCGATGCTGGTAGTTGTGGAAGAGCTTGTACAAGGAAGGCCCCTTAATGGCACATACAATGAGCATGGAGGTCGTTAGCGCCAAAGCTATAACACATGCTGTGAATTTCCATGTGTTGCCGAGCAAAGGGGTCTGATCTGGTTGGGATTGGAGGGGGAGATAGAGAGGAGAGATCGTCTGTTAAGCTTGTCATGTTACTGTATGTTATTTGTTCATCCACATAAGAAATTGAAGAACAGTGAAAGAACAAGAAAATGGGTAAAATATCTATAGCTCTCTATATCTTACCTTTACTTATGGTCTGGTTTGGGCTTGGTGACGATGTGACCTTCAGCATAGTTGATGAACCCCAGGACTGTTTAGAGTTGTCTGATGTTGGTGGTGCTTGTGTGTCTGTGGTGAAGGTGGGTGATGGTGATGTAGCCTCTAGAAGATCATTTCCGGCCTGCTTCTCTGGAGAAGCACAGGTGACTCGTGGTCCCCCTGTAGAGACAGACATCACATATACAAGCAATTTAATGAAAGAGCAGTGACAGGAGGTTAAATATCCTTAAATGTTGCCAGGTTCATCACAGGTTGGTCAAAAGACAAGCGTGTCGTGGAGAAGTTCTATGGGTTTTAAATACTGGTCTCATTTGTACCCAGACAGACATATGCAGTGTGAACCTAATCTGTGTAAGGCTCTGGCCTCTCAGCCAAACTTCTCTGCCCCCACCGCCTGAAAATAGATACCATTGGAGGTCAACTTTAGTGAACTGGACCAACTTATCATAAAATATCATAAAGCTAATTGATTTTACATCTACATTACATTTACATTTACTCATTTGGCAGATGCTTTTATCGAGCGACTTACAAGTGAAGGACAGTAATTTAACTGAAAGGGGTCCCAGATTTCCATTTCCATTTATAGACGATTGAAGTGCAGTATCTTTCCGTCTGACTGTGGACTAATGAATATCTAAACTCTTTGATATGACTCTGTGACCCTCCCAGTTTTATGCAAATCAGCTATTCTTCATCCTAAATCTTCTGAGATCTCCTTTTTGTAAGCCATGGTTCACATCAGCAAATGTTTCTTGTGAATAGAAAACTCAAAAATTTTAAGGGTATTTTTTTATGAGTCAAAGCAGCCTTAACATCACCACCACCACCACACCTCCAATCTGGTTTCCTCGACTGGGCTCCATGTTTGATAACTTCTGACTCCATCTAGCTTTGGTTAATGACATTAGCTAAAGGGTTCACATACTTTTTACTGCTTGCACAATGTTTGATTGATGTTTTCAGTAAGGACAAAAACAATGCATTCATTTCAAATTATTACCAATGCTGATATTTGCTGCTATAGCTTCTCCAATGTTGGTCAGGAGTGGACAGGAACAATTCCAGGGGTTTTCTTGTAGGTTCAGCACCTGATGGGACCAAATAGGATCAGATTAATGAATTCATAATTACCTGGTTAACACAGGTTGATTTCTGATGGAAAAGGCCTAATACTTGGCCAGGTTTACAGCTGTTTCTTTTATTTTGAATGGAAAAAGACATACCTTCAATTAAATAACATTCTTGAAGGAAAACATTACCAATTGGAGTTCAGACTGAAACATGTAATTATGTTGCAGAATTTCAAGTGTCAATCAGATTCATCTAACTCTGTGTGTAAATAAAGTCACGGTATTTTAAGTTAGATGATACAGAATGAAGGTGTTGCTCATGTCTTTATGTTTTACTAATTCACTAGAATATCTTCTTAGATTCGTGTTGACCATGGATAATTTGGGTTTTACCTGTAGATTGTTCAGCCCTCTGAGTAGCTGTGTAGGCAAACTCGTCAGCAGGTTGTGGGACAGGTCCAGCTCTGTCAAGGCATCTAGGCCAAAGAAAGCCTCAGGATCCAGACTGTAACAACATCCACAAGTCTAGGATCACGTGTAGTATTTACTGTAAGTACTATGTCACCTGTCAGTGACAGTACTGAGGTGCATCACTCCCTCAAGTTTTATCCATGGGACCATCACATCATAATCAGAAATCTAACTGACTTAGTATCCATCCTGACATTTTTGAGTAAACTTTATTTTGGCATCATTGCTGTGTGAAGACAATATATCTAAAATATCTTTGAATTTCATTTGTACAGAATTGCACAAGGCTGATATTCTTATTTGCTTTGTTACTCACTGGCTGATATTGTTCCTGGACAGAGACAGCACTCTGAGGTGTGGTACCACAGAGAAGTACTTGGCTGATACATTAGTCACCCGGTTTCCATCCAAGTGGAGTTCTACCAGTTTAGGATAACTAGCCAGGGCTACTCGATCCACCTGGCTCAGACTGATCAGGTTCCCCTCGATTACCAGTTTAGAAACAGAGGAGCTGTTGCCACTCTGAGGAATGACTTGCAGAGACATGTTGGTCAAGTTCTGTGTCTTCTGATGGATGAATGGACAATTATTACTACAGATAAGCAGTCTGAATAAACACATACAGACAATTAAAAATATAAAAAACAGTAATTGTACGATCCAGGAATTACATCATCAAAAATGTTTAAGAAGAAAAAAACCTTTTATACCGATGCCACAGCCTCAGCAGTATCTGCCAGGATGTTCATGGCAACCACTGTGGTCAAACACAGCAGTAGGAGAGGTTGCTGCCACCTTTCCATCATCATGCTACCATGAAAAGATACAAATAGAAAACACTGTGGGTAACCAAGACGTCATACAGAAAATACACTCCTATGCTGAGAACATAAGTTTGCCTGCCAAAACAATCTAGTCTCTTTTTTTCCCCACAGCCTGTAAGTCACTCATTAACACCAACCTTCTGTAGCTTTGTCATCGAGGGCAGTTTGCCTACTTCATCACTTTGAGTTGTGCTTTGCTACATTACAGATTCTGTCCTTCTAATTTCAGTATGTACATTTGGTGCCATGTTGTTGGCAATTAATCACAAACTGTCTAGTGGTCTGCACTCAAAATAACTGCCTTTCTCGTTAATCATTTATCTTTTGTGGGGCAGCATTCAAAGTATTGTTTGCATACATTATTTAAAGTTTAGTCTGAAATGTCAGAATATAGTGAAAAAGGCTAATTGTTGAAGTTGCTTGTTTACAGTAACACCCAAAGATATGTCATTAACAAAGATGTCATTAAGAGAAAAGCAAGAAATCCTCACATTTAAGAAGATGGAACCAGAAAACGTTTGGTGTTTTGTCTTGAAAAAAAATGTATTAACCAAATAATTGATTGGCAGAATTGTTCCAAATTAATTTTCTGGTGATCGGCTAATCAACTGATGGTTCAACAGAAGTACAGCTTTGTGATACAAAGCAGCATGTTTAAAGAAAGAGCGGCATGCGTACCAGCATTGGGAGAAAAGCCCAACTCAACTATCACTTGAAGCAGAGGTCTGTAAATACATCCCTTTGAACATTACTTACCACAGAAGTCCTTCAGATTTCCTTACATATGTGTGTTTGTATTCCCTCTAAACTACCATAGTCACAGGACACTAATCAGATTATAAAAGCTCTCTGTATAAACCTTTATAACTGGGGAGGGACATTATACAGAAACATGTCGACACCTTCATCACACTGTTAACCTTAATGTGATTAATCATGGTCATCATGATATGACCATAATTCATGTTTCCCTCCTGAGATATTAAGAAGAAATGTTGCACTGCAGCGGAAATGAAAGGTTTATGTGCTGTCCACATAACATATGTAAAGCACATACATGTGCTTTATGTATATTTAGTAATTAAGGATTGACAAATCTGTTAACAAGTTTCAGTGTATCTGTCACTATAATATATTAATGAATCATAACTGAAAACACTTACCTGTACTTCTGTGGACACAAAGATGAACTTATTCACCTGTCGCCCAGCACAGCCAGCACAGCAAATAACCTTTGTTCCATGTCATAAAACCTAAGGGCTGACATACACGGTTCCTTCTAGCTAACTATTTATGATTGATGAGGTCTGTCCTCCCTTCTTCCTTTCTGTCTTACTTTGCTTAGAAGTAAGCTTTATGGTTGGAAATAACCTCTCATTTAAAATTGAAATAATATTGCAGATTAATGAGCAGAAATAATAACCTGTTCTCTAAAGATAGAAGGGAGGGAGTAAAGAAAGCAAGGGGCAAGAATTTATAGTGGTGGATGGGAGGTGGGAGGAAAAGAAAGGAAAGGAAAACAGACCAACAAAGGTGGTGAAAGAAGGAAAGGAGGCCAGCAGCAAGGATACACTGTAAGCCTCTGCCCCCATTCCCTCACTTTATTCCTTCCACCCTTTGATCCTTGTATCCTTCCCTTGTATTTCTAGCTATCATATCTAGTCTATCTCATGTATCATACCCGTGTTCTGGGCCTGAATCTGGCCTGGGATCTTTGTCACATCTCTCCCTCCATGTGCTGTTATCTAACTCAGGCAAAGCAAAAAGGAAAAAAATGAAACTCAGACATCTCCACCTTTGTGTGTTTGTTGTACAGAAGAGAGGAGGCAATCAGGGCGATTGAGGAGGAGATCAGGAGGGAAAGGCGAGTCGCGGACGAGGTCGTCCAATCAATGCCAGCTGCAAAGCAAGAGAAGTATTTCACCATGGCAACAACCAATGAGGAACTGCTACAGGTATAACTGTAACATTACCTAACCTAATGTTGTTATAACACTGCTCTTCTGCTTGTTTCTTGTATAACATGGTGTCATAATGCTGTCGTAGTAATCAGCCCCTTCCAGGTGTGCAATTCACGCTGTAAATAAACTGGATCTTTACCTGCTGGTGTCACGTGGAAGTCACACTGTCAGTCAGACTGGATAAGACCTAGTAACCAGTGTGGTTTCACTTTCTGAGCTGTATTTACTTTACTACTGTACAATACAATAAAACCAGTGTGAGTGTGGAGGTTTCCCTCACTCACTGCAAAAAACTGCAAATAAATGACATTAGTTCTCAGCCTCAACATTTGACAGGATGAAATGTGAGCATGTAGGAATATCACCTGTTCAGCCTGTGAGAAAAATATTCACTGGCGACAACATTCTTCTTCTCCTATCATTTCAATCATTACTCTTTTAGGAATGTAACCTTTCCATGGCACTGAGATGATAATCCTTTGATTTTACTCGTACTGCAGTTCAACACTGTTGCCATCTGTGGCACCATGTAAAATAAATGGACTTTATGTCCCTGTCCTCCAGCAGACCTGTTTTCCATCTTCTCCTCTCTTTTCTTTGCCTTTTGCAGGAGCTAACTGTTCTCCAGGAGGAGCTGGACATTCTGATAACCAGGAAGGAGGACTACGAAGCAGTGAGTTGGGTTTAAAAGAGGAGGGAGGGGAGCAGCTGGGGTGATAAAGGAAGAAAGGCAGGGTGTCTGCTGCATTGACCAAGTTGAATTTAAGACGTTTTTTAGGCATTTTTAATTCCACAGAGAAAGTCATACCAGTATGACAGGTATCAGTGAACTCAGTAGGAATGATAAGGCTCAGAATTATTACCAAATGCAATGTGATATGTTTTTGTCATTAATTCCTGGCAGTATAAAATAATCATTCCTAATGATATCATTAGTTTATCATTAATCACAACCTGGATCTGGATAAGCAGCAGAAATCAATGGATGAATGAATGGATGCATTAACTACTTCAAACATAATTAATTTAAGGTCCACATATGAATTTTACCTAAGGTCAGAGGTCTGGAGAAATAGTAACAATAGTAACATCTCTAGTTGAAGAAGAGGTCTAAGATGTTTTTGTCTGACATTTGACTCTGTGCAGGAGTTGGCCCACTCACAAATAAAACAGGAAGTTGTGCGGCTTCATGAGACTCTGTCAGCGCTGGAGGCAAAGCGTGACGCCATGGAGGCGGAGCATAAGAGCCTGGGTTCACCTCAGGAGCAGAGAGAGAAGTTACTCAAACAGGTCCGCTTCACAAACATGACAGAGACATGACTTTAACTTGACAAATTTTATTATAAGATAACCTTTGATTGAATAGTGTCATGCATATTACAAAATCAGTATATTGTTTACAAAAAATGAAAATTTAAAGTCCACTGACTAGTTTATT
Organism: Trachinotus anak; assembly: GCF_046630095.1. Classification (NCBI taxonomy): domain Eukaryota; kingdom Metazoa; phylum Chordata; class Actinopteri; order Carangiformes; family Carangidae; genus Trachinotus; species Trachinotus anak. Next base: position 17,815,464 of record NW_027273860.1, on the reverse strand, counting down.
CCAGAGCTTTCAAGTGCATCTCACAATCCTCCGTTAAGACAGTGAGGCTTGGTTTGAAGCTCCAGAAACAAGACGCATTCGAAACTTGAAATAAACTCAACAAAAGTTTTAAGATGTTCTGCTTTCCAGGTGAAGGAGGACAACCAGGAAATCGCCAGCATGGACAGACAGTATGTATTCATATGAATTAAATAGTTGTTTATAAATTGGAAACTTAATATGCCTCTGTGTGCTGACGTGTGTGTGTGTGTGTGTGTGTGTGTGTGTGTGTGTGTGTGTGTGTGTGTGTGTTTTTTCAGGCTCACAGAAATCAGAGACCGGACTGGACAAATCACAGAGGAGATCCGACAGCTCGAGCAGGACTCAGAGGCCGCTCAGGGTAACACACTGGACGACTGCTACTGTTTTGTTTTATGAACTTATATTTTATTTTAACTGTAGTATCTCATCCAATGCAGTACAATTTTAATGCAGTGTCACATTTAACATCATTATAACATGTTTTCTCTTTTTGAGTATCCAGCTGCTTTGAAATTTGTCCAGTTAGAATATTAAGACAAATTAAACCTTATTCCATCAGCTGGGCTGTTACAGGACTCCCTTCTGCACTTTGACATGTTACTAAACTCCCACAGTCAAACTGTGCAGAAATGCTTCAGATAAAGTATGAGTTTAATAATAATGTGACTGCTGTATGTCTGTTTGTTTTTCCATCAGGGGAGTGTCAACAGAAATACAAAGAGCTGAAGAGGAAAGAAGAGGAAATTGACCGTGAGTTGAAATTATGTGCAAAACTAGACATGAGTGATATTATCAAATACTGGAATATTGTATCCTGAATAACTTGATGTCAAAACTGTAACAGTGTTGTGGTTATGACAGTGATGCGTTCACATAGTAAATCCAGGGGTACTGAAGTGTGGGGAATAATGGGAAGAAGTTACAGGGACCCAACATGGAGAGGCCCCTTGAAGCCTGGAATCAAGACATAGTTTTTATCTGTAATTTTGAAATTTCACATCAACGGCACAATAAGTAAACTAATACTAAAATATCACTAATGTGCTTTACTGTAACTGGTATTATTGCTGTTAACTGAATAAATCGTCGGACTGTTTCATGTGTCTAACACAATATTTGAGCTTCTCTGGAGCCCAACCCCTCTCTGAAGGTCGCTAATGGTTTAGTCCACCACTGCAGTACAGTTTGTCTCCAAACACAATCATCTATGAAAACATTACTGACCATTTAAAGAGCAGTTGAACTAATATGGGAGCATGGAGACGGATACAGATACTGGATACAGCCACCAGGAGTCACCAGAGTCCGAATGTTGTTTTTTTTTAATCCTGCACAGAGGAGCTGTAATGTTGGTTTAGATGTGAGAACATGCAGCCAGTAGAAAGTGTCAGTAACTTCCTTCCTTTGTTTCAGGCTTCCTGGAGTCATTTGAAGAGTCCAGGGTTCAGGAGCAGGAGAAGATGACAATGAGCCAGGAGAACATTGTCTCCCTCCTGGAGCACTGCAGCAGGGTGAGGAGGAGGGGAGGTGGAGGGGAAGGAGGGCAACTGATATTAGCAAGGAAGGAAGGAAGGATTGTAAATATTAGATTAAGGAAGAGTAAATAGCAAGAAGGAGTCATTGGAGACAGATAAAAAAATAGCAGGGGAAAAAGACAAAGTACGGTAGAGAAGACTAAGAGTGTGTGTGTGTGTGTGTGTGTGTGTGTGTGTGTGTGTGTGTGTGTGTGTGTGTGTGTGTGTGTGTGTGTGTGTGTGTGTGTGTAGAACATGTTGCGGCTACGTCAGGTAGATACAGTCACAGCCAGTGAGCTGAGGAACATCCAGGAGGTGCTGGTCAGCAAAGAGACTGAGGTTGTCCAATCAGAGAACACCGCCAGAGGACTGACAACAGGTCAGTATTATACGCATATGCACGCACACACACACACACACACACACACACACACACACACACACACACACACACACAGCCCCAGAAAAATGACACCTACTGTGAAAAACATGCCAAACAAGCGAACGCTTCCTTGTTAACTTTCACTTTGACCGTCCAGAGTCCCAGCGTCTGCAGCAGGACCTGGAGAAGGTGCAGCAGCTGGAGGGGAAGATCACAGGAGAGCTCAGCACCCTGAAGGAGCGAGTCAGCACCATGGAGTCTGAGCTGCACACCTACCGAGACCTGGACACCCTGAGACACACAGCAGAGGAGAAGAAGAGGGTAATACAGACCATGCTGGAGACATGGATGATCCCAAAGTTCTTAATTACACACTGAGAAATAGACAAATGTGTTGTATACAGCTCTGCACTGTGTATATTTACAGGTATATTTGTTTAAAGTTGAAAGTTTTAGCCCCATCAGATGAACCAAACACACTATAAACTGTTTCAGTTTTGCCAAAGTGACTGAACCATGTGTTTGTTCCTCTGGTGCAGAGACTGCAGGAGGAGCGGGTTTCACTGACTCAGCGTCGGGACTCATTCCGACAGCTGCTGGAGCAGATGAAGCAGAAATATGAAGCTCTGAGGACCAAACTGCAAGAAAATGAGACTCATGCTCAGGTTAGAGCATTTTACACTTTCCATTCACTTTCAACTTCTTTTGTGATGCTAACTCCTTTTAGCATGCGTCAACTTATTTTCATTTCTCTGTCTTGAGGTTTTTGTTGCCAGTATGTGATTTTGTTGATTCACTAAATGGCTTTGAGAAAATTACACAGTTGTGATGTTTGTGTCACTTTTGTTTATAAGAGTTCACCTGAAAAAAAGACACAAACTGTACTAAACTCTGACACAAGCACCTGTTCTGCCTTCTTTCACTGTGAAAATCACATTTAGATTATTCTATAGGATTTGAACTCCACAGCGAGTGTGAGGATTTTGGTTGGTACAGCTGATGGTCACAGAGGTGGTCATGTGACCGGACGGTCTTGGTTCAGTTCAGCAGGAAAAATGTGCACTCACCCCTTCTTCAGTAACCACTGCTGAAGCAACATTTTACATTGTTACAAACTTGTGTTATTCTGCACATGCTAATATTGTGTGTGTGTGCGCGCTTTATGTTTCAGCTGGCTAACCTGGAGAGGAAGTGGCAACACTTGGAGCAGAACAACTTTGTAATGAAAGAGTGTATCCTTCCGAGTGTGTGTGTGTGTGTGTGTGTGTTTGTTAGTTAAGTGAAGACAAAGACGACAGCTCAGTGAGACGTGTGAGTGGTGTCTATAAAAGTCACTCAGTGATTACACCAGAGGTCTTTTCCTTAACTGCAGCGTTAGTCATCGCCTCTAAATCCCAGGAGAGTGACTACGCCTCAGTCGCCAACAACGTCTCGCAACAAGTGGCTGAGTACAACAAGTGTCTCATAGACTCACTGCAGAACAACAGGAGCTGAACACACACAAAAAGCCTGAAAACACAGTCTGCAGTCTCGCAACAGTGTGTGAGACTGTGACTACTTGGTTATCATAAAGCACATAAGTCTAATATTTCTGGTCACCTATCAGTGATACTGACAAAGCGCTGATGTGCCACTTGTCTGTTTGCTTCTAGTAACCCTGACACATTTTGTCAGACAGATATTTCAGCAGCAGTGAGTCAGACACGGTCTATGAAGGTGGCTCTCGTTTGTCACTTAAAGCTGCTGGTTGTCTGCTTATCTGCTATATTTTCTGTTTAAAAATACAGAAGATTTCTTGTCACTACTGAAGGTTCCTATGAATTTCACTTCAAAGTGCTCTGATAATTTGAATAAAGAGGTTTTGAAAAACTGTTCATTTCATGTTGTGAGTTCCAGATGATAGTCAGGGTTATGTCAACTGGAAGAAATACAAATGTCCATCTTTGCAGCTGATTTACAGCAGCTTTTAGGCAAAACAGTCCAGTTGACTCTAATGACAGTGTTGCTACAACATTGTTCAGTGATGAGGTTCATCCTGAAATTCTGCTGTGTGGTTACTGGTGGTGGGTCATATTCACAGGTGTGTGAATTACACATCCATCAGTACTTGTGCTTCAGCAGGATTTAACCAAGTCATTATCAATACTGTGCACAGATTATACTGTAATGTTTGGGATTTCTTTTCTTTTTGTTCTTTTCAGGCTGCAGGTCATTTACATTCATTTAGTGCACAATGAAAAATCAGTCGCTCCAGGTACGTGATTTTATATTGCTGTTAATACAAAAAACTATAACCTGTCTACAAGATGACATGAAAAGCTGTTTTTTTTTAGCATAGACCAAAACTTATTCATATTGTTCCAAAAGAAAATGTGACTAGAGGCTCATGCTGCCCAACACTGAAATACTCCAACAATATGAGTAAAGGCAGTCAGGACAAATTCACTTTCCATTTTTTCATATTTATTGCTTTTAATTACAGGAAAAAACAGATCAACAATTTGCATAAAATTCCGCTCTAGAAATATATTTGACCTTTCCAGTACGTAGATATCAAAGAGTAGAGTAAACATTACAACAGAGGGTGGCAGCAGTGACCCCTTGCAAATGTACAGTACAGCATTTATTTCTTAAACCATCAAGGTCAACAAAACTACACTTGGGTTGTTTGGTATATACACTGGACCTGACTCTTCATCCACACAACAGTCTGACCAGTGGTGGTGATGTGGACCATCACCACTGCTTATGATCTCTGGATCCAGAACTCGGCAGGATCTTCTGATGGAGAGGAAGAACCTTCTGGGAAACAGTTTGGGACATAAATAATGTTTGAAGTGGAACTGGAGACAGTCTGATGGAACAGCAGTGTGTCTGAGGGCGTTCATCCTTTACAGATTTACATGAAATGTCTCATAGTCGCCACCACTGGAAACTCCCGGCAGGAAAAACTACTGCGTGTGCATCGATGAATATTTCGCTCATGCACTGACAGCAGTTTGAGCAGTAATGGTCGTTAAAACCATGGAAACAAGCAGGATGTACACAAAGGCCCAGAACAACGTAAGAGCAGAGTCTCTCCCTCACACAAACACACACACACTTAATTAGGAGAAACTATAGTAACTTTAAACACTTAAGAACATCACTGAGAAGAAATGGCTGCTTAGAAAAAGTGTTATTGTTCAAATCAAAAAATAAAATAGAGATAGTCGCACAGTAAACATGTCACTGTCAACAGGCTATGAGTTGTTTAATGTTATTCTGCTGTCCTGCAGTTATTTTGTAATGAGGACTGTTAATTCTTATGGACACTTTCTCTTACGGAGGCCTAAAGTGTTCAGTATTAAATAAATACAAATGTATAAGTAAACCCAGCTGAACTAGCTAGGCTGACTCGTGAGTTTAGATAACCACTCATGATAAACCGAGCCCACACCCCTTCCTGGTTAGTTAGTATGTGGAGGTTTGTTAAGATAAATAAATAAAAGGAGATGTTGGTTTTATTTGTCAGTTTAGTGACAGGTGATTCAGTGTGATGGGCTTAAAGGTGACATGAAAGTGCTGTTGTGAAATTTAAACAGGGAAATATGAATAAAATTCTACAATGAAATAAAAATGAAATGAATAAAAGTAACAATGGAAGAATGTGTCATAATAATGACTTAGGTTTTAATTGTTTCATAAATTATTTCAACAACTTTTATTTTATTTTAATTTTTAATTTATATACTATTGAACACTTTGGGGCTCCATACCCTCACACACTGCCTCCCATTCAGTACTTCAAATGTTTCCCAGAATAGCTTTAGAGAACAGTCAGAGAATGTTAATGAGCTCATTTCTTAAAATCAAATATTGGTTCAGCAATCAAAACTATTGAGCTTTCAGATTTTTCGTACAGAAAAGTCAGATATTGCCTTCCTCAGTGTTGTACAGGCTTAAACTGGAACCAGCCGTCAACTCTCAAAGAGGTGATTGGATATAGAAAAACAGCTGTTGGATAAAATAAACTGCTCTGTTTGTCAGTTTGTACGTCAAGTAGAAACAAAACGAAAATCTAGTTTGACTCTCAGACTACACACGTCAACCCTCGACTGAACTGTTTAAAGCTGGCCCTGCTGCTCAGTCTCATACGCTCATGAAGGCAACGGCTGAAAGATTTGTACTACATTCAAAAACTGTAGAAAAATATCAGCTTGACAGTCTAAATCTTCTGTAGAGACACTAAGAGGCTGCAGCCAACAACACCAGACTATTGTGTTCTTAAAGCCTCAGTCTGCTTCACACAGAGTTGGACTGTCTGCAACTGTCAATGTCTGGCAGTACACACACATATATACACATCTTTATGTATATATGTAAAAAAATTTTTAACTTTTCTAAAACTATCACAACAGTCACATCTGGGACTGGACTTCTGTTTGGGAATAATGCAAGACTATGTAACGTCTGAAAGAAGAGATAACGGCGAATATGCTCAGGGACTGCTGCTGCTGACCTACTCACTCTGGTATGACCAGGAGCATATTTGTGGTGAGTGTTAGAAAACACACTTGCCACAAATAGATCTTGCTGTGTAGTTACTCAGTTGACTGGCAGACTTTATGACTCTACGACTCTCTAGCATTTAAGTCACTTGAGGCCACAATTCAGCAAACATTAGAGTGTTGCTTTATGAATGGGATCATCTTCCAACAGAGCGAGCTAGCTACCTTACTACAGCCATAAGAAAGAGAAAGACAGATTAATGAGGATGAGAATGACGTAGCTGTGCGGCTGTCGTGAGTCAACTTATACAAATAACACTAAAATAAACAGAAGGAGCAGAGTCACCAACAAAGACATGCAAATGACATCATTCTTGGAGAGAGACTGGGGTGGCAGTGATGCTGAGGACGCTATCACCCCGTTTGAGTGTGGCCAGTTGGAACGGAGGTAACTTTTTTTTTTTTTTTTTTTGCCTTTAGACATAGCTGGACAACACAATCTGGTGTTGAAGCAAACTGAGGCTTTGAGAGTCCTCCCAGTAGTGGTTAAAGCCTTACATCCTGTCTTCAGTAAGACAAGAGCTTATGAGTGTCCAAAGCAGAGTAGCTTCATCTTCAGGAGAGCATGAATCTGCCCAATAGAGTTTAGGTTTTTTTTTTGTGAACAAGAGGGATTTTGGGAAAAACCTACCACTGCATCCTGCCAGGTAGACTGATAAAGAAGTGGGCTGACTTTTGTTCATTCAGTCAGCTGGGATCAGAGTAGACTGATCTTCTTGTAGTATTTCTACAGTATCTGTAACTTTGAATTTCAAACACAGACCTCACTCTAAAACATTAGCCATAAAAAGTTGTTTCACACCTGTAAAACTAAAGTAAACTAAAACAGTCAACATGCTGTCTTTGCTGATTAGTTTGCTATTGATATTGACAATGAATGAATCCTTACATGACTGTGGTTGTGGTGAGGACTGTTTTAGTGCACTTAAGTTCCTGCTTCACTATAGTGCATTTTCACAAGGTAAAACAATTAAAAGAAAAAAAAATACAAAGCAGCAATTACTTTCTAACCAGACATATATCAAGTGGCAAAAATGTATGAGATCCATACATTTTGATACAGTCAGTTTCCTTAAATGAGAAGGTGTACATTCATAAACTTACAGCAAATTTGAAAAAATTAAAACAAAAATAAAATCCATTTTGCTTACATTATGTTTTGATTCTTTGAAAACGGCTATACAATTCTGCCAGACAGTAAAATCCCAAGTGAACAGTAATAATGAGGAGAACACATAAATACGCTGTTTTAGAAACAAGTGTCTAAGAACCTTTCTCAGTCGAGACTATTCTCCGCTTTAATGTAAAAACAAAACAAAAATTCCCCCAAAAATCTGTCAGCTTCCTAATAATTAAGTAATAAGTTAATTGTTTCCAACCCTCAGTGCAAAAATATCAAAAACAAACTGAAAGGGAAGGGACTGGGAGTCACGTGGACTCTCGGTGTGCGTGAGACAGTGTATCATCTCCACAGAACAAGATTTTCTCAGGCACAAGAACTTAGGCTTTGTCCACTGAGCCCTTGGCAGGTCACTCTTTCTTTCAGAGAATTTTTTTTTTCCCTGAAGTACACAGAAGCTTTAGTGCACCGCTCACACACATCGCCTGGGGAAGAACAGGACCGTCACCGTGGAAACGAGACCAGAGGAACTCTTCATCCTTTCTCCTTCTTCAGTCCGCATTGTCAAACGCTTCTGAAATGTGAGCGGCTGCGTACTTTAACCGGAAGCCACCTGCAATGAAAACACCAACACACAGGCAGCCACGTGGACACACACAGATGTATCCACACACACAGAGGATACACAATCAGTGGACAGTTGAGGAAACAATAATCTGAACATTGATTACTGTCAGGATATATCATGCTTTTCACTCAAGTGAAACTCAATTGCGTGTTTACTACTTCACTACTTGAATGAGTTGAACAAACTGGCAGTCACTGGTTTGCATTCAGCTCAGCTGTCTGTGAAATTCAGAGACTTTCACAAGGAACAATCATATCTATTATCATTGTTGTCGGAGTTGTTTTTCATTGCACCACACAATCTTCACTGTTTTGAAAAGTAGTTCCACGTCTCCAGACTGAATTTTTTCATCAGTTAAAACCTGCAGATTTCACCATCTTTGAGCTGAGCAGTGTAGAACTGGTGTGACAGTGACTTAACAGCTCCCCCCTCTGGATAATCTTCAGCCTGCTACTCATGAGGGAGCGAGCACTGCATGTGTTTAATTTGTAAGAGATTTCTGAGCCAGGTTCATGGTGTTTCACGGTGTTAAAATTAAGCCTCTGCTCTGAAATTGTGTCACATGTGTGACTGCTTCCTAAAACACAGGCTAAAAACACACATTAAGGCTGTTGTCCCACCTACTGCTTGCTGTTTTTTTAGCTTGGTGAGGTAAGTTTCTCTTGTTGTGTGCCTATAAACACACAAAGCAGGGGCTGGTTCAACTTTCTCTCATTTGGTTGGAGGTGTAGTCAAAACAAACTGTCTTTGATAGCTATCAGTGTATGACAAAACTTGTCTGCTTTTTGCCATAATTTCTCTTCTCTGGGGTTTATCCCAGGTAAGATCCCTCACAGTCTGACTCCTACCACACTGCACTACAGCTGTGCTGACAAATAACTGAGACTTGGTGTTCAGGCCTTGTACTGAAGGTTTTCTGGTAATAAATTAAACAACTCAAAATGTACTTGATGAGAATGAGCTTCTCAGTCTAGGCTGAATGTTGGACTCTCACGACTGACCTGGGGCTCTGGGGAAAACTAAAGGGTCCTCTGTTTGTCCCTGTTCCGCGTAGCTGCTTTACCTTGCTGTGTGGAGTCTATGGAGGGCTGGTTGCAGTCCTGAGCGTAGTGGCCACTGACACCACAGTTATAACAGGACACATTGCCGTTCTTCTTATTGACTCCGCCTCCCCCCAGCGAGGCAGCGGGCAGCATCCCCAGAGGACTCGGGTACACGTGCTGGTAGACGCGCTGACAGAACGATGCTGCCGGCGCCATCTGCTGCTGGAGGTTGTAGTTTGCAGCTGCGGCAACCGCCACTGCCGCAGCCTGGGTGCTCAGCATGTGTGATGGCACATCTGCATGGCTGTGAGAGTGAGTGTGGAGGGGGCCGTAGGGGGATGGGTGTGCAGGAGGTGGGGCGGCGGTGAAGAAGGGGGGCAGGGGGGCACCACCATTAGCCTGGTGAGGAGGCTGAGGCTGGGTGAGGTAGCTGTTGCTGCACAGGCTTGTGAGCTGGAAGAGAGGTGCGGGAACGCTGAACACCTGCCGTGCTGCTGCTGCCATCTGGTGGGTGGGGAAGAACAAGGGTGCTTGGCAACTGGAGGCGCCGCTGACGCTGCTGCTGTTGCTGCCGCCGCCTCGCCCGCCGCAGTTGTTGTGACAGCCACAAGTCCCACAGCCCATTGGCTGCTGCTGCTGTTGCTGTTGTTGTTGTTGTTGTTGTGGTGTTGGCTGCTGGGGGGGCACTTGCTGCTGCTGGGTTTGCTGAAGAGTAATAGGGTTGCCAGGGGCAACAGGAGCACTTCCTGTGGAGGCGCCGCTGTTGCTGTAGGATGTACAGTCACTGTGTGCCGTGCTGTGAGTAAGTGCTGGGCTGGGGCTGGGGGCAGGTCCAGGGGTGTGGGTGGGCACAGCTGGAGGAACAGCTGCTTGTACATGTCCAGGAGATGGAGCTATTCCAGAGGCAGCAGGTGCTCCTACAGCAGGCATGACAGATGTGGGGACAGGGGGCAGGGTGTAGGGAGAGGGCAGGCCAGACGGTAAGGTCAAGCTGGGGTGCTTGGGATGTGAAGTCTCCACATGTGGCAGAGAGGGGGCCAGACCTGAGCTGACACTGGCCGGGTCTTGGCAGGGAAGAGACTGCTGAAGAGGAGAGGAGAAGGACGTGGGGCCAGGAGTAATGACGCTGATGGCTCGTACAGGGGCCTGGTGTGAAGCCTGGGGGCCAGCAGGAGCAGGGCCGCCCCCCGAGACTCCATCAGCGCCACCCTGGCTGTGAGACAGAACTGTTTTGAACCTCTGAACTAGAGGCTGCACACCAAGACTTCCTGGAGGGTGGAGGCCAATAGGTGAAATCCCAAAGGTGGGGAGCATGTCCCTCTTCTCTGGGTCTCCCACAATTCCAGGGCCTGGGATGGCTGGAGGCACTAGGGGCATCTGCATCATCAGGGCCCCAGATGAGGGCTTCCCATCAGGGATGATGCTTTGGCTGGGAGGAGGGACCAGCGGAAGCAGAGATTCAGTGGCTCCATTGGGGAGAACATAGGGCAGAGAATGCATGAAGGAGAGGGGGGGGGGCTCTGTGCTGGTCTCTGGGCAGAGGGGCTCCATCTGGTTGTTGGAAGACAGAGGATGGACAGAGGAGACCTCCCCGACCACAGCTGGGTTAGTCTGCTGTGTGAAGAACATGTCAGGACCAGGACCTTTACTGGAGTCATCAGAGTGGCTGTCTGTGTCTAACAGAGAAACACATGCAGCCCATGTTACACAGAGAGAAGCACGTAGCACTCAGCAGTATTTTATTCTGAGTGTGCGTTTTACCTTTGTTGTTGTCATCCTCACTATCCAGGCTCTCTGGTCCTCTGTGTTGAGGGCTGGATGGAGAGCTGTAGCTTTCTGATGAGGTTTCACCAAAAGTATCTGGACCGGAGCCATCTGCAACAACACGTGTGTTAGAGGCCACCAAGCATCAGGCTCCAGAGCGCTCACAGAACTTCAAAGTGTGTATCTGTTTACATTAAGCAGAGCTACTGTTGTGAGTCTACGCTGTGTAAAGCAGTATGGAGCTGTGTGGAACAGCGTCTGACAGCAGTCTGCACAGCAGCGCTGTGTTCAGTGTCACTAAAAAAAAAAGTTTTCAGTCAGTTATCTGTATATTACAGCCAATAAACAAGGCTGCTGAAAAGTGTATTAAAGAATAATATTTTTCTACTGGGTCTGACTATTTGTGTGTAGGAGGTGAGAGGAGGTCCCTCTATTATTATTCTTTGTCTTTCTTCTATTTGATAGATAATCATCTATAAGTTTGTCAGCATGTAGCAGGAGCCCCACTTCTTTTTTTTAGGGCCATATCTGTGAACCGTTAAGTAATGTAGTATGTAATTAGCTATTAGCACTTCCTGTATGTAACAGGAGCAGTTCCTGTTTACGACGTATCACTGGAACCTGGACTCTGACACTTAAGAAAACCTAAAAACCTGGTGATCCTCAGGCAACTGTTTTTCTGTTTTATTAGAGGGTTTATGGATGTTTATTTGTGAAGGACATCGGAGATAATGACATCCTTGGAGAGCATGAGGTACACTGAATCTAAAAATATGTGTATCGTATCTGTGTGTTCTGATCTGACTGAGTGCAGTTTATAAGGCAAATTGCTGCTATCAGCCACTGCTGCAGCTCCAACTTCAGACCGTGTTAGTGAGTGAGTCACACAACAAGAACTAGCTTCCTGTTGTTTAGCACCCGTCTCTTTTACATTCCCTCATGTCTCTATTACAGGAGACAGTTTCATGTTGTATGTTCATATCTGTTTCACTCATTCACAATCATCCTGGAACTCCATGTTCCTTCCCTCTGTTGTTATTATTACAACCTGTCATCTCAGCAGTCACCCAGACACTCACCTTTCCTCTGAGGCAGAGCAGGCACCAAACTCCCGTTGGTCACAAAGGCAGCTCCTTTTCCCTTCACCTTGTCCCTGAGAGGAGGCAGAGAAGAGGACAAAGGGACAGAGTAACATCAGCGCTGTAATTCAGTAACAAGGGATGCAAATGTAGTAGCACCGCCACATATTGGAACCAGGGTCACTTATGGGCCAAGTTAATTATGTAATGGATGAATTTTAAGTGTAATTGCTGTAATGCCATCCTGTGTATGTCTATGTGTGGCCTTATAGGAGTCATTCTAATATCATGTTGTGTTGTATTGGGGAAGGGGGTGAGGTCGGGGGGGAGAGTGTACAGCGGCAAGGTTTTAAAACAGGGAGTGAGAGAGATGGAAGGAGGACAGGAGTAACCGACTTGGGGAGTCTGCGGGAGACCCGGGCCTTTCTTGGAACTGAGGGCTGAGAGAATAGATATCATCTGGAGACGGGTCCAAAATACCGGTGAGACCGCTTCCTTTTGTTTGTTTCATGGAAACTATTCCAAGAGGAGGAGGCAGTGATTTTCTTGTTTACCCTTGTGGAGTCACACTGCTGCATCGTTAAAAATACTCCTGCGGAGATACTGAACTAGTAGTGCAGAGTTTTGGATTGTTGTGACAGAGCTGGATTTACATTTGGATTTATGAGACTTTTCTTCTGGAGTCCAGGGTTGCGTCACGCTTAAGGCGGACAGGGACAATTAAGAACTGTTATTACCTGAACCTGTGTATGTGTAGATATGTGTGCTTATTTTCTGATGAAAAACAGTGAAATAGCTAATCCATACTTATTTGTGTTCCATCCTTGTTCTTTGTTGTTGTCTTTGAGCTAGACACAAGTTACACAAACACACATCAACCATTTCTAAATGTGAATCATATTGCTCCTGTGATTTGATTTTAGTAATAATCAATCAATTGATTGTTACAATGTGATATGTGATGAGTAGAATCAGTGGCAGATTACAGTGATAAACCTTTGACAGAGCAGTGCAGTGAAATAAGTAGCTGCAATATCAGTGATACTACACTACACATGACCACAGAGAGATCACACACTTGATCAAATGTTACTGAAATGCAGAGAAGTGACTGTTACTTTAAAAAATCCAAGCTAATGACTTTCATGTGACACACAGGGGGAGCATGACCTTGTCTTCCCAAGCAATGAAACTTTTTTATTTTAGCATTATTTACTTTCATATCAATGGCAGCAAAGTTACCTCGACATCGTCATTAAATGGTGATAAGCTGCTGCTGACCTACCTGTCTGTGGGCAGGACTCTGCTCTTGGTTTTAGTGGCTGGGTGGCTTCTCTTCTCAGCGTCCTGGTGCTGTTAGAAAGATCAGAACAGCTTCAAGTTTCATCCGAAACATTTCAATTTTCAAAGACTTTCTCTGGGATTTCATTGCATTTTATTTATGATGTAATTTTGTTTGCTTCATAGCTCTGACTAATGAGTGGTCAGAACAACAAATTAGGAATTTTGGTACTGGCACATTTTTCTGCCAAACATCATATGAAGTTTTTACAAATATAACTAGACAATGAAAACCTATATTACTCTCTGAAAATTATATAATTTACAGTTACTTTATCCAAATATCCCAGAGCGGTGTGTTCAATGTAAGGAGGGCAGAGGTGCACTGTATCATTGTTAGTGGAAATTTGCTACTGTTTGAGGTTTAGTGGTTACACATATACCGTATTTTCCGCACTATAGGGCGCACTGGATTATAAGGCGCACTGTCAATGAATGGTCTATTTTCGAACTTTTTTCATATATAAAGCGCACCGGACTATAAGGCGCATTAAGCGAAACAAGACAGTCAGATAAGTCAGTCAAACTTTATTAAACGCGTTCACAATAACTCTCAACATTGTTCAAACGTTAGCGTATTCACAATAACTCCTTATACACACACACACTGTAATATTATGGTGAAGCACAGTATGTATTACTCCTGACTACGATAGCCGTAATGCTGCAAGCGGTGCGGCTTTGTAGTTTACCAAAGTCGTACTAAAACATTTTGACAGAGCGCCGTGAGCGCCGTGTACCACACAAAATCGCTTCGAGGTCAGTAAGCACAACCAGAATTAATCCATATATAAGGCGCTCCGGATTATAAAGCGCACTGTTGTTTTTTGAGAAAATTAAAGGCTTTTAAGTGTGCCTTATAGTCCGGAAAATACGGTAGTTATTTTACTCTGTATGTATTAACTTGTGTGATAAAAGATAGGGATGATTTTTCCCTCATTGCAAATATACCACTGCTGGCATAAATCAACTCTAACATTTCAATGATCTATGAGAAAAAATAACATTTGCATTAAGGAAAAAACACAGGGAGCTGAAAAACAAATGTGAGGTTCCTGAGAAACAATCTCATGGAGGACTCTCCAACAAAAGGACACAACTCATAAAAAAATAATAACTGGATGACATTATATATTCTCAGCAATAACTCTTACAATCACAAGAATTTGCATAGCACTGTCCAGCAGCACAGAAAGACACATTACTGTGTGCTAAGCCTCCGTTATGACAAGAAGAGAGGGAGGGAGGGAGAGAGAGAGAGAGAGAGAGAGAGAGAGAGAGAGAGAGAGAGAGAGAGAGAGAGAGAGAGAGAGAGAGAGAGAGAGAGAGAGAGAGAGAGAGAGAGAGAGAGAGAGAGAGAGAGTCCTCTGTGCTTTGTCAGCTGTCTCTCTCCCACTCACACATGCATGTAATCTTGACCTATATCAGAGAGATTAGCAGCGAGTACTCTCATTCACGTGGCAGTGTGTAGCACAGCCAAACAAACACACACACACACACACACACACACACACACACACACACACACACACACACAGTAACTACAACCTCTAATGATTAACTACTGTTCATGGATTTGTCCTAAACTGTGCTGCTGAAATGTACAGTTGAGTTAATCTTTAAACCACTGCTGCTAAATACCCCTGCTGCTGTTACACGTGGGAAATGCAAAACATCTTGACGCAGCAAAGCCTTCAACCCAAAACACTCAGGTATAATCATCCCCTAAAGACAGCTGACATTTTTTGTTCTAGTGGTAGGGAACGGTTTCTTTTTTAAATTTTTTGAAGGGCAACATTTCTCATCATCAGGAAAAGACAATATTCCTTTTCGTATTTTCAGGGCAGTCACCTGAGTGAGAGCACCTGGGCAGGAGACCTACTGACTCTCTAATCCATCATTTTAAGTGATCTCACATTGTTTTCAACTTGCAAACACCACCAATATCTTACTTCAAGTAGAGTCGTCCCAAAACAGCACAAGAAATATTATTTTTGTGTTAAGGCTGCCTTCCCTATTAATAAATACTGCATGAAACCTTATGTGTAGGTTAAGAGCTGTAAACAGTTACAGCAGAAACATGTTACAGTGGATTTTCCACAGAGGATTGAATTAAGGAGCCCTGTACCTTCACCTCTTCGGCCTCCTGACTGCCTCTCAGATTACAGTTCTTCTTCCTCCTCTCTGCTGGACCGTTGACATCTGCAGTGTGGCCCCCTCTCCGACCATCCCCCTGGGAGGCTTTGGCACTAGAGAGACTGATGGAGAGGAGAGGGATGTCAGTGTTGTATTTTTTAGATCATACAAACATCAATAATGATGTAGTCTCAGCCTGTTTCACTGCTATTACTGAACTTATTTTTCTCATTAGTATCAAACTCTTGCATTGATCCATATTTTTTTCACGCTCTCCTTTACACAACTCTATGTAACAAGGGGATGTAAATAAACTGTCTATAAATTTTTGCCTGTATTCTTAATAATTCGCTTTAGTTTTTTATTATAATAGTTTATAATATTACATAATAAATTGCTTTTAGAAGCACAGATCTGACCATAGACATCTACTCACCCTTGACATGGACTCTTGCTCCCGTGCTTTTTCTTGTGACCCTGAACATACGACTCTAAATCTGAGAGACACATCAATAAAACACCATTACATTCATCAATACTCAAGCAACAACATGAGATTGTAAAATGCTTTTCCCACTATGACCAGGAAAAGATGTAAAGAGCAGCATCCACAGCATCATATTAGTATTAGCTCTTAGCTGGTAATGCTAAACCCCTATTAGAGCCCAAGCCCAATGAAACCTTTACACGAGACACATCACACCACAATCTGCCACTCTCCACTGAAAATTAAGCAAGTCACGTCAAAGCCACAGTCCAAGTGAGACACTGCATCATATTTAACTAAACAGAAATGCATCTCATTGTTAAAGAAAATAAAGATATCCTTTCTAAAGTCAAGCCAAAATGTCCTCTCTCTTACTATTCCCATTATGTCTTATTTTAACATAAGACAGAGACGCAAACAAAGAGACAAATAAGTAAAGCAGTGAAGGGACAACTCAAACAGTTGTAACCATCAGCACAGCATCAATTTAATGTTACAGCTGATCCAGAAGACTTTTATTTTGACAGTGGCATATTGGGGAAAAGAATTCAGATCATCACTAATGTACAGAGACTGGTACAGAAGACATACATGTTACATATGCAGTAAGCTGTATAGCTTGTGTTGTTGGGTCTAAGTACTTTCAAAGGGGCAACACTAGCACTTTCCACCTGCTTGTAGTCTCAGTTCCAAATTCCCCCAAAAAGTCAAACTATGACTTTGAATAATACCTCCAGCCAAACACAAACACACATGCCCAGTTTAAAACTACAGGGAATATTTGAATCTAAATGTAACCTGTAATTTCCTGATCAAATTAGCAGAATTAGTAATGAGTACACCATTAATCCCACACACAACATTTCACAGCATTAACTGAGCATTGACCTATTCTGATGTAAATTTTGAGCCAGACCAGGGCTGTGGTTGCTGCTGCTGGAGCACATGACCCAGCAAATATAGCCGAGAAATATGAAGATTGGAAACACACTCAGCCTTTCCAAGAGACCTCCAAAAATAAACTCTAGTTAGCTTGTCATGTTTGCTGTGTAGCTTAAGCTACAGCTATGACTGCAGCTCTGCTAGCTGGGCTGTTCCCCACACACAGTCAGGCCTCATTCACTGATTATGCATGCTCCTGTGCTTTTCTTTTGTCCTCTTTGTTGCGCTCTCTCTCCACCACTACTACTCCACACAGAGGAAAGCTGCTGTAAGAGAATTTCACTTCTTCTCACCTTCCTCCTGACTGGAGGCATCAGAGCAGTCTCCCTGGTAGGCCTTTCCAAGCTGGCAGTTGCCTATAAAGAAAAAGATCACTGAGTTTCTGACAGCAGTGACCGATTATGGTCTCACATCTCAGTGACAACTGTTGCTGGAGGTTTCTGACTGGACAGGTGCCTCCCTGCAGGCGTCATCTGTGGATTACTGCCTCATTGTTTGACATCTACAGGTATGCTTATGCTGGTTTGTGGCACAGAGTAACAACAACTTTGTGTAAGGAGAAATCATGAATAATGATGAACCTAATGATGTCTCCCTCTAGTTAATTCTGATAAGGAGGGATAAAAACATGTATCTTCAGAGCACAATGTCCTAAAAAACTCAGCGGTTCCCAACATTTTTCCTCACCAGAAAAACGGATTTATGTGTTAAACCATGATGGAGTATGCCTACATTTTTGTTTTATGTGGCCTCTGTGCTGTCCAGGTGGGTTTTTTTTCACTGCATCATATATGAAGATCATCTATCATTTACATGGCGCCCGACCACATCAGTCTGACCATCCAAAGGCTTAGTAACACTACCATGTGTGTTCTGACTGTAAAATCCTCTTTTCTCAACAATGAACTATCTAATGTTTTAGTAGTTAAACAACACAACCGATCAGGCCATAATGAAAGCAAATTCATGAGAGTAAATACACGGACACAGCTATTTAACAGTGTCTTTAGTTCACCTGTCCGCTGGTCATAAATTACAAGATACTGCCATAACATTCTTGCTCCTTTTAATACTTTTAAAGACTACAATTAAAACTGTATTCACTGAGAACAGTGACCAGACTCTGAAACAGAGGACACCAGTTTTTCCTCCCCCCTGTCGCCAAGCGCTTGCTCTTTGTGGGAACTGTTGGGTTTTTCTCTGTAACAAATTGAAAGTAAGGTCTTGACCTTACCCTGTAAAGTGCCTTGAGATAATGTATATTCTGATTTGGCACTATACAAATAAAACTGAATTGAATTGAATTGAACCAGTCTGTGGCGTCCTTGTGAGGAGATCACATCACTGAGACTTTAAAGGCACTGTGTCCTAAAACAAGACATGCTTCACTGCTAAATATATATGAGTAAAGAACAGACGTTTTAGGAAAAAGAAACACATTCCTCCAGAAATTCATGGACATCGATTCTTAATCTGATACTCACATCTGCAAGAAGCAGGTTTAGCAGAGTAACTGGAGTCACAGTTGAAGAAGCTGCAGACCTTTCTGGTCTGTCTGAAGAGTGGAGGAGCAGACAGGAACCTCTCCCTGAAAAGACATCTGGAGTTACTTTTTTTCCTTACACATATATCATATATATCACATATATAACACACACACACACACACACACACACACACACACACACACACACACACACACACACACAAACACAAACACAAACACAAACACAAACACAAACACACGTTATTTTTTGGTTTTGTATGGCTATGTTCACACCTACTGCAGTTAAAATAATACAAAAAAGAGCCTTCCCCCGACACCAGTGAAGCCAACACCCGGAAAATATGAAAGAAATGCAGCTACAATGGTAATGCAGCTGAGTTGTGGGCTGAGCTACTGGTGAGAGGCTTGAGCCCAGGGAGATAAGTTTCGTTTTCCAGTCTCACTTCACACAAAATGAAACTCATGGACACCATGGGGAGTGTGTGTGTATAAGCTGCGCATCAGAAAAAGGCATAGGGCATAGGTGGCTCTGAAAATCAGCCTGATCTCTTCTCAGTGGCTGAATACCCATCCAACCATGACAGACACACACTATAAAACCTCGTCACACGCCTGACAGTGTGTTATGGGGGCAAATGTAAAAAGTTGTACTTAATACTCCAGATCAGAGGTTCTCCTATGGGGAAAATGACTTCAAGTCATTTATTATTGCTAGCTCTTGTGATTTGACTCTTTAGACTCACTTAGTGGCTGTAAGACACAGCTTATTGAGGAAATGAAGTTACTTCAAACTCATTGGCACCAAGTTGCTGGTATTTAAGTCACTTCTTCTCTGAGTCATAACAAACATGATACACACAGCTTTAGATTCAATGAGAATGGCACTTTCTGAGGAAGTTGTGACATCCAATCTCCATGGTGAATAAACGTCATGAATCTGCTCAGAAATCACAGAAAACAAGACAATTTGAAGTCTTCTTCAGTATCACAGTAATGCAGTGATACTTGTCGGTACATCCATGGGTACAGTGCAAACAGGAAATGACAACAAACAGCTCAGCAGACTGTTTGCTGATGTAAACAAATATATAAAAAATATAATAAAATATAAATACATTAGCTGAGGCCCTAGACTACATTCTGTTCAAATCTACAAAAGCATTATGGGAATTGTAGTTTCACAAAATGTAGTGACACAATTATTAAAATTAACTTTTTTGCATGTTGCAAATCAATAGATCTTTTGACAATTTTGACTAAGGCTCAAAATGATGAGCATTAGTCATGGTTCTTACGTCTCTGGAACAGTAACATGCCCCTCTTTCCATTCAAAAACAGATATTTAACTTGTGTTGAAAATCTGTTGAAAAGCTGATAAAAAACTGTAGAAAAACTGTGGCCAGGGTGGGTGGGAATCTGGGTTGTGTTGGTGGGGGTCAGGGGTGCAGTTGTCTCCACTCATTCTTGATTCTCATCCAGTGTTTTTCTTGGAAATGCTTTATTACATTAGCAAGAATCACTGGCTGTTGATCTGCTTCAATTGTGTTGTTATGTTATATTATGTCACACCAAACAGCTCATACACGAGTGGTTACTAAAAACCTATGGGGAGTTAGCTGCTTTAATTTGGATTTCTGTAGGTGAGAAAAATGCCACTCAAATCCTACCGACCGCCTCCTGAGGCCAGAAAGCTTGGGTGTTAGTTGTTTTCAACGTGTACTGTGCCACAGTAAGGAGTGAGAATGGATTCCAGATTTATTACACACAGGAAATGACCCCAAGATTGTCCATGACCTCTTCTCTTTGGAGAAAAACAAAATGAACTGACCACAGTCTGGACAGCGGATTCTCCTCGGTCAAGTCTGCAGTTAGGTATATTTTCATGTGATCTTATGGTGTGAACACCAGAGAAAACCAAACAACAGCATGGAGTCCATCATGTTCAGCTGTCAGAGCTGAAACTCAATGTATTTAACTCTATCTAACCAAGAGAAGAACGACAGGACACAAAAAGGAAACCTTTAAAGTTATAGTCATTTTGAGAATACTCAAATACTGAAGCAAAGTAAGCAAATATTGATCAGTAATAGAAATGATTGTGCTATAATTCTAGCATACCCCCTTTATTTGACACATCAGGTGCATATCTCGGATAAAAGTACTGTACCTGAGCAATGCAGTTTCTGCAATTTTATTTTTCCTTTCTTCTTCATTAGATCATTATAATTAATATACCCCATTTTGTTTACCGTATATTGCCAATTGTTAAGACAAAAGGAGCATTTGTTTTTCTGTTTTTTATTTATTCATTCTTATTCTTATTCTTATTTTTTTTTTTTTTCATTTCAAGTTAAATTTTGAATAAAAATGGTGTGGCCCGATGGCGGAGTGGTACCACATGAGCAGATGACTCCCGACCAGCCCGACTCTTTCTTGCATGCCATTCCCCCTCTCTCTCTGCCCCTTTCCTGTCACTCTCTACTGTCCTGTCAATAAAGGCAAAAAATGCCCAAAAATATATATATATATATTCTAAAATTTAAATAAAAATATTGTGAAAAAAAGTACTGTACCTGAGGTTCTTCTCCACCTCCCTGCTCTCATACTGGTCCCCCTGGTTCAGAAGCCTCAGGATGCTCTTCTCAAAAGACTCAGTACACTGATCCTTAGGAAGCTGAAGACAGAAAGACACAAGGTAAACAACAGGCAGGATTCACTGAGAAACAGGTTACAGGCATAAACAGAGCTTTCATCATCTGCCTTAACAACTACAACAGTTATTTGTGTGTAACCCTGTCATATCTGCAATCTAATGCAGCAGCGTGGCTTTGGGTTCAGCTTCACCTGTCATGATTTAAGCTTAAGTCAAAGAATGTGTCAGCGTTTACATCTTTAACCTGAGGAACTGTCTTCTAGACGAGGTCTGGAGTTTATATATAAACTTTATAAACTCTCTTGCACACTGTACCTCAAAAGGTGACGAGTGAAAACAAATCTTTTGACAGGTGTAGTTGAATTATTAGACAAAACCATTATTAAAACAAGACAGGATTATTTAAGGAGACTGAATAGTGAAAATTTGTTTACTTTTGAACAAGTACATTTATCTTGTTATTTGCTGCTTGACCATTTTAAATGTTGACATCTGCTCTGTTCCTTGACAATCATTCCACTCTATAACCAACAGAAAAACCAGGGCAATATTCTTCATTTAACAGTTCTCTGTCTCGATTTGTTTTTTCTTAATAAGGAAAAATAGGCTTTTTCACATACAGTAGATATTTTGACTTGTCATAGCAAGAAAATCACAGGTGTTATGTTCCATTAAAGTGTCCCAGTAAGCCATAACAGTGACAATGAGCTGCACGCACAATACCAGGACCCTGAAAATGAATTCAGCCTTTACCCACTCAAATATTTACACATGCACCTTTACTACTGTGACAACAGATCTTATGTGAAAAAGGTTCAATGGGTGCATCCCTCTCCAACACTGTCCATGGTGCTGACACACTCATCATGTCACCACCATGGCACCAGATCATAAACTGAACTTTGATTTAACTAAGTTTCAACATATCTGCCTACAGTAATCCATCCCTGTTTGGTCAAACTTTTACTTAAGATTATAGATAATTCAATGGACACTTGTTGGAAAGCAAACACATGATGTCCCCTGATCCTGTTTGTAAATGTAGACAGCATGGATGCAGCTATGAAACACAACAACAACAAAAATTCTGAATTTAATGCCATGTCCATGTCATATATTTTAAACCGTAATTCCACCAGCCAAATGGGAAAAACCATCAACCTCCCATTTGTAATTCTGAGTTGGAGATTTTTAAAATTTTTGATGATATCTCAAAAAATGTCAACAAACTGTTGGCAGGATTGCTGCAAATGCACCACCACTTGAAGCTACATTAAAATAAAATGCAAAGATAATCCTAACACAAATGATTCAGCTAATTTTAAAGGGTGCATATCTGGTTTCAATTGGTTCTAGCTTCTACAAATTTAAGATATTTATCTGGTGCCTCCAATGTAGCACTAGCAAAGGTTCAATAGTGTGAGAAGTGGTGCCCTCTAAACACCACTTTTTCTACACCTGAAGTCTTGATGTACATTTACATGCAGCCAAAAATTTGTGACTTTGAGGACTATATGTACACCAAGTCCGCTTCTATTTTGAAGAGAGGTTGTGTGAGGAAAGCCGGTGTCACCCACATTCATTTGATTCTACCTGAAACAATACATAGACAACCAAACGATGTTGAACTCCTGGCCCTATTCTCCTATTAAATGGCCGCGCATTATATTTTTGCCTCTTGCTGGCAAAAGGCAACCATCGTCTTGGTGCATTGCGGTCAACAACTGGAACGGAGAGTGGACTGGGAAATACACATGCTTGGAACGCCAGACCGACCGGCTCTCAGTTGTAGTATAACAGGAACCGCATGACCAGAGAAAAGTCCACAGCGATGTGGATGTCTGTGCCTTTAGAGTGGTGCGGCTCTCAAGGAACTGTGATTTTTCTTGCCTGTGTGACTGATTGGAAGACAAATAAGTTGAGCCACTTTGTCATAGATGAGTGAAAAATCAAAAGTGGGAACCTTAAGAAGGAAGTTCTCCAGTTCCAGATGGGTCTTGGTCACACTGCTGGAAGAAGAGTCTGACCACTTCACCTGAAACACAACAGAAGACAACCTCCATCACCACATGGACTACAATGAGAAGCTGACAACAGCAATGTTGTAAAGTAAACTGGGCTATGCTATGGTATAATGAGAATAATGTCACAGTAAATGGTAAATACACACATAGCAAAGTACCCAAACGGAGAAGATTACATAACACTGATTTAGCTGATGTACTTATGGAGATCAATTAAAAATAACAAAAAATTTAAAACATAATAACACAAAAAACATAGTAAGTGTGATGAGAACAGACAAGAAAAGAAAAGAGGAGAGGAGGCTAACTCCCCAAGGGCCTTCTCGTCTATCATGTAGATATGACATTAGTTACACCCATTAAAGCTTTAATGGGTTTAACTTTTGTACTAGAATTATGTTCTATACATTTTGTTGAGTTAATGTACTTAAAAATATGCCAAATGTTTCCAGCAATTTTCAAACTGAGAGGAATCTGTAGTTTTAGTCAAGGTAATGGTCTGTTTCTTTTGGTGTCCTTTGTGCTTGTGTCAGTGTTGTTGTTGTGGTGGAATGTCAACAGTGTCAAAATTCACTTTTTATCCAGTTTTAAGCCACATGTTTACAACAATGTTTTAACTAGATGAAAGATTTTAGTCATTAGCCGTCTGGATCTGGATCTGGAGAAACAAGCTGCTGTTAGCTGCAGCTTGACTCACAGAAGAAAACATGTACCATAGTTATGTAAGGGTTCAGTCTGGTCAACTTATACTTTTCATTTTCTTAACATTTTCTAGTCTTTATGCAAAATAAACATCACAGAAAAGTCTAAATTCTCAATGTACAAGTAAGATTAGGTTGTAATTAAAATAGATTTGTTTATTATTTGTCTGTTTGTGATAATGAGTGACTGTACGAGCCTTAGAATCCAGGGACAGGGACAGTGCCACTGTGTAATTCTTAAGGCCGAGCCATTCGTGACTGGATACTGATCAGAACTGGCTCATTAAAAATGACTTGATTAATGCTCATTTAATGTCCCAGACCAAAAACCTAACTATAAATTATCAGATCAATAAACGTCAGTCTAACTGTGTTGTCACTGACTGACCACCAGTCAGCTGCCTGTGCCAGTCTATGTTTGGCCCAAACAAAGCCCTGATCTCAACAAAAATTTCATGAGAAGACAGAAGTAACTGAGACTAAATCCACAGAACAAGGATGGAAAGTTCTCCATGATGCTTGGACCAACCTGGTGCCAAGTACCCTGAAAATCTGTTCACAAGTGTAATGAGGAGAATTAGTGCTATTTTACGGTGGTCACATCAAATATTGATTTTTTTTTTTCTGTTTACTTTGAATGATGTTCATTGATAAATAAAAACTATTAATGACATTATATCTAGAAGCATCCTAACTTTGCTTTTAGTGGCTAACACTTTTGCACAGTCCTGTATTTAAATTTGACATGTGTGCAGTATTAAAATCAGCTGTTACATGCTATTACATCACAAATAGCAAGTTATGACTTAACATACAACAACTAAGGGGATGCATTCCTGTCTAAACACCAGCTAGCTACATGTTCGTATTGCAAGTTAGCCCCAATTGGATTGGTTTGAAATTCAGTGCAGTATGACAATAGACAGACTATAAATTAAAATGTGCAGGCCTTAATTATAGGAAACTGTCTGTTGGCAGACACTGATAGTCAGTGTTCCCAGAAAAACAGCACATTAAGTAACTAGATGTAGATCAGTGGTTCCCATCCTTTTCCAACTCACAGCCCACTTCAAAATCTCAAATTTTGGCAGCCCACATCCAAACCTGTAACAATATGGAGGCCAAATCATGCCTTCTCAGTGCATGTTTTGTTTTAGTGGTAACAATCAAATAATTAATTCCTTAACTCTTCCTGTGGCTAACCAGCTGTTTTCTTTGTTTGTTTTTTTTAAAAAAACATTTTCAATCTTTTTTTTAAAACTTTTAAAAACATTATTTATCTTATTTATTTACTTGTGAATATAATTACATCTTTTCACCAAATTTGACCTGTTTTGACAATGATGTCAGCCTACTTGCAAAACCTTTGCGCACCACAGGTTGGGAACCACTGATGTAGAGGACTGAGGGAAAAAAAAATCAATAACTTGGGTTGCGATTCCAACTTCGAGAATATAGGTAAAGCACGGACTGCCCTGTCCCAAACAGCCTGACCTGAACATCCCCACAGCAGTGTCAACCTTTTTCTCCAATAGAAATGCAGAAACCACAACACATCACATCAGATCTACCCCTTCCCAGTAACAAACAGTATTCATATGTGTGGATTACGTATATTAATTATGCCACGTGATGTGCCTATTTAACCAATGGGTGCAGTAACAAACACGTGTGTGAATATGTGGGTGTCGGTATAATTTGTGTCCAGTACAAACAGATGGAGAGTGAGTATTGTTGGCTTGACTATCAAAGCTCACACCAGGACTGTTCGTGTCTCCTCTCCATCTGTCTTACTGAATATTTTCTTCCTGTGAAGGAGCACTAAATACTCCTGTTGGTTACTGAGTTGGGAGAACATTCATTTTTGAAGGGACATGGTCAGTGGTGAAGGGCTGCCACTGGCTTGGCATTCAAGTTTCCAAGTCAGGGTACTCGGAAACTTGACTTAAATGAGTGCAATGACCTGCTGGGGCAAATATAAGGAATAAAGGAAAAAAAATGCCCCAGATTTATCCAAAACTAACCTACACACTCAAAAGTATGCCTGCAATAATATGGAAACATGCAAAGTGTGCTTTTTCTTTTTTGCATGGTCAAGTCCGATTTAGCTGCTACAAATTACAAGGCAGCCACCTTGTTCAAATCCTACCCAAAAATGTTACAATGCTGGAGATAAAAAGCCTTATCACAGGCTGGCACAGGTGCAGCCAGCACAATACACCAACAGGGGAAGGTGATGCCAAAGAATGAGTGTAGCAGACACCAGTCAGAAAGACACCTCGTGCACAAACTAGAATACAAAACCTGTTAAATGGTTGTGGACAGTGACTAGTTGAGTCCATAATGTCCTCTGACCTGACTGTGATTCAGTGAGGAGGCAGGAGCAGGAGTTGTTGTCTAATATATAGCAAATCCCGACACGCTCTGCTGAGATTGCAAAAACTAGCCGCCACCACCACCACCACCACCACCACCACCAATTTTAAAAATAGGGCAGGTGCAGGACAGTGTGTTGTACTTGCACACTGTCCATCTGCTTGTTTGTTTCTTGTAAAGAAAGGTCTTTGTATATTTTGATGTGTGGGGTGTGGGTGTGGGGTTGATTGTGGTTTTTGGACTGAAAGAGACTGTATGTTAATGGTACTGTGTCCCTGTGTTTCTGAGCCCTATAGAAAAGCAGGCACTGATGTGGTTGTTTGAAAGTTTCTTCTATTAAATTTCATCAGCTTTAATGCTTTGTGTTTTTTCTCCACAATATTATTGTTACACTCCATTACCAAGCCAACCGTGAACTGGCTACCTACCAAAGCTGAGAGCACACATGCAGGAAGGTGTTATCAGCAGAGCGGAAAACAAGAACGTGTGTGCATGTGCATGTGCATGTGCATGTGCATGTGCATGTGTGTGCATGTATGTGTGTGTGCGTGTAGTATCCAGCAGGTACACTACAGGAAACACCAAACAGAACTCAGTGTAAACAGTCTTACTTTCTTGAGATTACATAGATAAACATACCTAATCACACACCAGACATTATAGAAGAGCAGTGAGTGTGTATGTGTGTACTTATACTTGCTACATAGTAAGGACCAAAAAAAGTATTTTACTAACAGAGTGAGGACATTTTGGCCGGTCCTCACTTTTTGAGACACCTTAAAATCACATTTTGAGGGTTAAGACTTGGTTTTAGAGTTATGGTTAGAATTAGGTTTAGGTTAAGGTTAGGGTCAGGGTTGGGGTTAGGCACTCAGTTGTGATGGTTAAGGTTAGGGTAAGGGGCTAGGGAATGCATTATGTCAATGAGTGTCCTCACAAAGATAGAAGTACAAGTGTGTGTGTGTGTGTGTGTGTGTGTGTGTGTGTGTGTGTGTGTGTGTGTGTGTAGTGGTGTTACCTACCTCAAAGTTGTATTCTTTGTCTATTCTGGTCCGAGAGATGCCCCTGAGCACAATTCCCTCTATATGCACCGCTGCAGCAACAGAGAGCAGAAATTCACTATTACTACGACTCTGTGACAAGGACAAAGACAAACACAGCTACTGGGACTAAGCAAATACCAACTTCACAAAAACTAGCATATGTCTTCTGAGGGCCTTTTTAATTATTTAGGCTCATACAATTAAAGTGCCTACTATGAACTTTCTACTGTACATGTCCACAAAACTTACTGCTCAAAATTTTATTATAGGAAATACAGAAAAATGTGAGGGGGCTCTACTGTCACTGTAAAAACTGTAAACCTAAAATGCATGAAAACATACAGGGCCAAGTGAATGACAGAAAAAGGAAAATAAAATTTATTTTACAAAAAAGAATTCTAGCTGTAGTAACAAATGTCCCTGCTTTCTCAAAATCTACAATTCTGACAGGTGTTCGTCAAGAAGGCTGAAGAAACTGGGTCCACAAATCATAATGCTGCACAGTTCCCTGTTGTACCAGCATCAGATTAATAACAATTATCATATACAGTATACACACTGTTTCCATTTACCTTCTCTTTGTGCTGCCCAGCGGCTGGAGCGTCGGCTCTGACAAGGAGGATGGGAAGCTGTACACTCTCCCAAACCAAGCGGTGGAGAGGGCAGGTAATCCACCTTCTGACCCCTTAGCTCCTAGAAAGCAAAAAACACAAAGTTAGTTACTGGTTTGTTTGAATTTTAATGTTACATTTTAGCACAACCATAAAATGTGTTATAAGAACATAATTTATAACCTATTGTTTCATAAAAATATCAAACAGCCTTGATGTTTTGCAGAATCACACCAGTGGTATCATGTTAAAGTTAAGTTATTAGATGTTTTGTTTTGTTTTTTTATTGGTAAGAAAACGTGATAAACAAAAAACAAAAAACAAACAGGAAGTGACATAGAAGACATTGAGATAACAGAACATAATAAACATGGTGTTTCAAGAACTTGTTGGATGACATAATTTTTCAGCATAGTAATATAGGATTACTATCCCAATATCTTCTATTTATTCAGTTTTCCAAAGTGACTAAGATTGAAAAGCCTAAACCCACTAATCTCTGACAAAGTACAATATAACAGATAGATCAAACAAAGGTACTTTAAATGTTGAAAAGCTTAAGGCAGTGACCAACAAATATATGTGTATAATACAAATACCAAAGGAAATAGAATAGCAAAACCATTCATGTAAACATAGCCTGTGGGATTTCAAAAAGGCAACTAAAGCATAACTGTCTCCCAGTCAAAGGGATGGAGCAGACCTTATGTAAGCACAAAGAAACACCAGTTACCACTGTTTGTTTCTGACCTCCCTCTGACAGGGCCACAGTCCAGACACAGAACATCTCTCTAAAAATGGCAAGGGTGATTTTATTAAGAGCCGCACATCTTCACCAGGCCAGGCCCCAACTCACAATGATGTCAACCTCATGGATTCATCTAGAAGAGAGACAGCCCCACGGAGTTGTTTAAAGGTACACTCACGGTAATAAAAGAGCACTCCTTGGGTTCAGTACTGCACTCCGGTAACACTGGTGGACTACCAATGGACAGTCAAGAAAAAAAAGAAAAGAAAAGAAAACATATGCAGCATGCAGCACCAGCACCTACATTACCCCTCCCCCATTACTTCCAGTGCAACTCAACCGCAGACATTGGTCAGACATTCTGGTGTGATACAGTATACTACTAGCACTAATGTAGCCTAGAGCTTCAGGCAGAGATGAGGAGCAAGCTGCAGAGGTCTGGTATGCTCACTTCTTCCTAACTCCACACCTGGAAATATTTTTCACTTTCATCATGTCTTCAGTCCCTGCCAACGCTGACTCAAGTGACATCACTTAAGATATTTTTGCGCACAGAAGCACAAAAAGCTTGTTTTCTGTTTTTTTACAAATGCAGTAGTACTCCCTAACACCTAATGACAGACTTTGATGGGTAAAATGGGTGGAGTTCTGCTTTTAGTCACATGAAACAAAAAATTTAGAAGTAGTTGGTTTGGCAACAAGGCCTGTTTTACAATTACTTTTTCAGTAAAACCACTGATGTGCTTATTTATAGTAGATACTGGCAAATTATTTCCAGTCACTGCTCAACTGATGAGAGCATCCTTAATGTAAACTGCCAAATGTACCACATGTGTGGATTATGCAACAAGACACTCACATAAATAGTGATTAATCTACGGCGGATAACCCGCAGCGGTGAGGGGTTTTTCATGTGCTGAAGGGAAACTCTTGACACTTGAGAGTCAGCTACAGAACAGTTTTGCATTCCTCACATGACTTCAGATTAGGGAAGAGATTTTCCATTATTATGAATACAGTGTATGTGTACAGTCATGTGAAAAAATATGTACAGCCCATGTAAACTGTTGACTTTTATAACATACTTGAAAAAGCAAACATTTGGTCCAGTGCCTGAAGATAAAGATGGTATATTTAAACAAAACCACAAAGATAATTGGCTGTTTTCAATAATTTATTAGGAAAACGTAAGCACAACCCCTTGGCCTAAAAACCTGGTAATGCACCCTTAATC
This sequence comes from Trachinotus anak, assembly GCF_046630095.1. NCBI lineage: Eukaryota > Metazoa > Chordata > Actinopteri > Carangiformes > Carangidae > Trachinotus > Trachinotus anak. The sequence goes on along the minus strand of NW_027273860.1, from coordinate 17,785,560 downwards.
TGAAATAATTTCTTGTAGGTGTTTTGGATCATTATTTACCAGATTCTGACATTGTCTTGCTGTCATTTTTGACCACTCTTCCAGGCAAAATCCCTTCAGTGGCAAGATGTTTGAGGTTTTTTTTGCATGCACTGCCCGTTTCAAATACTCCTACAACATTTCAATGGGATTCAAATCTAGGCTTTGACTGGGCCATTCTACGACCCTCCATTTCTTCTTTTTGAGCCATTGCTTGGTGGCTTTGCTAGTGTGCTTGATCTTTAGCCTGTTGAAAGGTCCACTTCTGATTAAACTTCTACTTTCAGAGAAGTGGCCTAACATTATCTTCAAGCACTCTTTGAAATGATGCAGAACTCATAGTTGAATCAATGACTGCAAACTGCAGAGTCCCTGGGGCAGCAAAGCAACCCCAAACCATGACATTTCCACCACCATGCTTCACAGTTGGTTATGAGGGTCTTCTGAAAAGCTGTCTTTGGTCTGCACCAAACATGTCTATTGTTACTGTGGCAAAATAACTCTATTCATCATTCCAAAACGGTCTGGTCTTCAGACTTTATGTTCACTGGCAAACTGCAGTCTTGCTCTGATGTTCTTTTTGGACAGCAAAGGTTTTTTCCTGGCACATCTCCCATGCAGGTCAAATTTGTGCAATCTCTTTCTGATTATAGACGCATGCACTTTGACACCAACAGTTGCAAAAGTTACCGGCAGATCTGGTGACATTTTGGGGTTCTTGGAAACTTCTGTTTGCATCTAACAGTCTGCTCTTGGGCTTAATTTGTTGGGGCAGCCAGTCCTGGACAAATCAGCTGTCATTTGAAATCTACGTCACTTGTACGATTTTCCTTACAATGCAGTGATTTTTTTCAAATAATTTGTTCATCTTTTTAAATCCCTTCCCAGACTCAGACATCCACAACCTTAGAGAGCTCATTAGCTCTAGGAATGATGACACTACAAACTTCGATAGCATAGAGAACACCGGACCCTAGATATCAGAGGTTTGAATAAGACAAGCGCAACCTGCACTCCATTTCTAACTACTGACACCTAATACTGAACCACTGATTCTAATTTTAAGGATCTGAAGGTGAGCAAATGTAGGGTTGTACTTATTTTTTACCATGTGACTGATCCATTTATGAAAATGTAAATTTTATGTTTCATTTATTTGAGTATATGACCTGTATTAATAGGCACCGTTTGAAAGAGGATCAAATGTTTGCTCATTCAAATATGCTGAAAAAGTCATCAATTCAAAAGTCAACCCTGGACTAACTTTGTGTTTCTGATTTCACCCCACTTAATGTTTCAACAGTCTGGAAACATTAAGGAGGAAACAGGTCTAATCTGTGTGATCAGCCGTTTCAATAAGTTTGGAACCAGATGGAATCAAAACCTGCTAACCTCTGTGGATAATGGTTCAAGACCTTTATCCCCCCCCCCACTACTACTACATTTGGATTTTCCAACCTCAGGACTTGATAAGCATCACTGCAATCACTAAACCCAAACCCCTGGGGATTATTACATCAAGTTATCAGGATATGCTCACTAAAGGCAGAACCTACTCAATTAGTCAAATGGACTGGGGAGAACCACCTGTTTCAAGGTTTAGTTAGGAAATATCTCGGCAAACCTGCTTTTTTTCCTAATAGCTCTCAAAAGATGCTACATCCGTGTTTTACTTTATCTTTTTTTCCTGCTGGTTTATATGAGGACCTAACACAACACTCATCATCATTAATGTTGTAATTATATTATTATTATTATTATTATTATTATTATTATTATTGTTGTTATTGGTGCCACTATCTGCTGTTATTATCAATAACACTGACAAACCTACAAGTATTACTATTACGGGAAAGGGGAAAGGTTGGGCTTTCTGTATAATATTGTATGGTCCTGACCTTACTCTATAAAGTGCCTTGACATAATGTATGTTACGATTTGGCACAATATGAATAAAACTGAACTGAATTGATCCAGGTGGTTGAACTGCAAGGTGAGGAAAAATGCTTGCCAATCAAATATCAAAGGCATGACTACAACTGTTATATAAAGTCACACGTATGCTGCAGGGCACAGGCATGTCTTTCATTATGTTGTCTGATTTTTTTTTTTTTTTTTTATTTCACCGAAAGCTTTAATGCTACACTACAGATTAAGGGATAAAGTGGGAAACAGCTGTGTAAAAAGTAGGTGAAAGCTCAATCTCAGGTTCGCTTGGCAGTTCACATTATCACTATTGCTATTTTAAAAAACAGGTGCAAATGTTCACTCCAATTTACCAAGCCCCACAACAGCCAATTGATCTGACTAAATCAGTGAAGTCAGGTGCTGCCCTGTTTGGCTGGAGTTAAAACATGGAGATATACTGGAAAAGCTACAAGTTTAACAGTACTTTGTCAAACACCTGCTGCTGCACAGTTATAGCACAGACCAGCTGGAATAGGCAATCTGGAGTAGCAAGCTGCTGGATAATTAGACAATACTACCAGAACAACGCTTGGCCACTCATCTGCTTACAGCTTTAATAGGGGCACTGGTTAGCATCCAGTAAGCTTGTTAATGACTTTCACTAAATAGGGCAAATAGGGAGATAAGGGTAGCCAATAGGCCTATAGATACACAGCCCGACAAACGGGAAGCTACATCCTCTGACCAAGGCGACCAGGTCCGAACAACACATTAAAACACTGGATCCTGTCACTGGTTGAAACCACTCAGCTGCTGGAAAGTCAACCGGCTAGCTTATATATGTTAGCTATCTCTGTTAGCATGGACGACAGCTCATGCTAACAGAGCCTAGGAAAAGGACGTTTCCTGCCACAGTCCATTGCATACTCCAACATGTATCGTAACATCACATTAAATATGAGCAAATTAGCTGTACAAGTATATTTCACTCATATTTTTACCATTAGCAAACTATGCAAGAGACTTGAACTCTCTTCCGAATAATAAAAGTTAAGCAAATGTGTCGTTAGCTTAGCGTTCAGTAGTACTATGTGTGTTTATTAAGTTACCGTTGTCTGGGCGTTTATCCTAAGCTGACTCTGTCTTCTCTCCTCTATAGCAAGCTCTATTTTCTCAAGCTGCCCCCGGACCGTCTCCCGTTGGTGGAAATGGAAAGCTGGGTGTAGAGACGCCATAGTAAAAAGCAGCGCCAACTGCTCCAGAGGTCCTGCCGCTGTCTCGTTCGCGGAGGAGCCGCAGGTCTGTTCCGACCGCCCGTACACACTCCCGTCCTGGCACGGTGGATGGAGCGGGTGATGGTGAGGACCCCTGAATGGAAGAAGGGAGTAGTCGCAGTTTTTGTAGAACAAGGCCGGGTCTACATGGCTCAGTATCCGAAAGAGTATTCCAGCACATTCCCTGCTGTCAGACCCGAGGAGGGACAGGCAGACCAGGAGTTTGGACCTAACCACCGGGTCAATCACGTCCGTTAAAACGCCCAAATCGCTCGGACTGTTTGCCCGAAACTCGAAGTCCCGTAAAACGTGGTAATCTTTCCTAGCGAGGTCTTCTAAATAAGATCCCAAAAAACGTAGCTCCAGGGGTTGGCACATATGTAGGAGCCCGCACATGAACTCGATCCGCTTAGCGGGGTTTAGATGGAGGCCGAACCACTCAAAAACAGTCTCCTTGTCCAGCTGGGGTGGATACACATGAGGTCTCAGCGACTCCTCCAGCCTGTCGGACACCGAGCAGGGAGATACCGCCCTGGGAACATGTTGGTGCTCCGACTGATCCAATGAATCGTCCTCGGCCGTTTCGTCGCCTCCTTCCTCGCCCGTTTTCATCGGTAGTTTCATTTTCAGCATTATCAGCGCTGCGAGAGAGGCTTCAAAGTGTAAATGACGGACCAATATACATTATTGACCACTTACACCGTTTCGTAATGCTGAAAACAGAGGCGAACTAGAGTCGTTTGACAGTGTTTTTACTATCAGCTAATCATCTGACGCGGCGATAGTCCTGCAGCTTTCTCCCTACGGTGCGCTCTTCTTCTGCTCCTCATTTCCGGCGGAGTGGCAGTGCACGGTGAGCGCCCTACTGCCATCCTACGGCTGTCGGTGGACCTTCTGTAGCCTGCTTTAGAAATAAAATAATTAAAGTAATTAAAAAAAAATAATAATTAAAGACTACATTTTTAAATTTTTTTTTTTTTTACTTTTGTGTATATGTTACTCTCCTAGTAATAAATGTACCCTTTTACTCTTTGTTTGTGTTTTAAAAATGTAAATGTTTCTAGGCTTCTTGTTACTGTCCATCTAACACATTTAATACATGCTCATATTAACCTGTCAAAGGGCTCCAAGGCAAAAATGTGTGTACTGACCCCTACACACAGCCTTCTGTGCATTGTGTATGGACGCTTCCCTTGGCTTCTCCTTTTTAAGTGCAGTACACACATGGCAGCTTTGTTATATGCCAGAGACTCCTATAATGAAATAATATTAGCATTGCCCCAGGTTTTCTGTGTGTCAGGTAATTTGATTAAGCAAAACTTAATTTTTTGATAAGCACTATAATGAGCATAATATAAACGAATACAGTAAACACTGATAAAGGTTTTAAAACTAGATTTGACACATAGCTGCTCTACAAGACAGCCATTCATGTAGGACCTGCTTTAGTTGATGTTGTACTTTGGTAGTGCAAATTCCATTGCAAATATGCAAATAATCAATAATCAGATTTTCAAAACCACCTGACATGCAGTGAACCTGGGGCCCCAGGACAGATGCCCACTTTGCCCAGTCGGTAATTCATCTTTAGCTAAATATCAACCAGTTGTAGGGAAAACGTAAATATTTTAAATTTTTAATCTCTCGATACGTTTGACTATATGTATTTGTTTGTGATGTTTTTCTTTATGAATAACTGTATGTATCACAGTTAAATGCCAGTGTCTGTACAGTGACTCCTTACTTGGAGGACGAGCTGTGTCAGTTCTAATATCTTATTTTAATTATTTTACTCAGCTTTCTCCTCAAGTGCATTTACAATAGAACATGTAGAATTTCCAATAAACTCTTCAAGAAATTCATATCTATGGGTCAAATTTTACGTGCTCTGTCACATACATTTTACATGTATGTTAAGAAGTAACATAGCACAATGGTGGTCCTCGTCCTCAGATTTTCAATTCAATTTCAATATTTAAACTTACTTTAAAGTAGCAATACCACATTATAGAAATCATCTGTTACAAGTAAAAGTCACGCGTCACCTTAGAAACGTACAAATATAAAGGAATTACCATTAATGTATCAGAAGTTAAAGTAAATTATAATCATGAATGTATTTTGTGTTCAATTTAATGCTACAACTGGTAAATTTGGGTGTAATTCTACTTAATATGTTGGTGGTTAATTTGTGAATTCCCCCTGGGGATCAACAAAGTCTTAACCTATAATAATACAGTGTGTTGATAATTTGTATTATCAGTCTGAATCTGCAAAATAACCAGTATCATAAGTTATTTAATAAATGTAGTGGAGTCAAACAGCATAACAGAAATATGGTTAAAATAAATGGTGACGGTGTTTCACTGACTGTCACTGAGGCAATACTGCCCTCAAGAGAAAAAAGGAGACAATTGCATATAAAAGAACTGGGTGAACGCGGCAGCTTCACTGACGTCCTCTGAGTTTGAAGATGTGTCGGTCAATGAAGGCAGATTCTCAGATGTCTACCTGGAATGGGCCTGGAAAGTCAAAGCAACTGTCTCCTTTTTCTCAGACCAAGGAGCACGAGGTCAGGAGGTCAAACATGGAGACAGGAGAAGACAAGCAGGATGCTGAGAGAACCCCTCTGAACTGACCCTGAGTGAAATAGTCAATTTCAAACAGAACAAAAGTTTAATAATTCTTTCTAAAGCTGTAACTCCTTTTAGTAATAAATAAAAGAGATGGGATGGATGCAGCCGTTTACACACTATGAGCTTGAGATATTTTCTTGAAAGTCTTAACCTTCCCTTTTCATCCAGTGCCTTTATAATCCTGTGCTTTCTTGAACAAATTCCAGGAGCCCAGTGTATTAGATGGTAGAGTTAAAAGAACAATAGTGCTGTGCATCCCGGACTGACTTGTACTGTTGTTTCCTTCCTCTGCAGTAAACAGAGACTTGGAGCTTATCATAGTCCTCTGTGTTGCACAGCCTCAAGTGGCCTCGTCGGAGAGCAAGTAAAGGCACTTTTTTTTTTTTTTGTGCTATATTTTTGCTCTTTTTTTTATTTGTTTATTTTATGAGCTCAGAAAGCCCTGGCAACAGCGAAGCTTTTAACTGGCGCAGAGCGAGTAGCAGCATTGATCAGAGGGGTCTCTGAGAACAACCTCTCTGTGAGGCTCCAACAGGGGGCAACACAGTTCAGAGTTCCTCGTCCTTGTATGAAAGGAACAGCTGCAGGGTCTCAGTGTTCCTGTGTTGAAAGATGCCAAATCAGTGTTACATTTCTTTTAAAGCATTGCAATGCAGGCCAGTTGTTTGAGTTTTTTTGCTCTTGTCCAGAAAAACATCATGGTTACATATATTCACAGAAGGAGAATCCCAGTCCAGCTGTGCTCTTTGACCTGAGCAGCCCCTTTGGAGAAGTCACATGTTCAGTCACTTACAGGCAACTGGAAAGTAGTTACTGAGGTAATGCTTGCTGTTTATCTCAATCCCCTGTTTCACTGGCTCAGTGACGACAACTCTTTTGTGCCTGTGAGTGACGTAAGCCTGTTTACAAACCATAGATTTGTTTGATCTGCGATGTGTTTTGAGGATTATTATAAGGATAAGGCTGCCATTATTCTATATTTTCCTCTTGTCACAATAAACCTCAAAAAAATACCAAGTCCACATTTGGATCATTCTTGAAGGAGCAATAACCAAAGAACAGTATTATGAATCTACTGTGATTCACATGAGCAAGATCCATTCAGACAGCAAAACAGCATGTCAGGGACAAAACACACTTCTGGCAGGGAAATAAAAACAGGTGTCAGAGAGGAAAAAAGTCAATTTAAATCCAGAATGTGGAGAAAAGACGAAAGACACACAAAGCTCTGGCTGTTTGGGTAAACTTCAAGTTGCATTTTTTGCTTTTCTATGAAAGAGAAACATGTATGAGAAATAAAATCAGTTTGGTAATTTTCTAAAATATTGTTTGTTTTTTTTTTTTTGTTTTGTTTTTTTTTTTAACAAATATTACTCAAAGGAAAATGGGAAAAGGAAAGGAAAATAGTTGATTTTTTGGGGGACTACTTTCAACTGTGGATTAATTCTACAGGAACGTGACAGCATGGGACAGACTGAAAATTCATTACAGTGCAACAGAAAGATAACGCTTTGACAAAAAAATCATCTGATGTTTATTTTCACAATAAAATGTTAAAGTAAAAACAATGGTAAAAAAACGTTACAACCTATGTAGTAAATTTTAATGACTTCTGAGTCTGCAATAGCTACGTCATGACTTTATTGCATTGATTCAGCATGTGATTCAACACCTGCTGTTCCATCTCTTGCATCTCACAGCGCTGCAGTTTAATTAAACTCATAGCTACAGTAATAAACATGCTGAACACAGCACTGCTCCGGTTTATGGTCTGACTACAGATCATGATCACAACTTTTCACAAGAGGCCTTAATTTCAAAATAAGAGCATGTTGTTGGATTAGTTTGGAGTTCAAACCATGAACCATAAAGTGAGAATAAATCCTCTGAAACTGTGTTTTTCATTTCATGTTTAATATTGAATGAATGGCAGATGTTTGCAGTGTGAGTTAATACAATAAAAACTGAAAGTTAGACGCTTAGACACTAATGCATTTTCACACTGTGGTCCGTCCACACATCCCATATGGGCGTGTTTGTAAATCCATGCTGGATCCACATCAGTCTGTGTAGTGCCATATTCTGTGGTGAAGCTAGCCACGATTTGTAAAGGCTGCCCTGACACTCCCACCACTCCCTCTGCCAACCAGAGGGAGGACTGTCACTACCAAGGCAGGACTTGAGTCTCCTCACTTTCTCTTCAGGCAAAGTGGCAGCCATCAGTGGCTTCTTGCAGCTGGAAGAGAAAGGTAAGACCCTGTCATCATCTTTATGGCATGTGCTGTGGAGGGTCCTCATCAGAGGTGTTTGATGTTGAGGCTGAGATTATATCTTGTGGTGTATATATTATACCATACAGTGTTGATTTTTTTTTAAGAGAATGCTCTGCTCATGTTGGTGGTTGTTTGTTAGTCTGGTGGTTGTAGTTTCATTTACTACCTAAACTGCAGGTGTATATATAGTATCTATGTATGCATACATGGATCATCACTGTTTTTTAGTAGTCTACTCCTAACTTGATGCTACCCTGGCATGGGTTTGGTTTGGCCACAAGTGACCAGCCATCAGGACAATGAGAAGACAAGCTAAATATACAGTATAACTGCATACATCAACCTCTGTGATTATGGGTCAGCGAGGTCCTCTGCTTTCGTACAAGGCACCAGTCTCCCTCTCTCTGTGTCTCTTGGCATTTCAGAGTTATGCTGTTAGTTGAGTCTGTAGCCTAAAATAACTTTGTCTTCCATTCTAATTACTGTACGTACGACTACAGAATGAATTGGAAATGACGGAGAAGGTGTGTGGGATGGTTTTCAAGATAGGGTATAAGACACCATACACTTTTTGGTTTGGGACATATAGTTTCATCCTATAACGATCATTTGTCAGAAGAGTATAGTCATCAGAAGTAGTCACCAATTATCTGTCATCCACTTTACATGACAGCTAAAATACTTTGGTCACTGTAGTTATTTTTGCTTTGGGATATTCGTGCTAGTACTTAACTTAAAGCAAGACTATAGTTGAAAGATGAAATAACACCATCCACATACATAAAAAAAAAAAAGCACATCATAAGTAATAATAGACTCATTGTTTAGTTCAAATACAGCCTTCCCTGGTCTGGTATGACTATGCCACTAATTGCTAATATGAGGAAAGTTTAGATCGATGTAACTGACTGAGTTATTTCTATGATGACTTTACCCTTTAACCTTAACTTTATCCTTTAATTGTCAGCAGAAGTTACATGATCTCGCTTTAATACTTAAATCTAAAGAACTACATCTGTGTTTTTTTACCTTAGCATTTCTTGGACAAGATTTCTTACAAGCGTGAAGCCACTGCAAATTGATCTTCATACCATAGTGTCATGAATGGAAAGTGATGACCAGAAAGCTGTGAAATCACATTCAAAATCTAAAACATATACAAAATCTGCTTTGGAAAATGGTCAGTACTTATGTGGAATTTCTGTATATGACAGTAAACAGGCTTCAGCTTGCAAAAGCACCTTTAAAGAAGGTATTTAATTAAAATTACCCACACTGACAAAATATTACCCTGACAATACATCTCCTCATCTTTTTGCAGTGACCAAATATTATTCTCATCTATCAGCCATGTAGCAGATATGAGCATGTTAGGGATGTTCTTTGTTTCATAAACCCAGTCAAGGCGCTGAGCAATCCTAACATCTGTGCACAAGGAATGTTCTGTGATGCTGAGGCCAGTGGAGGCGGTTGATGTGGTCGGTATACAGCACTTCCAGTTTGCCAAATGTAGAGTGAGGTTTGGAGGAATTCAGGTTCAGCGCCCACCTATCCACACTGTGTCTGTAATGACTGATGTGCTTTAAAATGAAAGAATGAAGCAGTAGGGAAAGGATGTATAGATGGGTCTAAGGAATGAAAAAAAAAAAACGAAGAGCAGTCTTTTTTAAGGATCCTACTGGAGACATTTTTAGAAATAGTGAAACACATGAAGCATTCTCCAGTGGCATGCTGTCTCAGTGTTATTCGCTGTGGCCTCGCAGCCGCAACATTTGACTACTGGTCAGTGAAAATCCTCCTGACGTTCCTCTGGGTTTTTTCTTCGAATGAGACTGACAGATTTGTCCTCAAACAAACACTTGTTTACACTGATTTCCACCATTTAAAAATATATAATATAATATAAAATAATATAATATAATATATATATAATATAATATACATTTTTATATTTCTCTCTTAATGCTGCACAGGCTTACTTGGCTTTTGAAGAACATATGCTCCTGTACAGTATTTGACAGAGAGCTGCAGTGTTGGAGTTGTTGAGAAGCTCATCACTGGAGACAGATAGTTGGCTAAAAAAACGTCTTATCATTATCAAAGCTCTGGTCTCCTCCATGAATAGAACTGTTTATTAACTTCCTTGGAGCTGTGCTTGTTGTCTTTTACTCCACCAAGCCCTTGAACAGCCTGGTTGCCTTTAAAAATAACCCACATCATTTATCTGATCTTGCCAGCACTGACAATGCTTCCCAAACTTACAAATCACAGTCATATGAATGTTTCCTCATCTTTCACCACTATGGTTGTTTAATGTTTGGGGAGGTCTGTAAACAAAAACTACCCAGCAAGGGTTTGGGAAAGATCTTGGTCTTGGTTGAAAGAAACAAAAGCTGACTTCTGGGGAGAAACAGGAAGTGAAGAGCGGTCTCCCTTGTCAAAGTCACACTTTGTTTAAATCATCGATCATCGATCACCCTGTCGTCCTCCTGAAGAGGGTGTGTTCACACTAGATTACGTTTGGTTCTTGTCAGTTAAACATAAATGTCGATCCAATGACTGATACAATTGTTTTATCCCAAAATCAGTGAAAACACCACAAAGTCTACAAAATCTAAGCTGCTGAAAATGGAACAGTTAAACTATTGCTAATGTCCTTTTTCCTCCGAGCTAAAATCAATGTACGGTAGCAAACTGTCTTTGCATTGTGAGTTTGTGTGTGAGGTAGTGGGGGCACATATAGAGTCAAAAACTGCAGATTTTGCAGCTGCTGATTTCAGTGATTCTCAGTGAAGAGATTCCAATAGAGCTTTTTCACAGCAGACGTTCTGATGTGTCGTAGCAGGAAAAGCACAAGTGTTAGCCTACTACTGCTAATAATAATAATAATAATAACAGCTCTGTTCCATTGAGGTGTGCCAATAAACCAGTGAGCCAGCATTATCAGTACCAGGGGTTTGGCCCCAAAGGTTGTGTACAGGTATCACTAAAGGAAGGCAGTTATGGTTCCCTGTACAGTGTCTGCTTTATGGAGAGAATGACAACAAACTCTACCTTGAACCAAGCAGCCATCAGAAATGTTTTTAGTTACACCGACCTTGACTGATGAAATGTCTGCTGAGAGAATAGCCTATTTTGTCAAAAATTGTTTATTGCTATATATTTTCCAGTGTTCACTGTTACCCACTCTATATAACTGTGTGTATTTGCTTTGCTGTTATTTTGTTCTCCTTGTTAAAATAGCACATCATCTCTTTTCATGTGATTGCCGTTCTTCTTCTTGTCTTGGATGTTTTCTGACGTAGTTGCCCAGGCTAAGCCAGAGCTACACATTGATTCTACCTAAAGTAGCCTATTTGCAGTACCAAACTAACAGTCCATCAAAACTAGTAGGAGGGTCAGAAAGATGTCAGTTAAGCACAGTCTGCACACGTCCGAACAGTCCTCAGAGGAGGCGTAGTCAGGTATGATCAGTGAAAACACCTGAACAGGTGAACCTGGGCCTTCAATAAGAAAAAGAGAAAGAGCTAACAGAGAGAGAACAGAGAACACTTCAAGACAACAACATCAAAGGGAAGATACATGAACAGCTTTTTAGCCAAACTAGAAAGTAACAACAAGACATTGACAAATGTGTTTGTAGACAGTTTTGGATGAATTTAAAGGGCAAGCTAAATGCCAGTCAATTCAAAAACAAGGTCAGTGATAACAGGACACTGCTTCAAGCTGTTACTGCAGAGGGCCCAGGCTCCTCTCTGGATCTGTTACAGTAATTTATCTTATACATCAAGTTATATTGAGTCACATTTATTAATATAGCACATTTCAAACAACAGGCACATACTTAATGTGCTTTAGGGTAAAAATATGCAAATGATAAAGGGTATAAGATAAGATATAAGGTATTATAATTATTGTTAAAACAGAATAATAATAATAATAATAATAATAATACAGATTAAAGTTTTACCTGTTACAAACTTTATATCTAACTAAGAACTGAAGGCACCACAACCTGAGTCAGGTTACAGGTACACTGTGGAGACTTGATCTCAGGGATTTATCTGGTGTGAACTCAGTGTGCATAACAACAACATAGACTTACATTTTTTTATATATTTTAAAAACCAGTTCCTTGTTTTACTGGGAGCCAGTGAAGATAAGTTAAAACAGGAGAGATGTTTTCAAACCTTTTGCTTTTCGTTAACACTCTGGCTGCAGAATTTTGGTCTGATCTGATATTTAACACCTGCTTTGCTGGTCCGGCAAAAACAGTGCATTACAGTAATCTAGTCTACTAGAAAGTCTGACTGAGACAGGAAGCATCTAACTTTAGTTATAAATCTGAGATGATAAAAGGCAGTTGTAGAGATATTAGATATGTGCTTCTAGAAGTTAAGATCAGCATCCAAGGTTTTGACATACCTTGGAGCTTTGACAATCTCAGTTTTGTGGTTTGCTTTGTGGCTCGGCGGAATTGGCCTGATTTATTAACCTGAATAAACTCACTGGTTATAAATAAGGTTTCAAATTCACTGTTACAGTAGCCGGTAGCCCACTTTAAAGAAAATGGTATAAAAAGAGACCCTGTTGGAAAATTTCACTTTCCATTTCCACATGACACCCATAAAGTCAGCCCGCATGGGCCCATGTTACTGAACACATATGGGTCTTGTGTAGTGCACACACACACACACACACACACACACACACACACACACACAGTCCACATTTAGCCTTGTGGGGCCCTAACAGTTTACCCATTTCAAGTGCACGGCCCACCTGTTACCCATGTTGCCCACATTTAATCCATATGGGGTGCACATGTGCACGTTGACAGGGCACTGAGACATGTGATGTCTTTATTGAATAGTTATTAAGTTAATTAGTTATGTTGAAGGCAGTAATGACAAAATAGCTATTAGTTATATCATTTCTATTATACTGGTATTGGTTAAAATACTTTTTAGAAGCAGGAGGCTGCTGAGCAGATGGTGCTTTACCAGTTTAATTTATTTTGTATGTATTTTTAATGTCCTCTTTGCACATTTCAATGTTTATTTAACACAGTTAAGTGATTGTTTTTGGGTGAAAAGGCTCAGAAGTGGACCTACATTGTTAAAATATGATTCCATAATAGCGAGCCAGCTTTGTAAAAGAAAGGTTGTGGTAGCTGTACTCTCTTCAGCTGACTGATCCTCCCCTGTCTTTAAAGCCTGTGCCAGCACACTGCAGCCCTCTCTGCCATGTTTATATTTCTGTTTTCCCATCCCGGCATAGTGCTCACGTTGTTATTTTCTCTGGCCCCGCCTTGTGGTTGGTGGAACCATGTTTGAGCTGCAAAATGAACACAGGGAGAGCTTCACTGAAAACACACTACCAGGCCATATGTCGCACAGCACAACATGAAAACATGCAAAAGGGATGAGGAGGAGGACAGAAGAACAGAAGGGACAGTGGAGAGGAAGAGAGAGAGATGAGGTTCAGTCAAATCTCATTCTCAAGCCGAGTTTTATATCATGTATGAGCCCACTCAACATTACAACGCTGTTCACTGGACTTTCTAAGGACTGTTGGAAGAGGTCCCTCTGATTCATAGATATAGATACACATGTGTATTAGTACTGTATGTATTATGAAATGTATATATTTATGCCCATATATATTATTATTTTGGGGCGGGGGGTTGCTAACACTAGCATCTCATTATTTGGATATGATATAGTTTAAAAGACACAAGAAAGAAATGTGAACAGTAAACAGAGGACTGTACAAACAAGTAGTATTTAACTACTCAACTCATTCTTTGGACTGACCCCAGGTTGTTGTAGTTCTCACCTTGTTGAGCTCATGTGGAAGTGAACTGTCCTAACTACACACTCACATTACTGTTAAAGGTCCATGGTTTGGTTAAAGGCAATAGAACAGATCGTGATCTCTTTAAAGATGCTTTAAACTTTAAACTCCAGGGGTTAAGGGGCGACAGACATTTAACTAAAACTTCAGGAAGAATTCAAAAAAAGTCTAAAATCCTTTTTTTAAGTTTGAGATTTTTTTCACTCAAAAAGAACCAACAAAAGACAGTACAATTACATACAACTCTGTTTTTATGTCAGTAAACATAAGAGATGTTCACTCCAGTCTAAAATATTGATTCTAACAGTATTGCTGCTTCCTAATGGTGCAAATAAATCATGATGCACAATTTGTTACCACACGCAAGGTTTGTGTTTGACATTTTCAGGGGCCAGGAACTATCTCTGAGTAAATAAGAACAATTTAGAATTTCGTTCATTGTTCCTCAGCTTGAGAAGCAGAAAGGTTCCTGCTGTGAAAACGGTACAAGGGAATTTTCTGATGATGATGGTGCAAAAGGCAAAAGTTGCTTGTAAGAGAAGGTCAGCGGGTCATCAGAGACAATAGGCCCCATCCTCTGGGGAGGGTGAATATAATTACATAATTACTTGATTTGAGGCAATATTGTCAATAGCTGTCAAGATACTGTCCAATTTGAAACAAGATTATAGACACATCATTTACATAAATGCCAATGCCAAGTCTTTAATTTGACTTACCTCAATAGTGAAAGTGAAACTAGAAAATAGCCCTTTTAGCACATAGTGCCCAAATTGCATGGGTTCAAAAGTAACTGGACACTCTCAGTGTTTCTTAGACAGCTGTGTGTCGTTTCAACATGTTCATCCACAAAAGAGTTCGCACGAGGCTCAGGGTTGATTTAGAGATAGGAATTGCCTTTTAGATTTAAGAGGAGTTCTCTGTCAATATGAGGAGTAAAGAGATGACCATGCAAGTAAAGAAGATATTAATGAGGGTGAAAAAAAAATGGAAACAACCTGCTAGACAGATGTGCACAAGTTTTGTCAATGGCAGGAAAATCATTTGCATGGTGAAGAAAAAGAAAGCCATTTATGACAAGTCAAGTCAAGAATTCTCTCCAGGATGTAGGCAAACATGTTTCCTTGTCAATGATCCAGAGAAGACTCCATGATCATAACCTCAGAAGATTTACTACAAGATGCAAACACCTGGGATGACTCAAAAACAGCAAGAACAGGTGGCTGTTTGCAAAACCATTGAAAATAAATGGGAGAGTCTCTGAGAACTTAACATCTCATCTGTCAGACATGGTGGTGCTTGTATGGCTGCCAATGGAACTGGCACACAGACAGTTATCGATGCTTTCACTGCTGCAGAAGCAGTGGGATGAATGCAGAGGTCCTAAACATACAGCCAAAGAGTTTTTCAGGGTGAAGAGGTGAAGTATTCTCCACTGGCTGAGTCCAACCAGACTAAAGGATTTTCCACAAAATGTTAAATTTGTTTGATTTCATATTTATTTGTTCAGTTACTTTTAAACCCCTGAAGTTTGGGCACTAGGTGTTAAACAAGTCTATAAATCCCTAGAACTATTCTTATTAAATCACATATTAAGAAACTTTAATGACATATCCATAATTCTATTTAAATTGAATGTGCTGAAGCTGAGAGCCTGAACAACAACAATTGTGTAACATCACCATCCTCAGGTAATGTGCCACTAATGGCACTCATCTTCTTTTTATACCTCGATGTTTTACAATGGACCTAAACATATAAGAGACACTCATACCTCTGACTCTACATTGCTTTTACAACAATCTCCATGCATTGCTGCATGGCAAAGCACATCTGCAGCAGTACCACACCAAGTATGTGTCTGTAGTCTGTATTTTTCATGTGTTACACATATGAATTTTTTTTTTTTTTTTGGTTTAGCCGGGTCGGACTGGGCAGAGGTGGACAGCTCTCCTACAGAGAGAGAGCTTCTACAGAGCCATGTTACTTTGGTCAGTTTGGAGTGTGATATTGCTTCTGGCCCCGCTGGAGGCTGCAGAGGAGGACGATGATGTCCGGGCAGGTAGGGGTGACGCAGCTACATATCCCAACAAACTGAAACTTGAAGTGGCCATGTATTACATACCAGCATGACTCTTGGCTGCAGCCTCAGCTGAATATGGATGAAATCTTAATGCAAGTTACAGCAGCACTTTTAATATTTATTTAGGAGTCTCAAATGTAACGGGACATTTAGATTTGTACCAGTTTATTTCTAACAACAGCTCTCTTTGTGTCATTGTTGAGTTTTTTTGGTGTGTTCACCTGTGTGTGCACAGGCTGCAGCACAGCTGTAAATGACCTGGTGTATATTGTTGATGGCTCATGGAGTGTTGGGTTCTCCGACTTTGACACGGCCAAGCAGTGGCTTATCAACATCACCAGCCAGTTTGACATCAGTTCCCACTACACACAGGTACTGTAAACTGAGTTACACTGCTGAGCATGAATTTCAGTGCACACACATCAATTAACCTTCCAAGTGAGACTGTAGTTTCCTGTTCAAATCACGTTTAGCTGTTATTTTCCCTTAAAATTAACGTTTACCTGTACCAAGGTGAATTCTGCAGGTTTTCATCAGTAGCTGATTTTACTTGGTTTATAGTCTCTTGATTATCATCCCAGTATTTTCTCCAGTAAAACTAATGCCATTTGCTACAGTTTCTGTATCAGATGCCAGCTTCAATAAAAAAAAGATTTTGTTCTTGCATTGTGACCTGCTGTGTCTGCTGTAGGTGGCTGTGATCCAGTACAGTGACACACCTCGTCTGGAGATTTCTCTGGGGAGACATCAGGGCGGAGCAGAGCTCATCCAGGCCATACGCAGCATCACCTATCTGGGAGGAAACACACAGGCAGGACAGCATGTTCTCTCTGTACTCCTCTGTTAGTCCTAACTCACATGCAGTAATTGTGAGAATATATATACCCCCGAATGGTCTCATCATACTGTACGTTCACACATTAGATACATATCAACAAATAAATAAATTGATCCGCTGACTGGAGAAAAAGAATCAAAATAGTTTCAATTTTAAAAACAAGTCTGTATTGCTGCTGTTGACAAAATCATGAAACTGGGATTGAAGTGACACCACAGTGGTTCTAAAACCTGTAGTCTCTCTACAGTCTAAATAATTTAGTACAAATATGAATATGTAATAAGTTCATTAATGCACAGTTTGGCAGTTTTCATGGGTTGGAAGCCTGTGAGGGTTCATGACCTCCCACTGGTTGACTGGGGAACCCACATGCAGAAGGGTGTTGGAAGAACAAACACAACTTTACTCCTAAAATCTACTATAAAATGTTGTATAAAAGTCTTCATTACTTCCAGTTCTCCATCCAAGAACAAGAATCTAATAAAGTAGAGCAGGCTGACGCTAGTTATGGAGAGGCAGACTAGAATTAGGCAGAGTCCACAGAACCAAGATATGCTCACCACAGGTACAACATGACCACACGGCAACGCCACAGGCACAGAAATGGTCAATAAATATACAGCCATGCTGAATTTGCTTCATATCACAAACTCTTGGAAGACAATGTGTCCTCCTTGAATTATATATTTTATATTTTGGTGAACATTTCGGTTTGTCTGATGTAATACACTATTTTCCCAAGGATATTTTAAAAAAGCTTTATGTGTTTATATAATTTAATTTGCACTCTGTGATGCAGTGGTCAGTGGCTGAGAACTGGTGAACAGACCAGTTCACACATGCACATCCCTCACAGCATCACAGCGTTTTTCATTCACTGTTTTCTGACTGCTTTGCAGACGGGAAGGGCCATCAGGTTCGCTGTGGACCACGTCTTCCCCTCATCCCGGCGGGTCAGCCAGGTCAAGAACCGCATCGCTGTGGTGGTCACTGATGGCAAGTCACAGGATGATGTGGTAAATGTCACATTTCCACATTTAAGTTAAACTTTTATTCATCCCACTTTTTATGATGCTGCTCTTTCAGCATTATCCTTCTGTAAATCTACTGTACCTGTCTGCCCTAAATGGAAAGCTTCTTCATTTTCACCATAGATAGCTTATGTTTCTTTAGGTGGACGCCAGTATGGAGGCACGAGCTCAGGGTATAACAGTATTTGCGGTTGGAGTTGGCAATGAGATCACCAACTCAGAGCTGGTATCTATTGCCAATAAACCATCATCCACCTACGTCCTGTATGCTGAAGATTACACCACCATTGACCGTATCCGAGACTCCATGGAGCAGAAGCTATGTGAAGGTCAGAATAATGAGTTTATCTATGTGCATGTCTGGTTTATCAGGTGTGTCTCAGTTCTCCTGGAGGGAAGCTGCTCTCCAACTCCAGCCATAGCCACAGCTTGACCAGGGCTAAGGTTAGGTTATGGTTAGGCACAGCAGAGATGAGTGGTTATGGGTTAGAGTGTGGTTAAGCATCTCATAAGGCCACTGCTGGGATTAGTAAGACTTCGTTCAGAATGAGATAGGAGGGAAACAGTTTCACTAATGAACTCAGCCAAAGGCTAGTTAAAACCAAAGCCATAACCACAGCATTACCCAAAGCTATAGCTAGGTCCATAGTCTCACAGCTAGTCTCAGAGCCTGATGCAATCAGCAGCAGCCAGTAAAATTAATTAGCCTCTGTTAGTTTTCAAAACATTGCAATGACAGAGACTTGTGTTACCTTGAATAACCAGGATATGTTTACATTACGTTGGACCGCTGTCTAAAAACGACATTTTGACTTACATCAATACCAGTTAGGAAAACAGACAGCATTAGCTAAAGTAATGTGGCAGTAAAACACTGCCACATTACTATCTTGCTAAGTGCAGGGCTTTACATAGATGTAAGACAAAATACATTCACCATTAAGTATATGTTGCATAATAGTGTAAGTATTTTAATACCAGCATTGTATTTCCACTGTTAAGAATGGCATGGCACCAAGGACAGTTTAAATAATTCATTAAAACACAGCATAAAAAATAAGATAAAAGGCTGCAATCAAAGGCTGTATTTAAAATAGAGTGTCACACTCCAATATTTCAAGGGGGCAGTCAATTAGTTCAGAGAGCTGGGGAATACGTGAGCATCAGCGGGCAAAGTGCATGGGGGGGGGGGGCTCCTATCCTCAGTGACACAAACACAATAGTAGAGGCTCCCCAACACACAGTCGAGTTCTTTTACTTGTACCAAGCCTTTTCCGCGTCTGTCTGCCTCGTCTGTGGCGATCCGTCCGGATCTGTCTCATCCAGACCTCGCTCTGGCAGCCCGCTACCTGTGTCCTTCCAGCAGATGTCTCTGGTGGAGCTGTGTGCGTGCGTGTATGTGTGTATGTGTGTAAATGTCCGACCTCTCCCGCTGCACTACTTCTGGCCTTTAGACAAAGGGGGTAGATAAAACCAATACAACTAATACATGCAAATGCACAGGTATAAAAGCCTCACTAAAACAGGTAAAAACGTGCATTGACATGTCTGCTAAACTGTCACAAACTGAAGGCTACTACACGACCTTCATGCCAAGCTATGAATTCATCATGCATCTTTTCTTCTGTAGTGAATAACTGAGCTGATGTTGGTAACATTAATCACAGCTGGCATTTTGGTAACAGAACAAGCCGCTGGTATTGGCAAGAGTTTCTCCTCACTAAACCTGATGACTGCAACGCGACTGAATGTGAAAGATTTTTTACTTTTTTAAATGGCACAGCAGAAAAAGCTAAACCATTTTGCTTCCTGTTGAGTACCAAATAAAATTAGCACCTAGCTGCTGAAGAAAGTTGAATTCCTAACTTAGAAGCTAACAGCTAAAGCAAACAGCAAGAGAAAGATATTTGGTGGAGACCAAAACAGAGCTAAAAGGTGAGTGAATATTGGACTTAGATTTGAATGGTTACCAAAAACACGACTCCCTGTGGATGCTAATGTTGCTGTGCTTGAACACGTTGAGCCAGTAATTAAATGATTCTTTTGGATGTTTTGTTAGTCGTTAGCTGTCTGAATAAATGACCCTTTTCTTTGTAGAGTCTGTTTGTCCGACACGAATCCCAGTGGCATCTCGTGATGAGAAAGGCTTCGAGCTGATGGTGGGCATGAACATTCAGAAGAAGGCCAAGAAGATCCCTGGCTCTCTGGTTTCTGAGGCAGCTTACGCCCTTGCTGCCTCCACAGACATCACTGAGAGTACCAGGTAGCATCGTGTTTAAAGAGTATAATTAAGTTCTGAAAAATCTGTCATGTTTCACATTTTTTGCTTTTTGTGTGTTTTATCAGTTACTGTTCATACTTAGTTATTTCACTTCACTCTTATACCAGGGAGATTTTCCCAGAAGGCCTCCCGCCATCCTATGTGTTTGTCGCCACCCTGCGTCTACAGGGGTCTTCTAGCAAGCTGACCTTTGACCTTTGGAGGGTGCTGTCAAAGGACAGGGAGATCCAGGCTGCAGTGACACTAAGTGGGAAGGACAAAACTGTCACCTTCACCACGACTAGCATTGCAGAAAAGGAACAAAGAGTCATCTTTAAAGCTGGCTTCCAGGTTTGTGTTAGGATGGAGGTTCATGTTCACTCCTGATCAACATGGGAAGAATTTCTCACTTGACTACTCACCTTTTGGCTGGGCTTTGATTTCCAAATACAGAAAAATGTCTCTCCATCAGCTGCTCAGGATAAAGTAGTTGAAGAAACATGACAGCACCTTTGCTTTTGAACACAGCTACAAAGACTCTATGAGCCTGGTGCTGTAAAGGTAACTCAGCTAAACCAAAATTAACATTGTACATGTGCTTAAACATACACGTTTAAAACAAAGTAATGTGTGACCTATGTTGTTTGGGAAAGATGGAAAATCAGTTCCATTTTCTTTAGTCTTACACACTTAACTTACTTTAACTTCCCATGTTGTTAAATAAGGAGAAGGAGGAGGATATGACTAAAATTAGTAAATTAAACCCCAACCACACACTTAGGAAATGTAAACGACATTTTTGCCAGTTGAAATCCAAACACACCTCTTCTATAACTGCGCCAGCTACTCACACTAGCTAACAGTCACGTGCGGTTTAAATTGATTAGCAGGATTAGTGCACCCAAATCACATTTGATTGGACAAATTTATGCAACCTTCCCAGAGGTCAAGCTGAGTCTTCCAACATATTTTAGTTCAACAACTGTCACACGTACAGTATTTAGCATATAACAAGATGATAAATGAACAATTAATACAGGGACACGAGCAGAACTAATTTTTCATTTAACTGTGTCTGTGCAGCTGCTTATAGTTATATCCCTGATAATAGTTAGTGCCTCGTAATTGATTCATTAGATATATGAATATCGAGCAAACATAAATATTACAACAGTGTAGGTATATTGGTTAATATAAAGACTGTTCTGTTCTGCCATTTGTTGTTTTCCTGTGGTGCCGCTGAAAGAATGTGTTACTTTGTAAGTGTGTCTCTTCCACTCTTGGGTTTCCCTTGATGTTGGTTGTTGTGAATGAACCTGACAGGGATGACTTGCAGAGAGCCAAGCTAGCAGTAGTTTAAACATCATTCCCCGTTCAGTTCAATACACAGCCGCACCGGTGACGACGTAATGTGATGGTAGCCGGGAGGAGGCTCAAAGAAAATGTTTCCTGCTCTAAACCACTGTATTTCCCCTGTGGAAACTAGTCGGTGGATGTGTAGTTCTTGGAGAGCATGCCTCTGTTTCCATGGCAGCACAAGGTAATAATACATCCTGTTGGACACACCAGGTTGTTTTTGTTCCAAAAGGCACCCAGCACCCTCCATCCGAGCACACACCTAGACTGTAGCGAGGAGAAGGTTGCAATTATGTTCAATTTATGTTTGCACATGTTTGATTTGATTTGGTTTGATGTGGCACAAGGTGGAAGCCTGTGATTTGTCATTTGGAAATGATGGCCGTGGCACAGTCCCAGTGAAACAATAGCAGCTCTGTCTCTCTCTGTCGCTGTATGGTTTGAGCCTTTAAGAAAAATTTGTGATGGAAGAAGGAAGGAGTTCTTGGTCCCCATACTTTGCTGGTCATAACTATTTGGAGAGTGTTTAGGGAACACACATTTTCTGCCTTACATAATTAGATTAGATGATACACATGTACACGAAAGACTGCCAAGAGAAGTGGAAGGCTGAGTGAAAGAAGATTTGACAAGTTAATAATTATTTTCACATCCAACTTTCCTCATGAATGCAAGCTTGAACAAAGACGTGTTTCAGTCTCATGAATGAACAGACTCTAAAGTACCTTTACATGTTAGATAACCAGATTTGTGTCTCCTTTTAGACTCTGTATGATGGAAAATGGCATCAGCTCAAACTACTAGTGAGGCCACACCAGGTCTCCAGTTTCCTTGACGATCAACTTATCCGGGAAATCAAGTTGGAACCAGTGGAGCCTATTTTCATCAATGGGGAGACACAGGTGGCTAAGAGAAGAGGAACAGACATCACTGTGCCTGTGAGTACAAATCACAACTGACTGTCCAAGTGCACTGAATTTATTGAGGCCATGTGCAGGTGGTCGCCTGGTGAGAGGACTGAGGTATATTTAAATGGGTTAGAGTATTTAGCATATTAAAAGCTAGCAATGTTATTTGTGGACAATTTGCTTCAGATCATTCAAACTCTGAATGTAACATATTTCAATTTGCAGAAACAAACTCACAATACTGTTGAACAAAGAATGAAGTGATCATTTCCAGTGACACCCTTTTCATTTCTGAACAATTTACTGGTTGACAACTTTAATATGCTGAGCTGATGTGAATGTTCACATTGTGTATTTGTTCCTTGCTGTTTCCTTGTCTTTGTTAGTATGTTTATATGTCTCTTCCATATCTACCTGCTTTCCTTGAGTTTATATACTCTGTACATTTGTTTTACTTGCTTTTATTTATTTTGATTGTCTTCTGTACAGCACTTTACAGCATTTTACGTGTGCTTCAGAAATAAAGTTGACAAGATTGAACTGAGGCCAAATGGAAGGCTGAGTTACGTCCTGCTGTTGTCTTGCAGGAGGGGTTAGTGTTAGGTAGACGTTGTTACCACTAAACTACTGGACAGTTACAGATGATGGAAATGACAGTGTAATCTAGTTATATCATGTTTTAACTATACATATATACAGTATACATACAGTACATACTGTACATATAAAATACTATCTTGTTTAACAATTATCAGTTATGCGTTGTATTTATATATATCTTTGTTTCAACATTTAATGCCAGTGACGTGCCCATTATGCTT
The DNA here is from genome assembly GCF_046630095.1 of Trachinotus anak. Classification (NCBI taxonomy): domain Eukaryota; kingdom Metazoa; phylum Chordata; class Actinopteri; order Carangiformes; family Carangidae; genus Trachinotus; species Trachinotus anak. The sequence goes on along the minus strand of NW_027273860.1, from coordinate 17,762,298 downwards.
TTTAATGAACTCAGTTAAAAACCATGGCATTTTTTCAGGTTGAGATTCAGAAGCTGCGTCTGTACTGTGATCCTCATCAGAGTGAGAGGGAAACAGCCTGTGAGATCTACTCTGTGGTAAGATCTCCACCGTCACCAACCTGGATCTACAAAGGTCACATTCTGAACTTCAAATTCTGTACAATGAGGTGTTAATGTGTTGATAACCATCGTTTTATTGTCTTTCTCATGGTGTCCAGGATGATGACAGGGTAAGTGCAGCTTCTATCCTGTTTCTCTTTTTTTTATATTTTACTGTGTCAGTTTAAGTCATTGAAACATTACGTTTATTATTTGAACATCTCAGCACAACCATTTTTTACTTTACCCAGATTTCTCACATTTTAATCTGACTTAAGGCTTAAATGTATTTAGCCACTGAGGTAATGCAAAGGTAATGATGCCACACCTAATGAGATTTTATATAGTGGAAATCGCAGCCTGTGTTTTTCCTCCTAATGAAGAAAGCATTGAGTGTGTTTTGTGTCGCCGACATCAGTTTGTTTGTGTTTCCGCAGTGTCCTCTGAATCGAACAGCCACAGAGGAGGAGGAAGACTGCAACTGTGTAGTCGGACCACCAGGGCAGCGTGGCCCGCCAGGACGCATGGTACACACACACACACACACACACACACACACACACACACACACACACACACATTTTGTCCTTGAAGGACATGATATATGACTCATCTCTTGCCCCTCTGTATATATTTAACAGAACATATTCTCTATATGTGTATTTCAACATGTCAACGCACATCTAATTATATTGGAGGTTATTACTCACACTAGTAATTATTTATACACTGTGTAGGAATATGTAATATGGAAAGGGAGGGGAGACCACAACACGCTGATTGGAAACTAGAAAACTGCTAATTTGGGGTATTTGATGTGGAATTGGTGCAATTCACCAAAGACATACATTTTCTTCTGCCCTTTACTAATGACCTTTAAGGACTTCTAGTTGTAGTGACTCACTTTTAATATTTGTTTACCCACACAGAGATTTTGGAGAGCTGCCCAAAAATAAAGAACCTCTGGAAAAAGTAGGGTAGACTTACAGTATAATATTCATCAGTATCTTTTTCAGATTTGTCCCACTGACCAAAGCCATAGACAGTTATTTGACTGAAAAATACTGAAAAATGGCCTACATAACCTTCTGTAACACTTAACTCTAGTTTGCAACATTATATAGGTTGTGGTTCAGTCGAGGCCCCAGCACTTTAGTTCTAGTTTTCCCTGTTCGCTGTTATCTAGTGTTAGCATGCTAAGATTTTGTTAATTAGCACAAAACTCCTAGTACAGCTGAGGCTCATGGGAATCCCTTTAGCTTCGCAGGTATTTGGTCATAAAAGAAAGTATTGGACAGATTTGAAAAGTCAGAGGATCACCAGTGTGATGGGAACATGGGTGCCTGTACCAAATTTCATGGCAATCCAAGACATTTCACTCTATACCATAAATGTCAACCTCATCATGGTGGTGAAAGAAAAGTCAGGTGATCACAAAAGTCATGGAGGCCATAAATGTCAAATTTCATGGCAGTCCACAAAATAATGATATTTCAGTCTGGGCCAAAGACAAACCGGCAGCCCAACATTCTCATATAGAGTCACTCCACAAGTGATGCTAACACAATGTATTTATTTAAGATTATTAAATAAATATGTTTCTGTGTGTTGTAATGGAGTGGTATAATTCTGCAGGGTTTCCGAGGGGAGAAAGGAAGGGAAGGACCACCAGGACCTGATGGTAAGCCTGTAAGTGCTGATCCGTTCCCTCTACTGCACCTTTTTCACCTCTTCATGCTGTTTCCACCTGACTGCAGGACACCTGCTGTTTGCACATGATGGAATCAGTGATAGTTGTCTCTGTCCCCAGGGTAAGGACGGGAATCCTGGGGAACCTGGCTTTCCTGGATTACCAGGGACGAAGGTAAAAAAATACATTTGAACAAACAGTAAAAGTCACAATATCTGCTTGGATTTTCTGTGTCACTGCCACAGGAAGAGGAGGAATAAATTACAAAATCCATTTAATGTAACATTTGGAAGATCATTACTGGAATGATGCTTCAGATTTCCATTATCATCCACTACAAAGTACATAATGGATTTTTAAAGTGATAACACTGCTCGTTCAGTTTGGTGAATGCATTTCTGACTGTGATTATGAACTCTTACACACTGTCCTCCATGGCTGGGCAGGGTGAAGATGGCCCTGCAGGACTGAGAGGGGAGCCTGGTCTACAAGGTGACAAGGTAAGTCCATAAGCAGCGATTGTATCAGTATTGTGTTTTTTCTGATCTGCTGCCTTACACCTTATTCTACTGATGTCGCTCAGGGAGACAGAGGGGAGCCAGGCTTACGGGGAGAACCAGGACCCCCGGGACCCAAGGTGAGACTACTTTTGTTGATCTCATTATAAAGATATTTACCAGGCAACGATCTAACAACTTCAATCATAAGTCGTTATATGTTGGATGCCCCCTGGCAGCCTGATAGTTCATGTGCATACCACATAACTGCAACGTGTAAGGTTCATCTGTCTGGAGCTTGGAACCATTCCTGCCGTTTGTGTCAGGCATTGAGGGAATTTCCTTTGATAATATCATCTCATGTCACACTAGCTTTGCTACATTAATGTATCTACATGCTAGAGGCACTGAGAGTAATGTATTGTCCCGCAGCTGTTAGAGGGGCTGCTGCAATTTGTAGCTGCTATAATTTACATATATATATACATATTTGCACACTTGTACACACTGGTGCAGACACGTAGTGCCTTGGCCTGTCCCCACTGTGACTACTGATGTACATGCTTGAATATCCCATAGTGATGTTTAGTGACTTTTTTGTACCACTTGTAATGGCTAGAACAGAATCATTTTATTACCAGTACACAAGCATGCATAATGGTAATCTGGATCCAGTGATCATTACCTTTTTATTTCATTTTTATGTTCGTATCCAGGGTCCTCCTGGTATCAGAGGTGAACCAGGACCCTCTGGAGAGGCTGGATCAGTGGTAAGAGCTAGTTCTCTTTAACAGCTGTAATAGTATTTAATTATGTGTCTACAGCGTCTATTAAACTTGGTTAACTGACATTTAGATGATGTAAAAGTTTGAAATCTGAGCTGTCAGTTCATTAAAGGGAAACATCATGACAAACTGAACAACCTAACCACAGGAGCCCAGATGCACAGTAAATAATTCTACTATGAGCAGAGAACACAACTCTAATTCTGGTGGTTTGGTGTTGTGGTCCTGCATAGTGTGTGTGTGTGTCTGTGTGTGTGTGTGTTTGGGATTTGCACAGAAGTCTTTGCAGTCTTAGCAGTGAGACCGATAAATACTGTAACACTGTTGGGTTTGTCTCTCAGAGTGTGTTTGTTGTCGACCAGGGGGAGCCAGGACTGCCAGGCACCGGTGGAGTGGTCGGTCAAACAGGACCAAAGGTCAGTGTGGACTGTAGATACGGGGAGATCAGGTGGGAGACACACATTACACTCTGTGATTGTTGAACATCTCACGACAAAACCACAGGCAGTAATACTGTGTGCTGCTGTAACAGCCTGGCTGCAGGGATTCGCTCCCATTCAGCCACAAGAGCATTAGTGGCAGGGTTTACTTTCCTTGGAAGTTTGTGAATTTGAGAAAAGTTTTTGAAAATCGACATAAGTAGACATGGGTCATTGAAAGTGCTTGAATTTCTATATTCTATGCAAAAATAGACATTTAATCTTTTCTGATCTTCATTGAATTTGATGTTTATGATGGTGTGGGACCCTGTAGCGAGGGTCATTGATGTATCCAATAAGGCCTGATTTGAAGTCAGTGTCCCAGTTCTGACCTTAACTATTCAAAATACTTGTGTACAAAAGTACACAAAGAACTGTATGTATCCAAATACATACTGTACAGTGTACAGCAACCATCTTTTTCTACTCATTTTACTGTTGTATGAAGATTTACTTACTGACAGGTGGAACTAAAATAACATAATTTAGATAAAAATTAAAAGCAAAGTTCTTTGCTAAAGTTCTCACTACTTAGAGGCTATAAATTTTTTTTAAGATCAGCGCGATTGATTTGCAGTAAATGGAGGACAAAATGATAAAACATCAGTGTGGGTCCTTTTTGCTGTATGACATATCTGCAAGAATCTAAAGTTGTGCACACAGGACAATGAAGAAGTTCTAGTCCTAAACACCAACAATTCATTTCCTGATCATAGCCTATTGTTTGATATAGCCTTAAAAACCTTTTCTGGAGCCACACGAAGAGATTTTAAAGCTGGCAGAGTGTCAAACAGAAACTGTGGCACACTGGGTCACTGAGATGTCCACTGTTTTTCTTTGTACCCTGGTGCAATGAAGGGCAAGTGAGTAGCTTCCTTCCTGTGCCTCTAAGTCAACACTTTCCCTGGGTTAGGCATAAAAGTATCACAGAGATGAACAGACAGTCTGATGTGCACCAGAGTTCAGACACACAGTCAATCTGGAAAAACTCTCCCCTTCTGTCACTTAATGAAGGTATCACCACTGCAGGAGCGCAGGCCCTGCACTGTACGTTGAGCATGTGATGTCCCGCTGTGGTAACTTGAAAAGAACTAGTTTCTAAATGAAAGAGCACACGCTCACATCTGCAAGCATGTGAGCACGCCCACCAACTACTAGTGTGATGCTATTTTGAGTCTTCTCTGAACTCCTTTGAGTGTTGTACCAGTTTGACTTGCAGCCACACTGCTCAGTAATTTAGGACCCTTCCTGTTATCATAATAAACTACTTTCCCCAAGGATCTGGAAGTGTTTTACACCAACTGGAGGGTGGTGGTACACAGGAGCTGAATCAGCCCACAGTTGGTGTCCATGTGTGGATATGTGGTGGTGGCGGTGTGGAGGGAGGGCAGTGTGTTTAGGACAGACACTGAGCAACTGTTGACTTACTTTTGAATGACACAAACACCAACCAACTGACAACCAACTGGAAGACTTGTTTTTGCTATTGTGCATATGTTTTTTTTTTTTTTTTTTTGAAGATTGATACCACTCTATGTTACCTGTGTTAAATATAAGGCTACCATCAGTAGCTAGTTAGCTTAGCTCAGCATAAAGCCTGGATAAAGGGGTGAACTGCTAGCCTGATTCTGTCCATTGGTAATAAAATCCATCTGAAGGCACCTTAAAAAAACCTTTAACTGTTTAAAAACTGGCATCCAGATTATTTGTTGAATCAATATATTGACAATGCATGAATTTCACATACGTCTGCAGAATTTTTATAATGAGTGCCTATGCAGAATATTCACTTTGTATGTTTTACAATAATAAAACTGCAGCCAAAAAAATGAAATATCTCACATCAAAGCTGATCAGCGTTGATATCAAGGATTAGATGGGACATGAGCTCAACTCCAGTGCTTTGAAGGCCCATCCTCTGCCCTAACCTCCACTCCCTGACCCCCTTCTGCTACATTAACATCACACTACTTCCTGCATTAGTATGTAATGTTACCACTGGAAGTACATAAAGTGCTGTTGGAAGTAAGCTGTGTATAAACACTGGAGACAGGGTTGTTAGATAGTAATTAAAGAGACTATTATGACTATTATTGGCTTTATGGTGGTTACTAATTGTCATGGTTGCAGTCGTTTACCTTGGCTTTGCTCCTGAACTGCTTGGGGACCAGTCAGTGGTGGAAATGTGTAATGTAGATAAAATTGGCTCCATCCCATTTAGCTGCAGCATTAAAATACAGCTTAGTAGTAATGGTCCAATAGTATAATACATTGTAATCGAATGAAGGCCTTTAATTGTAAAGGAGTATTTTTCATTATGTGTTCTGCTCAGTTTGATTAAAGTGCTTTGAGGGTATTTAGTAAGTTGTTGCAGAGCATATAAGTATATGAGTTATAATGAGAGCATAATCTGGCACATTACATCTGAACTCTAATGGTATATGTTTAGCAATTAGAGGCCGCCCATGGGTCCATCATTTCATAATCTGTCCATGTTAATAACTTGTTAAATGTCTAACTGGCTGTTTCCAGCTACTGTCTTGCTGCTAGCTGCATCTCCTCTGATAATCTCATTACTCAGTACATAGCTAAACACAAATGCTTGTCAGACTGGCAGCACTACCAGATGGTAACTTATCACAGATTCCTGCAGCAAGCTGGTGTTGACCAGATGTTAAGTTGCATCACAGATGCCGCAACACCAACAAACAGAGAGAAACTCTCCCCACAACAACGTCAGGGAACATTGAGCGTCTTAATGACTAACAGGAAACAGTCTGACGGTAATTGCTTGTTGAGTAAAATGCTAAGGTTAAAAGGGTACAGTTTAAAAGAAGAGATTTGCCTAGACTGTCTTCAGACTGAGGGCTGCTGGGTTCATGTGTCCAGGTGCATTATTATAGTCATAAATTTCATTTTTTGGCACTTCATAGCATGCTAGCTGTGACATTTCTTCTCGCACTGATCTCTCTTTCTCTCACGCTTTTCCTGTTATGACACCGTAAATCATAAGGTATCAGATGCGATATGTTTGCTATGAATCAAATTTTCCCCTGCTTTGACTGAACTGGCCTGTTATGAATCGCTGCAGCAAACATATCAAATTTTTTTGGCTGCGCTTATTTGGAGTATTTTGGGGAACACATGTTAGTTTTTCTCTAATATATGTTGAAGTCTGACAAGGACATTTACCTTGGAGCAGTCAGAATATAAATACACCACAGCTGAGCTGAAAGGGCAGCAGGTCTAACAGCGTCTCAGTTCAGTCAAAGCCTGTACATCTTTCTGCAGCCACAGTCAGATGAATCTGCAGCATTTCAGGCAGATTTCACAGAGATAGTAATCACATACAGCTTCATCGGAGAAAACTGTTGGACAATTAGCCGTGTTAAAGACTTTCTCAGCTGTGTTTGTGAATGAGTTTTTGTCATCCTCTTCTGTTGTCTGGTGGTGATCAGGCTCTGAGCTCTATAAGGGTTTCTGTGACTGATCCCAGTATTGAATGTGCTTTTAAAAACACAGGAGTCCTGCAAAACACTTTGTGTACTGTTAATTCATGATTTCAGCTCATAACAGTCACATATAAAATGAATTCCTTGGGTGATATCCAAAATTTAATATCTTGATACAGTCCAGCCCAAATATCATGATGTACTATATTATCACAGGGGTTTATAATATCATTATATTATTGTATTTTATGTTTAAGTGGTGCCACTAAACAGCAGTTTTGTTGTCACATGCCAAGGTACAATGTACAGTTAGCAAAGCAGTGAAATGAGGGTCGGACTCTGCAGCGGGGCAGACTTTGCAAAACTGCTAAATCTTTTTTTCTTGATATTATGGAAATTGTTGCATATGGCAGGAAACATCACAATATTATCGAATATGAGTCCAAGCCTGTTAGATTTTCAAGTTTAGAGGCACTCAAGGCCCAATGAAGTCCTCAATATAAATCCAACACCATAGATAAGAGGTTTAACCAGAGATACTGAAGTCCCACTAACTACCCCCCCAACCTGTTCAATTACCATTTCTATAAACTTTATGTGTGATAAAATGACTTCGTGATGAGGCTGACAGGGCTTGATTGGCATGGAGCAGTTCAACGTGACTCACGTCTCCCACATTATTACACAACATTACAGACTAAGTGCTGTTTCAGAGTCCCTCCATAGCCTTTATTTATTTTGTTGGCTTAAATGAGCTGAAATTTGGAGTCTGAAATATTGGAATCAGTTGATTGAAAATCAAGCATTTGTTATTTTGTACTGGGAAAACTGGGAACATAACCTCAGTGTCTTTAACTTACTACTGGACTCAGCATGGACATGTACTAAGGAAATAAATGAAGGTCAACTGAAGACACTCAAGTGGTTACCAAAGCAGCAGTGACTGAGCTGTGGGGAACTTTGTTTGATTGGCTTAAAAAGTTGTTAATAGTAACCTAAGGCATAAATACATGAAACCTTTTTGTGCATTAATGTTCATCCTTGACCTTTGGGAACAAAATATGTTGAAGAGAATCTTAGCTCAAAGGTCTACTTGCCAATAATGTGAAGCTTTGTGGTCTGGACTGACAGTTCTTCATTCAGAAACTCCATCCACTGACCTTTTAGCTCACATCCTCTTCACCATGAAGCCTGTTTGCGTGCTCCATTTGAAGGAAGGGAATTTAACTGTAAAGCCCCCTGAAATTGTAGTATTGACTCAGAAAGTCAGAGGAACTTCACCAACCCTGACCTCAAAATCCAAGATGGCTACTCTGCGTATGAACAGAAGTGAAAGCAAATAGTTATATACTGTTTATTAGCACTTCTTTCTTATTTGAGTCTCATTAAATCAGTCATACACACAGTACTGTCCAGCTCCTATCTGTGGACATGTTGCTGTAGTGTTTGCATGCACAAAATACAGCATCAACTGGTACTGCTAAAAATAAAAACAACCATCAGGCAGCAACAAAAGCTTCTGATTGGGATGTGGCTAACTTGGGTGTGACATCATTCTCAGCTCCGACATCAGACTCCCAATCCCAGCATAGAGCTGAGAGTCAGGACCACAGCTGCACAAAGGTCATGTCCTCAGGACTGTTTCTGGGGATGTGGGGATTTTAATGACCTGAAGAGGAGTTTACACTCTACACTTTCCACATGGTTTCTTTGAAACATTAATCTCACCATCATGTCGGGAGGTACCATTTACAGAGACATACAGACACTGAAAAAATAAATGAATTAACTAATCTGAGAAAAGTGTTTTGGTGTCATGTCGAAGTGTTTTTAGGGAGATGTGGTTCATACAGAAACTTTTGAGGCACAACAAACTTTCCAAAAACCCACAGCCTTGGTATTACAGATGTCAGTGCTGTGAAAACTGTCTCATCAGAATAGGGCCTGTAAATAAGCCTGAAATTATATCAGTTCCCATATAACTACAAAGGAGTGAACACCCAGTCATAGTAAAATAGTAAAAACAAAAACAGATGAAACAGATGTGATCTGTGCAGAACCAAATTAGCTCCCCGTGTGGTCACCGCCTGAGGAAACATCTCCTATCGACTGTAAAGAATTTCTGCCTACTCATCCATGACAGCTACATTGAATGTTAATGAGGCCTAAACTTAGATATACTATACAAGGCCTCAGGCTGTCAGCAAGGTCTTTAATCACACACACACACACACAGAACTGCTGCAGCAACATATGTCAACTTTTAAGCACTTTGGGATTTGATGTTTCACACTCAGCTGTATGGTTATGATGGTTGTAGGTCTCTTATTATCATCAGGCATTGAGATTTCTACACCCAGGATTATGGATTTTTAGATGCAGCTGTGTGAGGTTTTCATGTCACAGAGAGATAAATATAGTGTATATCACACGCTCTATCCCTGTAATTACCAGTAGTATAACTGTTACCTGTATGGAGAAATTTGAAAAAATGTTCAAGCGATCAAAATAGAATTTCTCTCTTCCCCATTCTTTTAAAACACCAAGACAAGATAAAAGAATTAACCCCATTAGCATCAAGTGTAACGAAAGAGTCGGATGCTTTAAATGATGTTGCTTAAATAAGCAAATGCATGACAATAGTCATAATGTGTATACAAACTAAAGAAGCCACTGTGGGTTTATTTTTAACCCTTGTGCTTATAATTTCTTTGCAAGCTCAGAGATCTTCTAACTACATGTGTAAGTTCCAGCTTCTCCGTCCCTCAGGCTGTTCGGACCTCCAAATCCTCTGTTGTTGACCACAAGTACAGATGCACAGAGCCCCCCGGGGGTCTCCAGGTTGAGAAAGAAATTACTGATGTGGTAAACTTTGCACATACATGAATAAACTGAATGCTCAAACTCAACACAACAGAGAAGAAAACTGTAAGGATGGATAAACAATGTATTTGGAAGAAACTTAATTGATGAATGAATGAAAACATAGATTGAAACAAAAAAATTGCATAAACTATAATAGAAGCAATTTGAATAAATAATAATAATAATAATACCAATCCTACTACTACTGCTACTACTACTACTAATAATAATAATAATAACATAATTTAAAAGAGAGAATTTTGAGGATGTTTGGAGGACTGATTCATGAGTTGTATTTTCAACTTCTTGCTGCAGCCCTGTTTGCCATGTTTGCTGAATATATTATATATTGTATATTATATAAAATATTATATAAAGCCATAAAAAGCTAACATTATTTGAACTTTATTTTCCACTAGCTGATGCACACAACAGAATTTATAGGTTGAGAGTCGTGGCATAACACCGTAACCTCAGTCTTGTACTTTTGACTTTTCATCAAAGGACTGGATATTTACTAACACTGTTGACCCTCTTTTAGTCTGTTGATTCATATCTATCCAAACCTTGACGTGGTCCAACTGTCAATCTAAACCTAACGTTTAAGCAGAAAATGAAAGGGACTTCCAGAACCATGTATGCTGACTTTGCTTCCCATTAAAATACGTCCAGAACAATACATTACACTGAAGTAATCAAACGGCTGTACATCACACGTTAAGCTATTTAATGAGGTGATTAATCGTGGTGATTGTGGAGGCACATTAATTTGCAGTTTCACCCATGTAAATGCTCAGAGTGAGGCCAATGAGGCATATCCCCCGACACATACTGACCCCCCCCACCCCTGAACACACACACACAGGTTATGCTATTTATAACGGTAGAGTGCACAGACATGCTTCCTGGAGTAAAGTGACATCATTTGAGGTAAGAATTAATCAGTCAACCCTACTCTTGCTGGCAGTCTGCTTTTTTTAAATCTATTTTTGTCATGGTGGGTGGACAGATGGTCGTGTGGCACTTGGCAGGTTTTCTAAAGTTTCTATAGCGCAGGAAATGAACATGGTATAACAAGTATGAGGGAGAAAAATATATGGTCCATATAGTCTGTTGATATCTGCTTTTAATTTTAATATTAGACAGAGACAGACTGTTAAGAAATTGACCATTTATTGAAAATGATTCAACAGTTAGATTTGGTTGTAAATTTTCAGCCCTTTAAGCCATTAATAGAATAGATTAGTGCCTGAGCAAGCTGGGGTGGTGGAAGAAGTTGCGTCAGAATAATAGGTGATAAGTTTTATAATGGTACACAATCACATCGGAGGGAAACTGCACAAAGACACGCAAGGGAAGTAATATCAAAATAAAACAGGAAATCAACAAAAAGCCCAAATATTAAGTCCATAAAAATCAAAAAGAGAGTCCCCAAAGGGCAGACCATGACCCACAAGAATATGATGATGTTACCATTCAGCTGTTGGTCAAGCAGCTCATAAATAAAATAATGAAAAGCTGACACCAATCAATGTGATCAATCAGCTAATGTTACCTAGCTAAGGTTAGAGTCAGGTTACCCACTTTGCAAAGAGGTAAACATGTTTATCTCTGGAGGTATCTTGCTATGCAAACAGATCTAGCTTTAAATTTCCAGGTTTTGACCAGGTTTTGAGAGCTTTTTAGAGAGCATTTCTTTTCTGAAACAATGTCCACGTAAATCTGGATAATGCACAGAAAACACTGTCAACAATTGTTAGGGACTGTTTCTTCAGCGAACAGCAGCAGACTGGGACACTTGAGTGAACAAGCCATTTAACTGTCCAAGTCATGTAGACCTTTCTGTGTCGCATGGTAGCCGGTATGATAAAACAGTGGTTGATTGTGCCAACATCTTGTATTACCAGACGTGTAACAAGTATAACATCCCTGTGTATGAAGAGGGAGATATTTGATACACTATCAAAGACTTCCCAGAACCATCTCCCCAGCCACATCATCCACTTCCCTCCTGGGGGATCCCAAGATGTTCCCAGGCCAGATGGGATGTGTAATCCCTCCAGCATGTTCTGGGTCTTCTCTGGGGTCTCCTCCCAGTTGGTTGTGCCCAGGAAACCACTAACAGGAGGCCAGGAGCAATCCCTATCAGATGCCCAAACCACCTCAACTAGATCCTTTCGACATGAAGGAGCAGCAGGTCTCTTCTGACCACATCCTCCTCCCCCTCCTCCTCCTGCAGCCATGCTACAGGGCAAACACAGTTCGGCTTCGTGTATCTGTTATTCCATTGTTTCGGTCATGCTTCAACACTCATGAGCATTGGTGAAGGTTGGAACATAGATTGGCGGGTAAATCAAGATCTTCAGCTTCAGACTCTTCTTCCTCTTCACCCGCAGCGGTCAGGTACATTTCCTGAATGCCTGTTAAAGCTCCGCCAATCAGTCAATCTCATCTGCCCCCATGAGCCAGCCCCAGAGGCATTTGAACTCCTTCACTCAGGGCAGCAACTCACTGTTAAGTGTGATCCTCTTTTATAAAGGGGTCCGCTCATAGATAGACTCCATTGTGTGTTCTTGTTTTTCTCTACTTGGTGTCTGTATCTTTTATTGACTTTTCTTTCAGATCTTCAACTTGAATTCGTTGAGCTGTCACAGTCTTTTTGGTCTCTTTAACAATATGTGGCAGGGTGAAGTGGCAGATTAGTTTGCTTACATGAAAGGACAGTGTCAGAGCACTTGTCTATTTTCTCTTGTTCTAGACATCCAGAGATTTATGTCATCTTGTCATTTATTGGGCCGTGGTGGCCGTCTTGGCTGTGTAATTATGAGGTCTGCTGCTGGTATGGGTTTATGTGCGTAGTGCGGTGAGACACTTCAAAAGAAAACAGATGCAGTGGAGAGCTAATTCAGTTTCCTCGCTGCCAACATGCAGGGCTCTGCACTTAAAATATATGTTGGTGAGACCTGGTAACCTCTGTGTCTGCAGAGAGCTCAAACAGAGGGAAAGTGCTTTATACCTCATGGTGTCATACTTGAAATGCTGCACTGAAACAGGGCTAATTTTAGACCATAGATGAGTTCAGCTTAAGAGGAAAATTAGGTTTAAGTCTACAGCAGGTGAAAGAGATAAAAACCACGCAGACTTAAAGGTACCATATTGTATAAGGTGAGATTTCCATGTGTTTTTTGATTATAAATCAGGTCTAGGTTCTGTATTAATATCAAAGCCTCAGTCCACAGAGAGATGCACACAGCTTGTATTCAGAAACTGAGCCTTAAAATGAGCCGTCAGGACTTCTGTAACTTTGTGATGTCACAACAAAGCAACGCAGATACCGATCTCAGCCATGCCCAAGTCCAGCATACCTGGACTCACCATCCAACCTTGCAAATTTTGGTTTCTCTGAGTGTTTCCTTTTTTTCTAAATTTTAGATCATTCAGAAAACAGTCAGCCAATCAGAAGAGAGGATCTGAGCCTCTCTTCTGATTGGCTGACTGACCTGTTGTTGCTAAAGCTCCAGAGAGAAGCCTGAGAAAGGAGATGTAAAACTACACTGAGATGGTTTTGGTACCTAAAACAACAAATATATCTTCTTATGAATATCAACACTTCAAATAAAACATGTTAAAAAAGAAAAAAAAAGTTTAAAATATGGGACCTTAGTTTTAGAAGACATTATAGGACCCTAAACACAGACACGGACACCTTAATGACATTACATACTTGTATGATGTTTTCATCCATACTGTGAATTAATCAAATTGTTTTTTATTAGACTACATAAAATTATTTTATACATTTGTATTTTTTATATTTCATTAAATAAACTAGCTAACAACTATCATCAAAGTAATTCAGAACTTAAAAGACCAAATGTTTGCAGCCATGCCAGTGGCTCTGAGAGGCTATAGTTCAATCAGGAAACACTGAAGTCAACAAAGCTTTATATAAGACTTTGGCATTGGCCCTGTCAATAAGACAGATGTGTAGAGATAGAGCCCTGTAAATAGAAGCCAATCAGAGCCAACCCCCCTAGGGAGCCTTAGACTGGGCCTTTGGCGACGGTGTGGTGCTGGAGAGGTGAAGCGGCATAGACTGTAATGACAGCAGAGAGAGACAAAATCAGTATGGTGGTTTAAATGTGCTGATAATTGTATGACAGGGAACCCAGTCAAATCAATGGATAATAGTTGAGTGGTGGAGCCCCAGTGTGATGATGAAATAGTCTGACAGTTCTCTTCCCGCTGGATCTTCAAGCTAAAAGCTTCATTTAGACACAACAAAGCTTTGAGCTGAATGAGAAATGATGTCTGTCATCATGTTTAAGTAAGTTAACACCTGTAGTGGTTTAAGCAGAAACATGTCTGACACCGGCCTTAAGACCTTCAGGCATGCTATGAACCATAATAGGGAACATGGAGCATATGTCATGTTGAAAAGAAGGCCATAACTCAGGAGCTTTTTAACGTAGAACATGCAGTGGAACATGAGCATACCCCTCACTTAGCATTCAGCTACGAGGTGGGGTCATATCTGAATTCATTTTATACTTCAAGCTAAGCCTTTACAATCCTGAATGAAACCTGACCCCTGAGGCTGCTGTAGAAAAGACCACTACAGTTACAATATCATGTAACTTGACAAATGAACGGACTGCAGCATCAGATAGCACATGTTTTACAGCTTGTTTCACATGGATAATGCCAGTGCCAGTGTACTACAGTGGTGCACACTGGAACCTGGTCACATACCACTTGCACTGTAATACATTCACCAAACATAGTTAAACAGTATATAGAGGTCTTGCGGATGGTTTAAACTTTATTTGCATGTTGTGTTGTGGCTCAAAATGTGTTTGTTTGGTGCCAAGCAATTTCATTTTAACAAGCTGCAGGGTTGCTGCAAGATCTCTGAACACAGGACTCTCCCCACCACAGGCTGCCCATGCGTCAGTAATGTACCACTACCAGAGACACTACCTCACGACATGTCAAATCCAAGCTTTCCCTTTAAATTCAACATTACACAAATTCAATAGACATTAGCGAAGTCAAGCTTTTTCTATATGAAGGTATAGATAACAGGTCAGAAGTGTAAGATCAAACATTATTAGGTTTATGTCTGAACATTTGATATTGGAAATGGAAAAGCCTCTCAGTTGCATGTGGAAGTTAATTCTTGACCTTTGGATCAGTATGTGTGACGCAGTGATCAACCACATTTGTATTTTTAATCATCAAATGGAAACACTGGGGTCATGTGACGACTTGAACCTTTTTAATCCAATGAGTTGCTTTATAGCATGTATCAGGTTTAGAAAGTGACCAAGAGTGCACCACGACTCATAAAGCTACACAGTGGTCATCTAAGCTAAATGCTAACATCAGCATGCTAACATGTGAGGAAGAAAATCTACATATGCAACATACATTCTCTTTGAAGGGACATTTGCCATTACACGTCTGGGGCAATCCCAACCAAATGTCGCTCTCTCTCATTTCCCCTCCCCTGCTGCTCAGAGTCTCCTGATCATACTCCTTTGTCTACCCTCCCCGTCTCCGCTCCCCTGCTGACCAGAGCCTTGATCATACTACCTGAGTGTCATGCCTTTGTCCTTTTGTTTCTTTGTCTCTGACCTTGTCTGGGAGCCATCCCTGCCCCCCTACTGAGTTCACCCTCCTGTAAGACAGTTACCTGTTGTTCATGACTAACCAATACACATCCACTATACGATCCATTCATGAACTGTCTGTGACCACACCTGGGGACAGGGTATATCTGTTCACTGGCCCTGCATTCTGGGGCAGTTCCTGATACCAGACCCACTCTGTGTCGGTAGGCTCACCATGACCTGGAACTCCAATAAACTTACACCACCACAGCAAACTTGGAACTAGACTCTGAGTTTTCTTTTCCTCAACACATGCTTGCAGTAATAACGCTAACATGCTGATGTTGCTGATGTTCGTCATAAACCAACATATCTGACAAATTAAAATTTCGACCTGATAATGGTGCTAGATGAATCATGGAGTCCATCCTGAGGGGTCATGACTTACTGAACTAACATCACACTCATCACTGCGCCAAAACCCCCAAAATCCAGAGATATCTTTTTAGGGTCTTGCAAGAATCGGAGCATGTCCAGTCCAGACTTCATCATATATGGGTCATGGTTTGAAATATCTGGGCATCACATTGTCACATGATCTTCACTAGATCCAATGCTTGTAGAAAATAGATCTGTTCATACAAATTGATCATTTCCAGAATGATGTTTACTCATTGACATTGACAGGCTTTGCTGTTTGAGTTTTGAACATTTTCCAAGCTGAGCCACATATAATATATAATATAAAAATATAAATATTTTTTTGTTTTATCGCAATCACATGGATACAGAAAGAAACTCGCACAAAATCATTTCATTTATTCATGTGTTCTTTCAATCATTCATGCAGAAAAATCCAACACAAAATAACACACCACAGAAACTATTTAAGTACTGTAAGCAGGTCTCTAAAGCAGTTTATATGTATATTCTTCTGATCTTATCAGTCATGTTGTTCTATACAGAAATATCTGACTAAATGATGATGATCAGATGACAGACACTATACAACCACTGCTACGCTGTGGAACATATTTAGAAGACCTGATGTAAAGTGAAAGGTACTGACATGTCTGTTGTTTTTCCTCAGGGACAGAAGGGAGATCCTGGTGCTGCTGGAGCTCAAGGTGCACCGGTGAGTTGACACCCATTATCTGTACTTGGCTTTTGTATTAAGGAGGACTGCATGAAGTGGTTTTTTACGATATAAGCATGTCATTTGCTAAAGGGCTCAGGTATTTGATATTAGAGCTGAAATATGACTCTGTAATGAATATACAGCAACTACAATGGTCATAAAAAGATAAATGTATTAATGCAAATTATGAGTGAGTGCCAAGTGTTTATAGCAGTGGATAAATGCAGAGGTGGCTTAGAAAACATAATTCCTGTTAAATCAGTGTAAACTAGTTTTTAAGTGGTCCCATAAAGTTTTGAAGGGAAGAATAATCAGGACGCAAACATGAGAGCTGAGATTCATTGCTGCTTTTACACACTGCTGTGTTCTAGTAAACTCGCCACACACACACACACACACACACACACATACACAAACACACACAAAAAAAACAGAGTTGCTGATTTCTATCAGGTGACATTGACTATATTTCTCTTTAAATTTCTCTTGGAACCATCCGTGCAAAAAAATCTTTGACCATATTTTCATAACAAATGTATTTCATTATCCTGTGATGCTTGTTTTAAAAACCACATATATCCCGACTGTTGAAGGCCATGATAATCAAATTAGATGGTCACTCCACCGGTTTTAATTTTACCACAGTGAACTTTCTGGTCATTGGGAGCACTACTCAGGTCTTTAAGGTCCCCAGTGGCTCTGAATGAGCTTTGTCAATTCTGAGAAAACAACCTGGAAGATCTCATCAGGGTTATCGCAGCTTGGCCCTGGAAAGTACATATTTATCACAGAAAAACATGCGTTACAAACAGCAGGTATGGAGTTTGAAACATGCGGGCACTTACCACTCATGCAGGATCTAATGCGAGGCAGGGTTGAGTTGTATTATGGGAAGGTACTGATAGGATCTAGTGCTTTTTGAACTCGTTCTATATCGCTGACTAAAAGTCAGGAAGACTTATATACAGTATACGTGTGTGTGTGTCTCTGTGTGTGTGTATCTATTTATATATATATATGAGCAAATTACAGAATACAACTTCTGTACTGTTGAAAGAAGTAGATGTGACTTTAAGAGCAAGAGCAATTAAATGTCTCTGGTTCACTGCCATTCTCATGCTAGTAGTTGTATTTATGTCTGTTGAACAACATGTTTAGCCAGGCAGCATTATGCCCACCCTACTGTAAATGCAGCTCACAGAAGATATGTTTGGAGCAGCACACTGTAGGTACAGGAATGTACTAGATATAAATGAACTTTGACAAAATATACATATGGCTGTTCTGTAGGTTGAAGAGCCTTTTATATCCGGCAGTGAAAAGATAAACACAGGTTTATTCATAAGTCACCATTTATTACTGCAGGTCCTCAGGCTAAGAGGCTCTCTGGAACAACATCACTGAATGTTACACTATGTTTATGTCTTTAAATGTTAACACTTTTACATCCTATGTCTGCAAGAGTCAGACTGCTAAACTCATCACTGTCACACCCCACAACCACACACCCACACTTTATGGAGGGCTACACGAGCACACATAGAGATACATTACAGGCAACACACACGCAGGCACGCATGCACGGCCGCACGCACCCACACACATCTTGCTGAGTCGTGGATATCTGTCTTGTCAGTAGCCGACAGTATTGCGTGCAGAGCAGCTCCCCACTGCATCCCAAATCAAAACCCTCCCTTCTCAATCAAGCTGATGTTTACATGAAACACTGAGAGACAAAAACTATGAATGCAAGTTTTATTGTTGTAAATAGTTTTACTATACTACACTGTCCCAGCTGTAATTGCCTTGTAACTGAAGCTGCATAAAACTGTCCCCATGACGGTGTTTGATTATCACACAAACAGGCAAACAATGCTTAATGTAATGAATCTAGGCTAGCAGCAAGCCAGCCTGCCTCTGAAGTATCTACAGAATAGTTTGGATAAAAATAGTCCAGAATAATCTTTTCCACTGAATATTCTGCCAATATGTGCATCCAGAAAGTTTTCAAACCTGCATATACACACACAAAACTGCACGATGGATATTTAATGGACTGCACACAATACAAGTAGTAATAGTTTAAAATACCTTTGCCAGCAATGACAGCCTCAAGTCTGATCCTACATACTTGCACACCTTTCTTTTGAAAGTTTCTCCCATTTGTCATGGCAGAATCATTCAAGCTCAGTGTCATTGACAGGTCTCTCCAGACATGCTCAGTTGGGTTCAGGTCTGGCTGGACCACTCCAGGAGTTCACAGGAGGTTTCCCAAATCCACTGATGTGTTTCTGTTATGCCTTTCTGCATCCATCTGTCCCTCTGTCCTGACTAGTCTCCTAGTCCCCGTCACAGAAAAAAACAACCCAAAGCATGATGCTGCCACCACCTTGTTTGATCTTAAGGATGCATTAATGATGCTCAGTGTGTGGTTTCCTCCATACACGCTGTTGAGAATTGTGACCAATGGTGAGGAATGGCTTTCATCTGACCTCCCATATAGTCCTGATTGGCAGTGTGCTGCCCTGATAGTTGTCAATTTGTAACTCCACAAAGGAAGTCTGGATCTTATTCACAGTAACCATTGGATTCTTGGTTATCTGACCAAGGCCCTTTGACTCTGATTACTCAGTTTGGCTGGGTGGTCAGATCCAGGGTGGTTCCAAACCTCTTCCATTTCAGAGTGATGGAGCCTACCATGCTCTTCTGCACATCCAATGCTACAGAAATTCTCGTGTATCCTTCCCTAGATCTGTGCCTCATGGTTTGGTTTTTCCTCTGACATACACCATCAACGGTGAGACTTTATATAAACAGGTGTGTGTCTTTCCTAATTATGTCTAAGTTCAGTTAAGGTTCAAGTGCTCTACTCCTCTTTTTGTGAACAGCTAAATCGAACACACAGTCTTTAATGCATTACGATGAATTATTGAACTTCTCATTTAACTCTAGGTGAGATGGCAAAGAGGCTTATTCCCCAAAATGTATTTACACACCCAGTCAGAATTTACAGACATACAAAGAGAGACACAGATAATTTACAGTCATACAAACCAAACATTATTAAATCTCTGTTTTTTTTGTTTTTTGTTTTTAACTAATTCCACTTAATTTCACCCATAAATGTGGCTATTGTGACTCAATGGGTCATGCTAAATTTACACTCACCACCTCCACTGAAACAAGGACATGTGCACAACGACATATATCAGGACCTCCTACAGCTTTCCAGAAAACGATGATTTTTAAATGAAGCATTTCAAATACTTGTCTTTGAGTCTGATTAAAGGAAAACACAGAAAGTAGCCACCTGGAACAGCTATAAAAAGATTTTTTCCTTTAAAGCCCGGTGCTTCTTGTACATCAAAGATGTAACTCTGTGCAACTGAAAAGCTTTCAAAGCCGTGTTGTTTCTTCCAAATATTTCTCAGGCAGAAATGCACATCTGACTAATAAAATCAATGTCCATTTAATGGCGTTATAACATCAAAGACAAGGCTTCAGCATCGCCACAGGTGGAGGTCACCATAACAACAAAAGCCCTGACATAAAGCAAAATGTCACGAACATATAATGCTCTTAGTTTTTCTCATACTGAATACAGTATGATTTAGTGGTTCTGTAAACAAATGAAAAATGAATTATTCATGATTCACAGCTATTGTTCAATCCCAAATATCCAAGTTAGCTGAAGCATTTTAACTCCTCTGTTACTCCGATCCTCCTCTCAGTTCATCTGTCATCCCACCCTTCTCTGCTCTGCCCTCTGCTCGCCTCTGGCTGAAGGTATGATGATGATGATGTGTCAATAACCAGGGTCTGCTAAAGACAGATCATGTATCCTCATCCATCCGCAGACTTGCGGGTACGCTGCTGAGAGATGGATGAGTGAGACGAATGTTACGATGCAGGGCCCGCTTCTTTGCTAATGTGTTTGTGAATTTTTCCTCGGTAAAATATTTATCACCCTCATCGCTGCTCCTGTTTTTACCAGAAAAACTGACGCATCTCATATTTCATCTCGTGTTTAACGTCACATTTCGTTCCTCCATGGTCTGACAAACCATTTGAATGAAAATTAGAAACTATTTGTTCGATCTGACGCTGAAATAAGACATTATATCTGTAAATGATTGAGACAAAGATTAGGAGAGGACAGCAGAGAGCACACAGGATGTCTTTTTGATGATAAAAGCCCCACTGTTGTGAGCAAAGTAAAGCCACCATGTCAGACACCTGCTGATATGTGGATGCATCAGATTTATTTTAAATCCCAGGGATTACACTTTATAACTTTACTTTATCACACGTACTCACACAGTGAACTTATCCGTAGTGGAATCATCAGTGCAGATTCACATAGTCTGAATGTAAAGCACTTTGATCCTGCAGTATGATCCATTTGTGTTTGCATATCAGGTGGAGAGTCAATGCTTCAAAACAGCAGCCTTTCCAGAACCACTCATTAACCATAAGCTTACATCTGACAGATAATACATATATAACAAGACACTGCTTAATATAATTCTTCTTTATATTTGCTCACTACGGTTATATAAGTACCATCTGTCAGGTTTACATGACAGTTTCAACATTTTGTGGTTCTATTGTCTGTGAAAAATGCAAGGACTAGACATTTTTTTAAAATTAAAACCTAAATGTAAAATTGGATCCATAATAAAATTTAATTAAAGTTCAAATGACTGATTGTGTTGTGAAACGTGTTTGGCTTCTGTTCTTCCTGCAGCAGAAATCACAGAAATGCAGTTGGTTGTGTTTTTTTTTCAGTTTGTATAATCACTGAAAGCTTGTGCTGGAACGGAGGAGGCGCATGTTGATTAGCTGGACTATGCTAACTGTGCGCCAACGGACCTTAAACCTGTATCAATCAGGGTAGTGCATTAAGGTGTAAGCACAATATTAATTATGTTGATATGGCTAACATATTAGCAAACAGTTTAATGTTTACACATCCAGCAGACATGGAGCAACATTACCATTTATTTGTTGTGTTTTTAGCCAGTAAATGCGAGAGTGTTGCAAAAAGAAAAGCGAAAAAAACCTGCCTCTTTAACTGCTGAGTACTGCACCGTGTTGGCTGGCTAACCTTGTCAGTCTGCTGTTAGGTGTGGAGCGGGCAGTGAACAGTGGGTTTATCAGAGCTGTTCATGGAGAATGCTCCGACTGGAAACGAGTTTGATGAAGTGAGAAGTGAGACCATAGTGAACCCATAACAGTAAAGCTGTGGGCTGTAAAACCAGAACGATTAGCTGGCCGTCCGTAAAGAGGCTCTGCAGAACTGAGAGGAGCTGTGGAGTCCAGGGATGATTGTCTGTGATGATACGGTGGCACTGACCTGTTCCACATTGCAATTAGTCATTTGACCACTGTTAACAGGCTATAACATCATTGATTAGAGCAGCTTTAACCAATCAGAGTCTTCTGGGGACTGCAATGACAGAAAAAGATTTCTACAAACCAACACACAAAAAAATGTATTTAGTGAAATGGTGCTTCTTCAGGGACCAGCCCTGGTTCTTAGAAATGATCTTTCTATACATCTAGAGTACAATAGCAACAATATATTTATGAGTCATGTCTGTGGTTAGCAACAACAGCACTTGGTTAAGGTTCAGGTTCGATGGTGGTTTTTGTTAATTATAAATAAGCATGTTGAGGTCAATGTGATTTTTTTCTGTGTTAAACCAGACCACAGAGCTGTTAGTGATTTAACATAACCGCTACAATTGGACACTGTACTGCAAGATTGGATATTTTGGTCGAAAACAAATATATTGTCCTTGAACATCTTACTGATAAATTCAGTATCAGCATTTTCAGCGATTTGCCACATATGTAAATGAACAACATACTGTATGCTCATTATGTTCATAGAAAAACGTAACCTGGTCACAATTATATTTCAAACAAAATGTGTTTGCTGTTGCAGTTCTGTTGTATAGAAATGTCATTTCTAGGAGACAGGGTTGCAGGGATGGCAATTTTTCTGCTACATGCCATATTTGCAAATATAATCATGAAAGAATGGAGTGATGAAGGAGCCGTGTGATGCTTTGTCCACAGGTTTGAAATGGAGCCTTCAGGCACATGTGTAGTAGAAGTTCGAGCAGCTGCAGCTCAACACCTGGACTGGTTTAAACTGAACCGTATCTGAGCTTGAAGGCTCATTCCCGACCTTGGAAACAGCAGTTTACAAAACAGTATCTATTCAAGGTCCACTTACCGTTGTTGTTGTTCTGGAGCTTCCAACCATATCACCCAGACTTCATTAACATAATTAAGTGAATAATTGGACCTTGAGGTGAGACTCTTTTACCAACTGCTTTTTCTGAGTTCAAGAATAAGCTGTCAAGTTGAACTCTCTGGCCAACATCGCTGAGAAATCTTAGAGCTGCTCACCATAATGAGCAAACTTTGATCATGAAGACTGTGTGATGTGGTCAAAAGCTCCAGAACAAGCAAGTAACCTTGAGTGGAGATTGGGATCATATCTGTTCCATTGCATAGTTTAAAAATCATGACCACATGTGTCCAGTGCACGCTCTGTGAAAGAGTATCAGTGAGTGCACCAAACACATAGAAACAAGTAAATAATATGTATGTTGTATATGCAGTCAGCACCTGAATCTGAAAATGTAACACTGAAGACAACATAATCATAACCCCTCACACACGAGTCCGAGGTTTAGAGTCTGTGCCAAAGTTTCAAGAGACTGTGATGCTAATGGGCAGAGAGACTGGGGGACTGGGGACACAGTGGTCTCTGTAATAAAAAAAAAAAGTCCAACAATGACACAGTGAGTTTTATAAGGTTGCTGTGTCAGAGCCAGCAGCCTGGTCTGCTCTGTCCCCTGCTGCATCAGTGAATAGTGGAGCTTACTTCCTCATGAGAGCACAGTGTAACAGCTCAAACACACACACACACACACACACACACATACTTGTACTTCTATCTTTGTGAGGACACTCCTTGATATAATGCATTCCCTAGCCCATTACCCTAACCTTAACCATCACAACTGAGTGCCTAACCCTAACCCTGACCCTAACCCTAACCCTCGTGTGCCCGTGCCCCTCGTAGCACTCTTAAGAGTGCTGCGTATTTTACTTAACCTAACTTTAACCTAAACCTAATTCTAACCATAACTCTAAAACCAAATCTTAACCCTCAAAATGTGATTTGAAGGTGTCTCAAAAAGTGAGGACCGGCCAAAATGTCCTCACTTTCCCAAAATGTCCTCACTCTGTTAGTAAAATACTTTTTTTGGTCCTTACTATGTAGCAAGTACAAGTACATACACACACACACACCCTACCTATTTACCTTATAGATTAGTAAAAACACTCATTCCCATCTGGTAATTTTATTTTCAGTCAACTGAATTTCCATGAAAAATATTTTTCTTTTCTTTCCAATGCCGATTATTTGATTGTTTTGTGTGTATATATATATATATATATATATATATATGTAATTGTTGCTGTTGGCTATAGTTTCAGATCTTCTCTTATCTTATCCTCATCTACCTCTTGGCAAAAAAGTGAATCAGCATATTTCCCAAGATGTCAAACTATTCCTTTAAATTAAATCTACATTCATCTGTGGATCTGTGCATCATACTGCACCTCCATAATTGCGAGAGGAGGAATCCACATCTCCTGAAACCTCCTGCAGCCAAAAATGCTGTGTTCCAAAGCAGCCTCCAGGATTATGGCAGCACAATATGCAGTCAGTTAGACAGGTCCAGTCGCCTGGGGAAAAACTAGGCATTCAAATGTGTGTCCTGTTGCTGTCCTGGAAGGCACTGTTAATACTGAGTGGATTATTCTGGTGAAATAAAGTAAGCCCTAAATCTTCTCACTTGGGGTTTGAATGACAAATCCTGCATATTGCAGCGTTTTACAGCATATTACAGTGCATTTAAATGTTCAGAATGTATATATATATATACATATATATATATATATATATATATATATATAAAGACATCTCACTAAAAATGGACTGAAATGTTGCTGCAACCTTATGTAATCTTGTCTTTCTGTCTCTGTATCTCCACAGGGTGTCCAGGGACCTCCTGGTGAAATGGGCCCAAAGGGACCTCCGGTAAAATCTTACCTGAAAGTAACTTGCCAGTGTTGTTGGTGACCCCTGCATCTGTTTATGTTCTGTGTTTTGGAATGTCTTTTTAGGGAGAGACAGGTTTGGCTGGGCCACAGGGGGTACCTGGATTAAAGGTAATGAACTTGAACTAGGCATGAACTTGAACATAGAGCACCACTGCGGAGACCTGGGGTTAGATTCCAGGCATTGGTACTTCATTTTTTGTTGGTTTTTTGGGGTATTTTATGACTGTATTGGATAGGACAGTGTAGAGTGACAGGCTGGTGGGGAGTCAAACCAGTGACTCGCCAGCTCAGAGCATATGTGCTCATATGATATGCACCCTAGGCACTCGGCTGGCAGGTTGCCCCTTTGATACTGCATTTTGCATTTTGCATGCAGAGGTTCCTTGTTGCTGCACTCTGTGAATCCTGCTGGTTTGTCAGGGCATCCTGCACACTGGTGGGTTGGAAGTTTAGGGGACATCCCATGCATTTTAGTTATAAGTCTTACAAAAAGTGCTTTACAGATAATCTAACAGTGTCATTAAGCTGCTTTCTGAATGAGAAGCCTTGTAACTTTTTGAAAATGACAATCATGTCCGCTTTATGCAGCAATTTGCCAGGTGTGAAAAGGTACGAGGATCAAGCAGGGTTCGAGCTTTCACCTCTTTTGTCCTTTTTATTTTCACACAGCTACTTCCATCACATTTTCTGTTTACTGAATGAACACAGTGAAAGCCTGCTGGGAGAGACCACCTAGAGGTCATTACCGTTGTTCCAACTGCACAATTCTCTATTGTGCAGTTGGAACAACGGTCTAATAAGACAAAAAATCCTGGAGAGAGTTTGGAGATGCACTCATAGTCCTTTTGCTTCACCTTTTAAAACAGCTGTAAATACTTTTCCCTTCAACATACTCAGACATCCTTGTTTCAGACAACCTAGTTCATTGAAAGCATACTAAGCCCTTTACTCCCTCATCTGAAGCTCTTTGCTGGAAGGTGAACAGAAGCAGCTGGAAACATGGACATAGCATACGTCTCTATTTAGCCTGCCCAATCCATCAGTAGAGTTAGCAATGATAAGGACAGCAGTGCATAGGAAATGTGGCATTTAGAAAAAGTTACCTGTCTACTGTAAAAAGTGGCTGACAGGGCCTATCTGTTTTCTCATTTGTCTTTGAGCAATGCGCTCTAATCTTCTAGACTAGAGGTCCACACATTAAACTCCGCACATTACTGTCTCTGCAGTGGGCTCATAATGACATCATTAATTCAGCCCGCGCACCATATGAGTCCATTTGACTTATTCAGCAATGCCATTAAGGTGGTGAGTGGTTGTTAACCTAGAGCCAAAGTCAGATGAGTATGTGAGGGTGGGGGTAGGGGGGTGGGGGGTGGGGGGGTGCACACACAGTAAGGACACCCCCCTCTGGTAAACATGATGACACACAGCCAGTTTGAATTACAGCAGAGCATTGTGGATACACAATCCTCAATGGTGATTAGTGGGCACTATGCTCATAGCTCTGCTGCCCCCTTGTGGTCATAAACAGGCAGTGCGGATATGTGGAGTGAAGGCTGAGTTCAGTGAAGAGGCATTTAAACACATTAACTAAAGACACATCTACATCTGTTAAGAGCAAATGGTGGATGGTTGCAGATTAATATATAAAACAGAAAATGTTTCACTATCTTTCCTGCATCCTGATCCAACATGAAACTTGCGACAGATACTCAAAATGGAATTATTTCAATGTAAATTTGGACTTTTTTTACACTGCATTTGGCTTATACTTCCTCTGTCTCACATAAGATAAGATAAGATAAGATCGCCTTTTTTAGTCCCACAGTGGGGAAATTCACATGACACTTTCACAATAAGCCTTGTTAATATCAGCTAAAAGCTGGTGTAGCCTACTGCACACATCCAAGTGCACAGAAGTCACCTTTCCACACCCCTAAGCTTCTTCTTTTTGTCTTCATC
This sequence comes from Trachinotus anak, assembly GCF_046630095.1. Taxonomy (NCBI): domain Eukaryota; kingdom Metazoa; phylum Chordata; class Actinopteri; order Carangiformes; family Carangidae; genus Trachinotus; species Trachinotus anak. The sequence goes on along the minus strand of NW_027273860.1, from coordinate 17,735,548 downwards.
CTCCTCTTTCTATTCTTGGCGGCAGAAAGGAGAACTGCTATGACATTATGCCTGCAGTGGGCCTCTGACTTATGTGACACACACACACACACACACACACACACACACACACTCACTCACACAGAGTCAGGCAGAGGAGGTATTATGAGCCACCCTTTGTATCTAGGCAACCACATACAATTGTGTGATAATAAATATACATAGAAGTCAAACTAACTGCTAGTTGACCCCACCAACACCAATCAAATTTGGCATTTCAAATGTTCCCACTGCCGCTCCTGGTTTCACAAAGGTATTTCAGACTGGTCTGTAGTGTTAGGCCGGTCTTAACGGTGCTCATAGATTACTCTAATACAAGTTAGACCATTTCACAAAAATAAAGACCGACTCATTTTAAGACAAAAACATTAGACACCGTACCCCCAGGCTAACTCAGGCCTTGTTCCCATTGATGTTACCATGGTAACAATCAATGACACCTGCACTGAGCAGTAGCACCCAACAACAAAAAACAGGAAACCGTGGCTCATAATTTGTGGTTTGCTGACGTTTTTTTATGGAGAGAGCAATGAGAAGGGCAAGACTTTTTACAGACTGCACTGATTTTTTTTTCCCAAATCACTTTTTTCTCTTTCTTCTGACACTCTTCACTGTAAAATCTGAGAAGTTGATCTTACTTAAAAAATCTAGGAAACCGATGGCCTCGAAAAAACTAAGTAAATAGAACTATTTGCCTTAAGTTATGTTGACTTTATATCCGCATATGTTTACTTCATTTTATGAAGTTGTCCCAACTTAAAAATAGCAACTAACAGTAACTTGCTCTTTTGAAGTGTGCACTCTTGTAACTGCTGAATTCTTCCAAGAGACAAACATTTTCTTCTGGGGTAAATAGAGCTATTATGTGATGATGACATGATGTCAAAACATTGTAGCTGTACTCTAAAATCTTTTTTTATTTATTCAGTGTCAGTGCCTTTTTTCCTAATATTGTTTTTGGCTTTTTGCTAAATGAAATATTGGGATGTTCAGACTCATTATAGTAACAAATATTTGTGATGTTAGATATTCAGAATCAGGATCGATTGGTTTTTCTATTCGGAGCTTTCTAGAACCTGAATCAACAAATTTGAACAATAATATGATATTCATGATGATTATTCATATTTTTTGTTTAGCTTTTATTTCTTAAAGAGGCTGGTATTAGCTGAGTCTCCCTTACAGTCAGTCAGATTACACAGTGGTAGATTTATTGTGTGTGTTTTCTTTCTGTGGTGAAGGCATATGGGAAGATAGAGTGGCTCACACACAGCTTCAAGCAGAATGCTTTGTTGAATATGCAAATGTGCTGTGTGTTTGTAAGTGTGCAAATGTGGACATACGTGAGTTTGTATGTGAATGTGTGTGTGTGTGAGTGTGTGCACGTGCGTGTGTGTGCATGTGTGGACCTGAGCCATCTCATTTCTCCCTCTGTGCCTCCTGACCAAGCCGTCATGCACTCTGTCACATTCAGCCCAAAGCACTGTGTCTGTCTCTTTCATCTCATTCTCTCTCTCCCTCTCATTCCCTTCCTCTCTCGCCCCTACCCTCTCCACCCCCTCTCCTTCAATATCTCTCTCTGTCCAGGGAATCCAGGGGCCCCGGGGGCCGCCCGGAGAGATCGGCCAAGACGGTCCCAAGGTCTGTGCGTTGAACGTTATAATTAGTTATTATGCTAATGGCCTGCTTCTCCCCAACCGCTTGGCTATTTTCAGCCTGTTATAATGTTGTACCCGCCCTCCCTGTTCTCTTGATGTTCCCGTGGAGAAAACTGCGTTCTGAGAGGGAGTCAACATGTTTGGAGTCAAATTGTAGGTGTTTCTGAATCGGCGATAAATGCCATCCTGCCAAGGAAGTTTCACATTTGGATTGTTGGTGTGTGTGTGTGCATGAATGTCTGTCCTTCAAAGAATTAGTTTAGGTTTCACTCTTTTCAGACATTTATGCAAACAGAGGTTTTACAGTATTTACAAATTAGGGGGGCTTTTTACAGATTGAAGGGGTACTCTGTGCATTTGTCACTGCACTTCTGTAAAATTGCAAGAGACACTTTAAAGCAAGACTGGTCATAATCAAACCACCAGAGACTGTGATATTGTGACTTTAACCCAAAAAAAACTGCAGAAATGACATTTGACTGACCTTTATGTATAAAATCCGGGGAGTGCCCCTTCTGCTTTCGTCTTCCCAAAGACTAGCACACAGGCACCAAGACAGATTCATATTTCTCTGACCTTGAAATCCACATTTCCTGTCCCTTTGGAATTTGTATACTCAGCGCAGCATGCACAGCGCAAAGATGGAAGGAGAGGCAGGAGAGTGGAAGATGGGAGTTTCATGCATATGAAGGTGAAAAATGTCTCTTTGACTTTGTGCTGAGAACGAGGACCAGGCCTGTTTTCAGCAGTATGGTGCTTGATAATTTGGTGACTCCATCAGTCAGTAAATAAACACTGAACATAAATAAAGACATAATTAAACACACCCTGACTTACACTAAATTTGACATTTTGAATGTAAAGCTGCTTATTTTAAATGTGACTAAAATGCCAGTGAAGCGCTTTGTACTGAGCTAAGGACTCTAGGGTGATTTTCACCAATCTGTTGTATCCACACCTGCTTTTCCACCTGTATGGAAACTTCGCCATCAGCTGATTAAATCCCCATCGAAGTCTGAAGGCTGTGTTTTCCATCTGTAGCTAATTGCACTCAACAAACACAGCACTGTTACACACAATGGTCCACTAGTGTTACCTTGATTAAATTATGGAATTATGAACAAACATCAGACTGCTGCAAACTAACCATGCAACCCTCTGTGCCTTTGTGTAGGGAACCTGGAGCCCTGTTTACACAAAACATCATTACACATTTCACACACAGTCCACACAGTACTCAGTCACTCTTTCAACACACACAAAAACACTGGAGTGAAGGGGGCAACATCAATATGCAGCAGAGCTTAATTAATGAATTAATTATTAGTTTTTGATTCTTAAAAGCAAGACTGTAATAATTGTACAGTCATGTGAACAATAGTTGTTGATAGTTGCTATTATTTTCTTCCTCTTTTGGCTGCTTTATTTTGCTGATTATATTTATTTAATTATTAAATTATTAATTTATTAATCCAAAAACCCACTTTCCTTTTTATTGTACTAATTTTATTGTAGCCTACAACAGACTTTTATTGTGTGTATTCTCAACTTGGAAAATAAAAATGTGGATGGGGCTCTGAAAATATTGCATGACTGGTCTTTGAGCCATTTTTGTGCTCTGCTACTGTGATGAGCGAGGCTGTTTAACAGGGAAGAGACCAATAAAGTGACTGGCTGAGAGGATAATGATTAATCATCGCATACTGTGATTTATATTCCTCTTCCCTCCACCTCTTCGTTTGTGCATGGGGTGCTGCAACTGTATGAATGCAAATAGCTGCTGCACTCTGACACGGCCTCAATGACCTGTGTGCTGGTCTCTGTGATTGTTAAATACTGTATAGCCCTAAGACTTGTTCAAGATTTGATTCAGGAATGCATGTTCTCAACAGAAGGTCTTCACAAGTACTGTCAGACAAATGTGGCGCAAATGTGTGTTTTATTTAGGGAAACTGTGGAGATCCAGGTGTTGCTGGTTCTCTTGGTCCACCAGGCGAGAAGGTGAGTGGAGCAGACGATTACCGAGCAGATTACTTCTCTTCACCTTCCTTTCTGTTGTCTGTGTTTTCTGCTTTGCTTCTGTCTATTCTTTCTTTTATTTATTCACACGTTAGATATTTGGAGAGACTTACATCATACCTAGTGTTGCTAGTGTCTGCTTTTCAGGTGCGTCCCTCTGGTAGATACTGTATGTAATGTCAAAGTAAAACAACAGTAAAAACTGTCAAATCAAAACAAACTGAAGAAAAAGGCCATAGCAGCTAATGGAAACACTAATATCTGTGTAATAATTAATAAGTAAAAAATATGAATAGAGAACTGGCAATCTGTGATTTATTCATATACAGATTACAATGAAGCAGTTGTTGCTCAGTTTAAGCCAAAGGATGTGATTCCAGTTAACATGCATCTGCTATTTATTCAACCAATATGTTTAGCCATGGGCTGTCTTCGTGGTGTGTTACAGATAGCTAACCTTGTTGTACAAGAGAACAGCCCATATGCACACTACATCATGGTGTCTTGTCAATTATCCAGTGAGAACAAGATTGACAGCTTCTAAAAGGTGCTGCAACACTCAACACAGACACTTAGATATAAAACAAAAGTACACAGCTTAATGTGACTTCAATCAATGTTAAAAACTGCAAAAGTCCCTTCTATGATCCTGTCATTTAGTGTGTTTCACCTACTTTTTATCAGGAGATGACATAAATATTTTCTACAGATGATTAGACTGTTTATACTGAAGGAGCTATTTGTGAGTTTTGCTATTGCTACATAGCCACCATTAGCATTAACAGCTGTTTACTTACCAATCTAGGAGAAACAATGCTAGTTCAGCATCAAACTTCATTCCTGTACTCACCAAGCTGTCTCCAGCTGTGAAAAGCATCCCTCTTGTTTTGCTTCTATTTCTGTAACTTCTTTTCTTCGACTGAAGTTGGCACGACGGAACCTGCCAGCTCCGGCCTCGTTGGCCCGTCTCGTCACTTTGATACTGAGTCACTGTAGTGTCCAATTTCCCCTGAAGAAGTAGCTCTGCTCAGAGGGAGTGTTATAACCTCTTGTCTTGTAAGCACAACGATGGCCGAGGTTCTCAGTAAGACTGGCAGGTAAAGGGCTGTTAATGCTAATGCTGGTTGTGAAGCAATAGCAAAACTTACAAGTAGCACCTTTAAACCACCAAGTAAACACAACACACCATCATACAAAAGCACCCTTAACTGTACAATTGGCTTAGTAGTCATCTTCTCCTTTAAGCTTTCATAGCTGTGTTTCAGCCCAATAGCTCTTTGTCAGGCAAGAAGAAATCAGAGACACTTGTCCCAGAGTTGATTCAAAGATTGATTGATTCATCTTTGAGTCTTGTCAAATGAGTCTAATGAGTTGCACAAAAGGACAGAACATTTCACATAAAGCCAAACTGTATCACAGCAAATACCGCAGTGTGAAAAAGTTGGGGGAATTTGTATCGTCTCCTGCACTTGACATCTAGTCTCCTTTGTTTTTCACTTCCTCTGAAGATCAGGTCCAAAGGGAGGGTTTAGAGTAGTTTGGTGCACTGGCTTTGTGTGGTCATGTGACTCTGCTATGATTGAGTGTCTCCCCCAGCCTTCACTTGCCAATAGCATGTACACCATTTGAACGTATTTACTCCCCAGACCTAGCAAATCTGCCCTGCCGCCCACCTAACAGCTTGAGTTTGAGAGAATACAGCATGGTGGTGGGATTAGTGAGGGCACTACTAATTCCCCCCTGAGGGATCAGGGTGTGATCAGGGTGACAGCTTTTGCCTTTTCTCTTTTCTAAACCAACCTCATTCTCTGTCTCTTTCCTCCCATCCTGACAGCCACTTCTTTTCTCACCAGCCTGCAGTGTGAATCCTCCTGATGAGTGACAGCTACACGTTTAATGCCACTTGTTTGTTAAGTGACATGTTTCTGAGCAATTACGCCAGTAAATGTCAACCATTGTGATGTTAAAAAAAGACTCTGAGCTGTCACTGCTGTACTACTTAATTACAGGTAACCTTGGTCATTTGGATGTGCCGTCCTTCAAAGCAGATGTCACTTTAGCTCTTGTAGAAGTGAGGATTTCATGGAGTGCTTGAAAAGTTTTTCACTCAAGCATCTTTATAATCCATATTTATTCAGCCTTGATTACTGGCTAAGGACATTTTCCTTTTCACTACAGCAGCCTGCAAAATTATTGCATGGGTTTGATAGGTAGTCACATACACACATACACACCTGAAAACTGCACAAGTTTATATTTTGACCACTTTTTAAATATTTCATTTTAGCACTCCCTGCGCTCTTTCATTTGGTAGAAGAAGATGTACCAATGGCCACTAGGGTTTTCCATCCACTGTGAAATAATTGAGTTATACTGCTTCCTACTAATCTTTTCTTTAAATCTTTTCTTTCCATCCGTTGATTCCCAAAGATTAATAACTTTTCACCTTTCCAGGGCTCAACGGGGGAGCCAGGTTTTCCAGGGCTGCCAGGTGGCATGGGGCTGCCGGGGTTCAAAGGCCATAAGGTAAGGAAGCCTATAAGGAATCAATGCTTATAACAGCATACACAAGAGAAGAAAAATGAATGACTTGCACCATTTTGTTTTCACTAAATGAAGCCTATGTTTGGCTGCAAAGGCACCACTTTATGAATGATTTATGGCTTCACTTGTCAGGAGCTTACATGATTTACATGTTGTACTGTGGAAATGTTGACAGCTTAACTTTATACATACTTGTCAATGCATTATTCATGTTTTGCTTAGATGACATGATTAATTTTAATGATGCTGAAGGTTGTCCTTCACACTTCAAAAGCAGCACGCCCAGGCACACAGATACAGTACAAACAACCCTAATCCGGATCAGTCTGTTTAACACGCTGGGTTTTGTTTTCCGTACAGTATATTGTCAACAGGACATTGATGCTAGTTCTCTAGTATTAATTCCTTAGACAGAATTATTTTATTTAGACGTCACACTGTCAGCGTTAAGACAAGTTGCAAGTTCTAATGTTCAGTGTTGTATTTTTAGGGGGAGAGAGGAGAGGCTGGCTCTAAAGGAAACCAGGTATTGCTCTTTTTCTTCACACTTCTGCTGGAGAAACACACTCCAGCACTGAGGTCACTGAGGTCATAAGAGTCTGTGTTTGAGTTAGCACATAACTTAATTGTGAACTGACCAGTTGATGAGATCACACAGAGCGATCAACAAAACTCTCCTTTGGAGTCTACCGTTGGATTATATGTCCCAGCAGAAATATGGGATTAATTATTAATTACTAATTTAAAAACTAATTACTGAAAAAGTAGTGTGTGATTAATTCACTGAATCCCTTATTCATTTGTCTCCTCTTTTATACTGTGTACAGTTTCCTTTTTATCCAGTGCTTTAGGATAATTACCAGTATGCATTCCTGTCAGCCCCATTGTCTAATTTGATGCTACCAGAGGCTTAAGTCAAAATATAGTGAAATATTAGGTTGTATAACAAGGTTAGATATTTCAAATTACTCTCTGGTTGGACAGAGTGACAAATTACACTGAGCTACAACATCACTTATGGCTGAGTAGTGCAAACAAATAACGAACACTGTAGAAAATGTTCTGAGCTGAATAGTTGACTAATTTAAGAAAATTAATTCAGTCAACAACTGTTCAGTTACACTGGCAACGGCAGCTTGCTATGCTTGATATCCAGCTCTATTTTTTCCACTTGTAATAAAGTCTCAAGTGTGATCCCTCATGCGTGCAAGCCAAAAGATTACAGTTATTGCTGTGCTATATGTCTAGTTGCCACATTCAAAACAGGCTTGGTGATGATCCTTTCAAATAGTGTATGGGCGAGCGGTTGAAGTAGCATTCTATCATGAGTGTGGTTTGCATTGTATTCAATTTGATCACAGACAAAAACAACATGAGTCATCTGAGTCATTTGTGTGAAAAGGCACAACAAGCCTCCATCATGCCACTGTCCTCAAATTAAAAAACTTGAACCAATGGTAATGCATGCTTTGAAGTATTTTGAACAAGCTAACACTTCTAAACACATTACAGTTAAGTCCTTCTAGACCAGTGGTTGCTAACCTGTGGGCCCAGGTCCACTGGTATTGTAAGTGGGCCAACAAATCATTGGCAAAACAGTACAATTTTGGTGAAAGAAAGAAAAAAAAAAGCTTTTAAATGTTTTAAAACGTAATGATCTTTAAAACATTACAAATGTTTATTTTCTCTTATCAAGGCCGATCACTGTGATAAGTCAATGATAGGAACTTTTATGATGTTCTTTTGTAATGTTCTTTGATATCTCAGTCTGATTGCTCATTAAAAGAAAGAGTGGAGTATCAAAGATAGGTAGTTCACAACAGGGAGAAATAAAAGGAAACAGAGTCAAGAGACAGATGGTGGATCGACAAATGATCCTCCCCGGTCATACAAAAAAGAAAAACTGAGACTCCCCTGCTTTCAGTTCAGTCCTGAATGTTTGATTGTTATCATTAAAATAAAAAGAGCCCTGAGATCATTATTTCATGGGGTCAGATGATGGCCACCAATGTTTTGGAGGTTTTCAAGTGGGGCATGAGTTAGAGGAAGGTTCTGTTCTGATTATTTTTCTTTTTTAGTTGACCTGACTTGAAACAAACCAATCTAATTACACAGAGTTAATAATAAAAGATGAGTTTTATTATGGGGTTTTACTTCTACTGATATTAGTAGGGACTTCCTTCATGGATTTATGAATAGCTGGCGCAATGACAATCTGCTATAGGATTGTAAACTTTCCTAACCATTGATTAGAGTAGAAAACTTCTGTCTCTAATCTTGACAACTAACAATGTATTAAACAAGTACACAATTGATTCAGCAATATAGTTTTTTTTTTGGTTGGCAAATTGAATTGTGTTATGTTACACTGATTTACATCAGCCGCCCTACTTCTACCATTATGAACACAGCATCAGTCACAAAGTGAACAATCAAAGCATGTGATGAATGCTCTGAATCAGTCGCTCCCTGGTACATGCACTAATGGAAAACAGTGTGAAGGCCCAGAGGAGGCGGAGAAAGAAGAGCCGTGTCTTACAGTGCTGCAGGATGCAGTTGGAAAGCCACACGCAAGATAAAAAGTCAGGTTTGTTAAAGGTCACTGTTAGCCAATTCCTATTCCCTCCCTCCTTGGGTTTCTCTTATTGGCTGCTAGTGGTAATCATGACCTTTTCTCTGCTCACACACACACTGAATCAAGACATGGATCAGCACACACTAGCACACACACATAACTACATTGACACACTGACGTTGCACACATTCAGTTTCACCCTTGCACACATACACACACACACCCACACATGCACACACATTCTTGTCTTACTATATTTGTGGGGGCCCATGAGTAACATAATTAATTCCCTAACTCCTACCCCTACCTTAACCATCACCACTGAAAGCCTAACCCTAACCCTAAATTAACCCTAATTACACCCCTGACCCTAAAAACGTTTTGCATTTTGGTCCCCACAAAGCTGCTGGATCCCACAAGTATAGTGGGCTCCCGGTTATCGGACCCCACAAATAGTAAAACAAGGCCCCCCCCACACACACACACACTCACTACATGAGGACATGCCAGCATGTATGTTAACAAGCTCACACAAACCCTCAGCTAATCTGATGTGTTATGTCTTTGCAGGGGGAGAGAGGCGGAGATGGAGACCCAGGGACTCCCGGTGTGCCTGTGAGTGTAGGGTCCTTCTGCTTCCACTGGGTGGCAGCAAAGCTTACGAGAACGACTGTTTAGCTGAGACAAGGGGGTTTAAACATATGTGTTTGTGTGTATGTGTGCAGTTACAGGGAACAAATGTCCCCACAAGGGCATGAGGATGAGGGGCTACGTCTTGGCAAGTCCTCATTTACAAGGACCTAATTTGCTTACCTTAGCTAGATTAGGTTGGGCCAGGGGTAGGTTTGGATTATAAATAGGGTATGGGCGATACAACAGGTTTGGAATTAAATTCCAGATAAAATGTTATCATATATTAACTTGTATCATGGCAGAATTTATACATAAGTATAACTGTATATAACTCAAGTTTGTAGCTAAGATAAATCTCCTAATGCAAGTCACCATAAAAATTTTATCACAAAATAAATATAATAATTAACTCTACTAATATAACACCACTCTGAAAGTGACTTTACAAGGTTCTTTACAAGATTAAATTCAGACAGCATATAAAAACACATAAAAATGCAATAAAAGACTAAATAGAAAGCAGTACAAGCAAACAGCAGTGCAGAGCGTGGCAAAAATAAAAGTAAAAGCAGTTTCAATGAAAAGAGACAAAATAAAAATGAGAGAATGAATAATATGGAAGCTTCAGACAGTAAAATAAAATCATAAAATCAGATCATATGTAGTTTGAAAAAGTAAAGTTTCAGCAGGGACTCAGAAAGAGGTAAGTGACTCAGCTGAGCTAATCTGTTGAGGAGAGTTGTTGCAGAGGCTCAGGCCCCTCATGGTGATGCCACCACCCGTTTTGGTGTTTAGGCTCAACCCCAGACCCATATAAAGGATCGCAGTGTCACGGCAACAATAAAGAGGGCCCAATGAAGACACTCTGGCTGAATTACAGACATTTAACTAAAAATCAATGGTCACTTTACAGACTTACGCTTTGGCAACTTCAAGGCAGCCTGAGCAGACGAACAAATCTGAAGGCAGGGAGGCTGGTCAGAGACAGGCAGCAGGCCTGCAGTCACACCAGCACATAAAACAGCAGTTCACGGCTAAATTGATTCATTTCTATTAAATCACCATCATCAGTGGATTTGCTCACAGAGGCAAAGTAAATCAGTGCAAATCTTTAACCTCTTGTTCGACTTTGACACATATTTGCACTGTTAAGTTATAGCAAATTAACATGAAGGAAGCTATTGTGTTACATTACATGTGTTGCATCAGCCAATTTTTGAATTATTGTTTGACAGGGTGTAAATTGCTCCACAAAGGAGGCATGTTAGACAGTTATTAGACAGACATATAGCAATTTATCTTTTGAATGAACTGCAAAGTTACTGTCCCATTAGCGACTAAGCTAACAAGCTTGCTAGTTGAAAGCTAATGATGGCTGAATTTAACTGGAGGCGCATGTTAGCTAGCACTTGTGACTTTGGTGGACATTTTTCACAGCAGACATTATGACTCGTCTTAGTAGAGAAGGCAGTTGTTACAAATATTAATGAGGACTAAGCCAGCGCAATACACAGAACACTCAAAATGTCAAAATATCTTCTGTGAAAATGGCCTCGTGACAGAGTCACATGTTCCCAGCTGGCTAGCATGCTAGCTGTTAGCTCACTAGATAAAGGAGGTCAGCACCTACTTGCTTGTTGTTTTTATGCTGTTTTGATAGAGAATAAACAAACAGGATATCAAGTGTTGAGCCTTAGAAGCGCTGCTGGCTGCGTCCCTCTGTCTGTGCTAACCCAGCTGGGCTAACTTGTTGCTGCTTCATATTTACTGCACAGACATGGGTTGGTATCAATCTTCTCATTCAACTCTCGGCCATTAAAAACAAATACGAATATTTCCAGAAATGTCAAACTCCTCTTTTAATGACGAAACAAGAGACAGGTGTGGCCTATTTGACAAAATCAGAAACAGGTGTGTAAGAGGTGGGTCAGGTGAGTGACAGGAGTGGGAAACTCTAGAGGTGCTACTAGTAGAAAGATGAAGAAAGAAATCTTTATAAAGAATTATTAATATGCGAGTCAGCAATGCATAAGAGACATGAGAACATTGGTGCAGTAAGTCTCCAAAAAGACTCCAGTTCAGAAGAAAATGTAATTGTGAAATTCTCCTAGAGCCAACAGAAGGAGGCAAAGGTCAGAAGCTTCAGACAGTTATACAGCATTTGCTAATGCTGTAAAAATGGAATTACAATAATCTAACAGGAAAATATTTTCAAATTCTTGGCACTGAGGAGTGATTTGATCTTGGCAACAAGATAAAATAAGAATTCATAAGGTGAGAGCAGAACAGCCGATTTAAATGTTTATCCATTCTGGGATTATCATCATCATCAATAATTGGTAATGAACAAATATGATGATGTAATTGCTGTGCGATCTGCAATTTGCAGCTTTCAAGTTTGCAAGCTTTATAGTAGGAACGATACCAGATGAGTAGTGTTTAAGAATCGATCAGTAAGTATCAATTACCGAGGCATCGATCTTCACATCCCTAGATAGAGATTTTACAATGGATCCAGTTAGAGGTGTGTGTGTGTGTGTGTGTGTGTGTGTGTGTGTGTACAGTAGGATCTATATTGCATCACGTGGAGACAGAATTGTGCAGTCTTGTCTGTGACACCTGAGACAGATAAAGCGTTTGTATTTTTCAGTATGCAGCTTAATGTTCACACTCTGTAATTCCACAGTGCTGAGAGTGGCCCAACTTCCATGTGATAACACCCTCAAGGCTAAAAACATCAGCGGTGAATCACAAGTGTGTCACCGCTGAAATGAATATGACATATTCTTGTCTTCAGACAGACTTCCTAATTCCTACTGGGTAAAATAAATAGGACTCTGAGCTGCAGTTCAGGAGGAGAGAGGGTGTGTTCTGTTTAAATGATCTGTCCTCACTGCCACTTGTCTTCGCAGTACTGTGGCATTAAAACGGAGTGCAGAAATTGTGTGGCTCTTGTGCACAACGATTGCCACAGCTCAGCTGCAACAAATTCAGTATGGTCAGAAATACAATGATGCAAAATACACAATAATAAGGGAAGTACGACAGCTGTTTTCTTGTGATAATATGAAGGGAACTTAACTTTTAGGAAATGAGGAAAGAAGGGAGGAAAAACAAATGTGTGTGTGAGTGTAGGTGGCTTATGTGAGTCCATTTCAACATCGAAGTGTTTCCGGAACATCTGGTGACAAATCTTTTTCAGGACGTGACAACACTATGGTTATGGTTTGGTTAGGGTGACAACGATCGTTGTCATGCGTTAAAAACAACAAAGTCAACAGTCTGTTGTTGAGGTGAAATGGACAGCCATTAACCCATTTTCTCACACAGACCTCCCCCCTGCTCAGATTTTGTTGCTCTATAATAACGTCACCAGACTTCCTCCTGACCCCCTGTCATATTTACTACGGCTGCTGGTGGGCGCTGTAAGTGTTAACACATGTCATTCTGAAGCACTTGGTCTTCTTGAGAGGGCAGTCTCATTCTGTCAGGTGTGAGATTGAAACCTCTGTATCTTCTGTATCTCTGTTTAAATGTAAAATTGTATGAAAAGAGAAACAAAAGGCTAAACAACTGTGGGAGGGTGGCTAACAAAGACATGAGGTGTATGGGAGGATGTGGGCACAAAAACAGGTAGCCTCTGTTGCTGTAGGTAATCAGTGTGGATTTTCAGCCTCAGACAGTTATTTCCTCATGTTGCCACTACTAACACATGGCAGCTTAATTTAGGGGTTGGTTATTTGATGCATTGATTGTCTTATTCAATAGCTCTAATTTTATCTGTCTAAGTTCTATCATAGAGAATTTGGACTCCTTGAACCAGGGGGTTGCCTAGATTATATAAGTGAATATCAAAAAGGTATAAAACTAACTCAACCACCACAGCCACAAAAAGAGTATTAAAAAAGAGTATTAAAATAAAATAATTAGGTTCTTCCCCAAATCACTCTACTAGATGCTTTTTTAATTTTTGAGTGGTGCTAGGTGGTGCCAGCATGCTTTTGAAGTTCAGTTCATAATGAATGTCAACCTGTTGCACGTCTCCATGTTCTATGTCTGAATACAGCGTTGGAGAATGCCAGCTGGGAGGAGCAGTGTTTATGTGCTCTGATATGATATTCTAGTGTTTCCTCTGATAAAGCCTCTTAAAAGCAGATCAAGCTACTTAACTTGTGTCTTTAAGCACTTGGACGGCTGAAATCAGTCACCGCAAGGACATATGGAGAGAAAAGAGGAAGGATTTTTAAAAAATGAGAACACACTAAGAGCCTCAGATATATGTCCCAGTCCTTAAGAATTGGTGTTACCACTGGATGGTGTTTTTTTAAGGACTAACAGATCTGCAGATGCATTTTTCATCACATTATAACAAGTAGCCAAAAGAAAAATAGTGTCAGAGAATGCATTACAATAACCAATCTAAAATGTTTTGTAAGCCACTGGTTTAGACAGAAAAGAGAGCAGTTCTGCATCAGCAATGCAGAGCAGTGAGCACAGCTCGTCTGACATACTGTCTCAGCCTTTGATATGTAAGCAGAAGTTTCTAACTGTCTCTCTCCATTTCTCCCTCTTCTCCTCTTCCACCCCGCCCTTCTTGCTCTCTTTTCTTTCTTCCATCAGGGCGAAGTGGGACCCAGGGGAAGGAAAGGAGAGGTTTGTCGAATTAGACTTTGCGGTATTAGATATAATCCATTCTGTCTTATTCTGCACCGCGGTGAGAAGCCCTGTCAAGCCTGCATGGCTGCTATAGAAGACTTACAGAGCCAATACCTCCAGGCCTGGGGAAATCTGGACCCCTGGGCAAAAATATACATCACAAAAGCACTCCTTTCTAAAGGCGCACACATCTTAAATATCAAACACTTACAGTACTGTCTGCAGAATCACAATTTATAGAGATGTAGGCTCCCTCAGTTGTGCCAGTGCTGTACTATCATTTAATCCTACACTGTAGTGTTTTGATCACTAACAAAAACCAGTGAAGGAGAAGAAAAAGTGGGATGCTGTGTATAAATTTAATTGCTATAATTAACTGTTCGCTAAGTTCCCTTATTTAATGTTGTTTTACTTTACGTTCTTGCACACAACATATGGAGTTTAACAGTGGCAGATTTACCACTTTGAAATTCTTGTAATTTTCTTAAAACAATGGTTCCTAGATATCAGAGTTAGACAAAAACAGGCTTCTCTTCTCTTACCAGACACTGTTGATTTTGTTAGCTGAAATGAAAACTGATAATGCCAGCGCAGCTATCAGCTAATTAATCTCATGTAGGTCCATGAGTTGGTTGAAAATGCTGTCTCCAGCTGACTGAAAAAAAAAAAAAAAAAAGCACTTGATGGTTACATGATATAATTCGAACATGGAGTCGAACACCGCATATCCGAGGTAAAGAGCATCCTCACCAGCTGACCCAGGTAGACGAAACAAGCATTGCTCTTGTGTTGCAGCGTAGAGCTTGTTAGTCCTTGTATTATAAGTATGATAAAGAGAAATGTAAGACCAGACAGTTATTCTGTGTGACACAACACTGTATGGCTGTTCATAGCTTGTATACTTGCTCATGTTTTCATCTAGTATATTTTCACTACAAGAGGAAAAGGGTTTTAGGATCGGTTTGATCCGATCTTGGCTTGGGGTTGCTGGGGTGTAAGTTACTCCAAATCCAATAAAGAGCAGGACAGAGCTGCCATATGTTAGCCTTAAACTCAGTTAGCATCCAGGACTGGCTTCCACACAGTGAGGAGACTCTGGGTGTGCTAGTTGTGAACAACTAATATAACCTGTAAGTCCACAAACTAATGTAACCTAGTTAGTTCATGATATGGCCTTTTTAGTAACACAGAAATTGTTTACTACTTTAGGTAGTAAGGTAGTTAGCCAGACATGCTAATGCTTGCAGCATAATAGAGCAGACAAATACCAGCCTTTCTACTTTTGCTCATGTATTTTTGGCTCTGCAGAGGTTCATAAAAGACAACACAACCCTCAAAATTCATAAATATTAGTATCTGGCTACAGCGAAGCTTGACAGGCCAGCCATGGGACAGCGCTTAGCGAACAGTCAATTCATCTTTATGTATGAGACATCATTTGGTCAGTTACTGCAAAACAGGCACCAGTTTCACCGTTTTTCTCCTGTAATGTGAGATTTTCTATCCTTCCTTCCACTTCTTCAGAAAGGTGTGACAGGTGACGACGGCCCCAGGGGACCTGAAGGAAAGAAAGGTGAAATGGGTCACATGGGTGCTGCTGGACCCAGGGGATTTCCTGGCCAAGACGGGTTGCCGGGCCAACCAGGCCAGCCAGGATATCCGGGGAAACCTGTGAGTGAACCTCCTCCTAACCACTGTCCTCCTCGCAGATTAACAAAAAAGAGAGAAATAAATGGGCTGAAAGATATAACCAGTGATTTCCCGTCTGGAGTGGGGGAGTTATGTTTGGGAGTAATGGGGGTGTAACTGTCAGTGTGTGTGGGCTACGTGAAGACAAAGAGTGGAGCACTGAGATCCTACAAATCTGCAGGCATACTCAATCACAGTTTCAGCCTGTTTTCCCACAGTGGATTCAGCTGAATAAAAGGGTAATTGTGTGTTGCAGGGCAAGTCTCCCTCAGATGAACATCTTCTAAAGCTCTGCACTGATGTTCTGCGTAGTAAGTATCTGTTTGTTTTCATGTCACTTTGCTCAGAAGTGGAGGAAGGAAAGCCAGGGTCTGAAACTGTCTGAAACAGATTCCTCAGATGTAGAGTGGCACATTTCATATAATTCCTTTGATCGGTTTACATTGATCATAGCAAACTGGGGTAAACAGCTTAATTTGCTAAACAATTTGAGTAATTACTCCTTTTCTAAATGAGTGGCCCAACATTAAACAACCCAAAACCTAACAGACAGTTTCCATTATTTAACTTCATTGACATGAATGTGAATGTAAACAATCAAACAAGCAATAACTGTGTAAATGTCAGAGTCTTTACCATTTCTACCCTTTATCTAAAAGCAAATCAACCACAACTAAAGGTGTTTTCCATTTGGCTCCTTTGCCTCCTTGCTTTGTTAACTGACACACTGAATTAGCTCCTCCCAAAGGTGGAAGAGATGCAAGAATGGAGCCAAATGGGTATTTCTTGCACGTCAGCATCTTCTGTTTGGCTTCACCAGTTGAGATTCATATCAACCAGTGAGGTTAAATCTACCTTCAGTGCAGCTCTGCGTCAAAGAAAATGATTGCATCTACAAGTTATGTGAAGAGTACAGAACATTCCTTGATGATAAATTGGGATATGTCAGAGTGAAGGAATGGGACACACCATTTCCACATGATTATCCTGTGAAAGGTTAACAAACATTTAAAGTTAAAGTTCATGAATAAATGAGAAAAAACTCATAGCAAACTGGGGTAAACAGCTTAATTTGCTAAACAATTTGAGTAATTACTCCTTTTCTAAATGAGTGGCCCAACATTAAACAACCCAAAACCTAACAGACAGTTTCCATTATTTAACTTCATTGACATGAATGTGAATGTAAACAATCAAACAAGCAATAACTGTGTAAATGTCAGAGTCTTTACCATTTCTACCCTTTATCTAAAAGCAAATCAACCACAACTAAAGGTGTTTTCCATTTGGCTCCTTTGCCTCCTTGCTTTGTTAACTGACACACTGAATTAGCTCCTCCCAAAGGTGGAAGAGATGCAAGAATGGAGCCAAATGGGTATTTCTTGCACGTCAGCATCTTTTTTTTTTTTAACGGATTGCAATTACTCATGCTGCACACCTTATTTTTTTTCAACCCAAGTATAAGGAAATAATGAGTAAGTTGATTGCGTCAGTTCCAAAGTAGTGACACCTAACAGGGGAAACCCTCAAAATGCTGAAATCCTGAATATTGCATACAATATTGCACACAACACAAATCACACGAAAGCAGAACTGAGGTCAGACTCTGTTAATGGCGAGGTTTTGCAAGGTTATTTAATTCCACTTGTATAATGGATTACTCAGCACCTTCTGGCTGTGCCTTGCAGATCAACTCCCAGTACTGCTCCAGACCCTGGCACCCCCAGCTAGGTGCGAACCCTGCCAGAGCCTGAAGGGACCCCCGGGCGAGCCAGGAGCACCAGGACCCAAAGGCTCCATGGGAACTCCAGGCTACCCTGGCAGGAGTGGTGCTCCTGGTTATCCGGGACCTCCTGGAATTCAGGGCCCTGCAGGCCTCAAAGGTGATATGACCCATAATGCATGAATTTGTTAATGGATTCTTCAACACCGTAGGATAGAGTTTATATTTATAATCTATTGGCAATGCTCCCTTTTGAGATGGTGTCTGATCCACTGCCTGAAACTGTGACAAAAACCGGTCTTTTTACCCTGATGAAAACAAGACAATAAATAACAACACAACGTCATGAGCAAGAGCGAGGACAAAATTTACTGTTGCTTTCATCAGCGATTAAAATCAAAACAGTGTCAATGACTAACAAATTGGATGTGTTGATGTTCACTGTACCCCATAAAACAAGATCATTAAACAAGTGAACATCAGTGAAAATCAGCAGAGCAAAAGACAACAAATACTGAATGCATCACAATGAGCTGTCTTTGATTTATGACCACTTCAAGCCAGGGAATGGCTAATCAGCTGTGAAAGACGCCAAACTGTGCCACTCCACTCCTGTGTACTATTTCAACTTGTTAGGTCAGGAGAACAGCAACTTTAGAGGTGTCAGGTTCGTTTGAAAACACTGTGGGAAGAGACTGAGAGCTGACTGCAGGGAAAAAAAGGAATTATATTTAATATATACCCAACCCAACCAATTCATGTTAAGGTAATTGCACTTCAGTAAGTCTGGTTCAAACTCGGGCATGGACTTTCAAACATGTGGAAATTTACCAAGCGGGGAGGGTCACAGGAAGTGTCTTATCCTGCATTTTGAAGCTTGTATAGGGACTACAAATCAGGATATCTTGGCCTCTCCTGCACTGATTTCATCCATTCTATCTTTTGCAAGTCCCCAATAGTTTATGGAAGAGCAGCACTAGATCATTGGAGAAGCCCTTTAGGTTTTATTTTAGTTTACCCTTTAGGTTACAACATGATTCTTTTTCTTATTCTGTGAGCTGTGAATGATGTTATGTCTAAAAAGTTCCACTAGTAAACACTAGCAAGTGTGTTGTAATCCATGAGAGCTGTTCAGAGTCATATAAATTATTTAGATAATAAAGTTAAGCTAAACTTACCCAAAACTCCAAACAAGTTCTTTAGTTAATTTGGTTATATAAGATTAAGGTTTTATATATATATATATATATATATGTATATATATGTGTGTATATATATATATATATATATATATATGTATATATGTGTATATATATATATATAGTATACTAGTAATAGTATATTATAGTATATATAAAAATTGCTCTGGTGTTACTTTTTAATGAAAGCATGCAGCCAACTCTAAAACAAAAGGTCTGGACACAGCGGGTTTAGAGGGAACTTTCCTGCAGCTCTGAACCTGACAGCTCATTTATAGACGCTCTAATTGTAGCTTTTTAAAAGCAGACATATTATGGATATTATGTCCCCAGGTGACATGGGACCAAGAGGGCTCAAAGGCAGCAAAGGAGAAGGGTACCGTGGACCTCCAGGACCACCTGGGCAGCCAGGTATGCACAAAGCTTTCCTATCAGGATGTCTTCTGAAATGTCTTCATCCATTATGCCATTTTGTGGAGTTGAAGCTATTTTAGCAACCGCAGTGTTCTGACATCTGAGCTTTCAGATCTGTGCATGACTGCACTTTTAACAAAAAAGCATCTGGGCTGTTTGTAATCTTACATTTTTAATACATATGTGGGTAGATCCAGTTTGTACTTAATTTTCAATGAGTACTTTTAGTGACAGCTTGGTAGGTGGGGTGAGGGAGATGTGAGGGCAAGTTACAGAGAGTAAGTGCAGTATTTCTCTGTGGAAGCCATAATAGCCTATTAACTCATCACATACAGTAAGAGTAAATGCCATTTATGATCCAGCATGTGTTTTTTAGTTCACATAAAATGAGCTATGAATCCAATTTAATGGAACTTTTGACTTTATTTTCATAAATGAAGTAGAAATAGCAGCAACAGCTGTGTTTTATTTTTCTGCATATATATTATTTTCCTTTGCAGGAATTCAGGGTCCTCGTGGCTTTGATGGAATCGGCCATCCAGGCAACCAGGGAATTCCTGGAAAACCAGGACCACCGGGAGATC
The DNA here is from genome assembly GCF_046630095.1 of Trachinotus anak. Lineage (NCBI taxonomy): Eukaryota > Metazoa > Chordata > Actinopteri > Carangiformes > Carangidae > Trachinotus > Trachinotus anak. The sequence continues at coordinate 17,715,815 of NW_027273860.1, read as the reverse complement.
CTGGTAAACGGGGCAGTCCAGGGTTCCCAGGGGTGTGTGATGTTTCCATGTGTTATCAGACCTACAACCTCAGGGAACATTACAGCAAAGGGCCTAACATCTGATGACACAGCACAGTGGGAGCCGTTGCTGTGATTCAAGGAAGTGGTTTACTGTATTACTGATTTACAGAGATGTGTGTGACCGTTGACTCCCTCATGACAGAGTATATGGAAAACAGCTGCACTGGAGGCAGATATAACCTCATAATTTCAAATGTTAAACTGAATTGGGCAGAGTATTGATTTATGATGAAAGACGGTCAGCAGGCTAGCAATAGCTTACTGAGATACCAGGCTAACATGGCTACTTCATACTTTAAACCTACCAAGTTTGACAGCAGGTTAAAATGGTGGTTTCCAATCCCGAGTAAGTGATTGCAACAGAGTTGTGTTGTTTTTGTGAAACTAGAATTGGATTTGGAATAACATAACAAAATACCTACCTCCTGTTTTACTTTTTAAGCTAATGATACAGACAGCTTTGCTAACAAGACAATATGCTAACAGGCTAGCATCATCAGCCCTCTGGGCAGATTTCAGCACAAGAAAAGAGGTTATCATTCATTAAACTAAAGCTAAATAAGACTTTGGTCTGTCTTTTATATGTAGAATATTGTGTCAAAAAAGATGAATCTGAAAGCTCCTTGTGACAACCTAGCAAAACTCAGGTAGACGGAGTCTTCCTCAATTAACTGATAATTTCTAATTTATTCCAGATTATAACAGAAGTGGGAATTCGCTCTAATGCTGTGGTTGAAAGCTGTTTGGCTTCACCAGTTGAGATTCATATCAACCAGTGAGGTTAAATCTACCTTCAGTGCAGCTCTGCGTCAAAGAAAATGATTGCATCTACAAGTTATGTGAAGAGTACAGAACATTCCTTGATGATAAATTGGGATATGTCAGAGTGAAGGAATGGGACACACCATTTCCACATGATTATCCTGTGAAAGGTTAACAAACATTTAAAGTTAAAGTTCATGAATAAATGAGAAAAAACTCACAGATGAAATCACTCCAACCACAACATTTGTAGTTAGCAGTGCATTATTTACTCTCAGCCTGCTTTTAGTGCAGTCTGCATGTAGTAATCCCTTCTGGTGAAAAAAAAAAACTATTCTATTGTGCTAATCCATCACTGTGACAGACAGGGTTATAAGAATCCATTCACTGTCTATTTTTACCCATCATCTTCGTTTTCTTGTTTATCAATATTATACAGACTTATTCTCCATTGCTCTACTGTGCATGTGGATTACCATAAAGTCTTTTTATTTACCTCAAATGCAGATTTATGCAGGCTTATATTATTGACAGACCTTTATTTCTATTCCCCTCTATTTTTTAGGTATATCTTGTCATATTTTAGAAAGAAACCTCCCTGTTTCCTGATTGGCTGCCATTTGAATTCGCCGTTGACTCTATCCGCTATCAATTTTAGCTCAAAACTCCATGTTTACCTCCATGTTTTGTCCCCACTCTTTTGCACTGAGTTTCAGAAAACTAAAATACTTTTACTTTTTTAAATTTACTTTAATTTTAAATAATACTTTTTTTAAATTTACTGATAATTTCCAGTCACTTTCTTTGAGCCATCCCAGTCCTGGTAGGCTTTTGATTTGAAATGTCTGCAGGAAGTGTGTAGGTTCACCGACAGTAACTTAACCATGCTCAGGAAATACTGTAAAGTTAAATGATTGGAAACAATTTGTGAATTAAAACAGGAAATCTCTTAAAAAGAGAAACTCAGAGTGGCAGAGTGGTGAGTATGTTGGTTGTAATTTGAGACTCCTCCATTATTGGAATATCAACATTTATATCTATTCATATCTATGTTGTAATTACGGTCCAACTTTTATGTTGGATCAGATCAAATATCACTGTGTGTTGCCACTGTATTAATGTTTGGTTACACTAGCATTTAAATTTAAATTTTGTGGTGATAACCAATTAAATTCAACTCCAGCAATCAAAGGTTCTACTTGTGGGGGTGGAGTAAATCCATACAAATCTTTTGCATCTTGAATTTTGACATATGAATTTTGTGGTATTTACAATAACAAACCGTTTTGGCAGAGCTGACCTTTCAGGAAACGGAGTCCAAAATGGAGAAACTATGGTAGCTCACAAGATGTGTTACGCCATTCACTTTTATTTAACCTCCTCTGATGGAATATTAACACCTCCATAAAAGAGGGATGGTTTGCAGACATTTGCAAAACTGGAACCAATCATTCAAGTACATGTTTTGAATGAACTGACCGCGTTAGTTTAAGCAAGTTAACTTATTTTTCCATTAGCTAACTTGTCAACTGTCAATAAGCATGCTCATAGGGCAGCTTTTTTCCCTTTTCAACTTTATTGAATGAAATGATGTATAATTCCTGAGAATACAGCGATGCCCATAAACCCCATAGAAATACTTGGAAACTCATGGTTATGGACCTGTATTCCTCATCTCCCTAAAAGATAATTGGAAAATCTATTTTAATAATCAATTCGTACTTGAGCTCATTAAGTGCATAAATGTTTTTGAATATGTGATCATAGGAACATAGACTGTATATAAAAATGGACGTAGACTCCGGGTCTGAAAATTGAAGCCGAAGTGGAAGTGCCTTAATCCTGTGTTCTATCTAATGACCATCACGGGGCGACTCCACTGGTTGCAAAAAGAAGTCTGATTGTATTGAAGTCTATGGGAAAATGACCCTACTTCTCAGTATTTGTTACCTCAGTAAAGTTTTCCTAATGAATTTATGGACTCAATCTCTGGTTTCAAGTCTTTTTCAATACAACATGATGTTCAGTTTTTAAATGATGGTCCCATTTAGAGGAAAATAGATGTTAAAGGGCATGGCTACCGTGTGATACACGGCAACCTGTCTGACAATCAGGATAGAGCACAGAACAGGTCAGATCCACCCCTCACTCCTCCTCAGCTCCACCTTCTTATCCAAATATGGTAAATTCTGGTTTCAAAAAACCAAGATGGCGACAGCCAAATTACAATCTTGAGGCTTCACAACAGCCATTCACAAACCAATGGGTGACGTCATGGTCCACTTGCACAGGAGCCAGTAATTCCACTAGTGTTTTTGTGAAAAAAATATATTATGTTATACCTAGGGCTAGCTAAACTTGCTCTGTAGCCTCATACTTTGACAGATTTGAAAAATGTCAAAGGATTTGTGCTTAGCTCACCTAATACTTACATACTTGGGTAGTTACCTATAGTGAAAGAGCATCAACATCAGATCCTGGCAGAGGAATTAAGCAACAACATGCTGCTACAGGCATCATGTGAGCTGATAGTAACAAAAAGCATTAAGCATTCGATCACAGGAATAAAAAGTGAAACCTTGGCTGCCAGGAGCAAGACAAGAAGTGTTTATTTTGTTTCCTCACAAATTCTGACAACTTTAATTTCATAGCCTTTTACAGAAACCATTGGTTGTTTTTATAGGAAATAGTTCTTGTCTCAGTTTCCTTAGAACAGAGAATTCCATGTATGGCTTGGACTGATGAAATAAATATGTCATCACAAAACTCTGTCAAAGACGTGGAGCCCTTCCAGATTCTTTGTGGAGTAACCAATGGGTGAACATCTCAGACTTCAGGATGCCAGTTACCAAACTGTTTGTTGCTCTCGAATTGTAAATTTGTACTTGAACGGTTTCAAAGTATCTCTGCTATAAGAGTAGTGAGCTGTGGTGTACAGAGTCATTAAAGTCTTAAAATATGTGAAGTGTGTACATGTGTGCATTAAGCCAACAGTCCTGCTGGAAGAGTGAGGTCTCCAACTCCATTAGCTCCAACTATTTATTACTGTTGTATTTTTGCAGTGCATTTCTTTCATTTTTTTTTTGAGAATATGATTTTACTGTGTGAAGATATCACATAACTTTGCTGTATGTAACCAAATTATGGCTTGAGCTTTGAACATTTCAGTTTCTTAGTTTCGGAATGTTTTGTAAATTTGAAGTGTTTTATCAACATAGTTTGGCTAGCTTATAGGCTTCAGCCCACAGTCCATATTATTTAGATGAAACACCAAAGAAACTGAACTGCAATATGTAGATTAGCTGGGACACAAAGTTGATATTTTGTCCATTAACATATCTGTCAACACAAATTAAGAGTACATGTTAGGTTGTATATATGTTGTCAGGATGAAGACACACCAAAATTCTAAGGTTAGGAAATGTTTGCGGTCATTTAAAAGAAATGGATATTGGCTGTCGGTAGGAGACAGGATGACATCTCCAGCATCACAGTCATGTGTTTTGCACACTCAACCACCCACTCCAGTCACCTACATAAAGCTGTTGGCAGCAGTACATCAATCTCACGCTACTTCCACTATTGCTACTGACCAAGCTCGTGTTTTTTTCTGCTGAGTACAGTCTCACATTTAATGCTGTGACTGAGTCTGAAAGGTGCAGCTGTAGTTGGTGTTAACACAGTACCATCTGTGTCATGAAAAGCTTTGTTGAAAAAAGTGATCTGTCATTCCTGATTACTGACACTGAAAGGAGTCCATCAGTAACAATCTTAACAGCAGAAACAAATAGTTTTCCAGTGCAGATGGTGACATAATTTGTCACATTTGGCATTTTGAGTTGAGTTTTGCTTTGTCATAATTTTATTTTTTCAAAATACAAACTCTTTGACCAGGTTCTGGTATAGGATTTATTTGCATTTTTATCCTGTGTAATTGAAATATATTCCAAGAAGCATCCATTTGTATCATTTTCAGAGTTAATATTTTCTGTAATATGCATAAATGCTGGAAAATTGGAGTGTTTACAACATTATTTGTGTACATATTATTACTTTTCAAAACACATTATGTTTATTGTAAAACTATTTTATGAAAATAAACTTTAATTATTTTATACTGACTTTTTACTGACTGCATTACAATTTTCATGAATTATATACAAGTACAACTTTATTTGAAAACAGCTGTTATACAATTCCAGCCTGTTTTTAATGTACTGTAGGTCTGTTTAGAGACGTCATGTTGCTGTTCATTCTTCATCGCCTTTCACAACTGACCTAAACTAGCTCAGCTGAGTTTGCCCATTCAGTGCAGTTGGTTTGTGACATGAAAGGAAAATGAGCAAACACAGTATTATATAGACAGGAGATAAAGGTAAACTCCTTTTCGATCCATCTGCCGACTGTTCGAGAAGGCATAAGCAATCTGCATAGATGATGTACATATTCATACAAATCATGGTAACACAACAAGTCCCTCAGCCTGAGTGACCATATAGGTCTTTAGTACCCCTACAGCTGCAGGCATATTGGACCTTGGTTGTCATGGTTACAACAAAAAAACACATAGACTGTACATATCACAGCATACCTACCTTCACCGCCATGGTTACTGTAATAATAATCATGGCTTGGTTAGGGTTAGACACTAAAACTACTTGTTTAGGTTTAGGAAAAGACAGTGATTTGGGTTAAAGTAAGTACCTGCTCAACATTAGACAATCTTTGTCGTCCCGGTTGCAATAATGATATGGTTAACTTTGTTGAACGGTCATGGATAATAGAAACAACATGAAATGCTACTTTCACATGGGAATCGAGCACTCTTTGTGTGTTACACTCCTGTGTTTTATTGACTCATCCATCCACCCTGCTCGTTTTTTTAGAGGGGACAGTGTGGTAATCATATGCATCAGATAACTGCTGGGATATTTTCTGATTGATCAGCAGTTAAAACTGTCTTTGTCTGGACCAAATAAACCAAACCACGGGTGTGAAAGTGACCTTGAGAGCAGTGAGAGAGAGTTCATTTAATTCAGTAATTTAAATTTCAATCCTTTAATTTTTCCATTTATCTATTCAGAGTTGTACTAGCATGAAAAACACTTTGTTAATAATACTTCAAAGACATGATTGATAGACATGATCATCTACCTGACAAATGCTGCATAATTAAAGATGTTATTGAGGTGAATTGTAGAAAAAGGAGGATGCAGTGATTTTGGAGTTTGACCCCAATAAAAATAATGGCCTTTATAATCTGTCTCTTTGAGTCATCCACCTTTATGGAAACCCTAAATTACTTGAGAGCTCGTTATTGGATTTTCAAAACTCCACATGATTTTTTTATTGCAAATGTTCTTTTGTGTATGCAAAGGTGCTTTTCTGATCTGGTGCCCTAAGTAAAGAATGACTAATATTCATCCAGTCAGGCTGGTTTTAGCTTGAACTTGAAAGCTGCAACTCAAAAAAGCTTCATTCCATTTTATGATGTTCTCCACCAGTCTGGGACCCGTACACTCCATCTGTTTCCATTTATTCTTGTTCATTAGACCTCTCCTCAGTTTGAGTTGGGTTGGATTCTGCAAATCAAATTCACAAATCAATATAAATGATGAAGGTCCTACCTCTCCCACTGGAGTTTGTCGGCCTTTACAAACCAATGTAGCTTAACTCCCGCACTTGTTCCTTACAGGAGCTCTCTGCAGATTTAGCATTGCGGTTTTAAATAAATGAATAAATACATAAATAAAGAGAAAAAAAGAGGAAGAGCCAAGCAGCTGAGTTAGTTCAGGGACCAAAGTGAGTCCAGCACAAACTCCAGCCCGGTTCTACAGCAGGAAGCTGGTCTGAGTTTATTTAGCAGGATAATGTTGCGTAGCTTCATTTTCTGCTCTGGTTTCATCAGAAAGTCAAATACACTAATTTAAATAAAGATCGACAGGATAGGGCGAATGTCACTGGTGTTGTGTTCACTGATGTACACTGCTCTGAACTCTACAGCGACTAACTTGTAGTTATGGGGAGGAAAGTGAATTTCCTTTTAAAAATGAAAAACAGTAATGTTCAGGTTTTCTTGATACTTGTTAGGACGTTAACTAATTTTTGAGAGTGTAACTACTTAATTGTTGTAGTTGTGGAGAGTCATGGGAAAAGTTGTGTGTGATACTTTTTCCTTCACAAACCACGGGAATACAGTTGATTTGTAATTGAATTGTGTGAATAACAATTACAAAATTATAGGCCTACACTTCATGAGCAGGTGCTTCTGTCCTGGGCTGGTTTTTATCCCCACTCCACCCCTGCTGTCACTGAAGTTCGTTATGCCTTTAATAACATTTAATGTGCAAATCTGCCACCAGCTCAGCTCATGTGAATCCACTGGCCACCGATATCAGTGCGTTTTAAATAGACCTGGTGCTCAAAAGGAATGCTAATAATACTCACCGGGGAGGCTTTCGGGTTTAATCTTCTTTGCTTCTACACATCACTCTACCCTCCGTGGGGACAAATTAGTATCCATCTGCTATTTTTGACAAAATGTTAATTTCTCTGACAACTGAAAACTGACTACAACATCTCTTCAGATTGTTTTAGAGCTTCACCGTTGAGACAAAAGCAGGATCTAACAGCAACTATGGCATTTACCACTGTTTCACCCCATGAACTTCGTCATGTCAGACTGAATGCTGATGACATCTGAAATTCTGTACATGCTCTTTTCTCCATCTCTTTAGAGATGGTGTATAGATTTCCTGTCCAAATGCATCTATGATTTCCTTACGGGAAACCGAACAGAAAACAGAATGGTATTTTAACATTTAAGAAACATGGTTTATCAGGACTTTTCTTACAGATGCCGGAGGATAAGTACATTTCTGTTATATGCAAATTAAATGAGGAAGAGGAAGAATTTACAGGAAGCACACAACCCCAAGGCGTCGCACAACATGCATTTTTCAATGACACTGCCAAAAAAAACATTCTGCCATAAAAGAGGTTGTACATCATGGCCTGCTATAGCAACCCATACAGGGCTGCTACCAATTGTCTTTTATTAATTAATATGCTTGTTCTATAAACATCAGGTACAGTTGAATGTTTTTAACCCTCTGATACGACCCATAGGAGTGTTTCCTGAAATGGCGCCCCTACAGCGGCAGTCGTACTGGACTAACGTTACTTGGTTAGGTTTAGGAAAAGATAGTGATTTGGGTTAAAATAAGTATTTCCTCCACATTAGACGACAAACAACGAACAACATGTTTGAAATTAAGATAAATATCAATGTTAGCACTACTAAAGTTGTCAGATGACAAATCACATAAAACTGGCTGCTGTGTGACTATAGTCAACTCATCCTCAATTCCATTAATTTTATTTCTCAGCGTCTCAATTTAGTGACAGCTGCAGAACCAAAGAACTAAACTTGTTGTATATATTTTGGGATTGTCCAACGCTTGATTTATTTTGATATATAAACAAACCATCCTTCCCCACACAGACTGGGTCATTTCTGGATGCTCAGAGGAAACTCTATCACATCCCTCCCTTTTACACACAGCCTTGATGATGGAAGTACTGTTAACCCAAACACTGACTCTCAAAAACTGGTAGACGACAATTTCACCATGTTTCCAAAGTTCGATAGGAGAACTGATTTGGAAAAACTTTGTTTTAACAACTTGAAATGACTGTGCATGTGGGACAAATCATTGACAACTCCCCTAAAATATCTCAAGGCAATGACATAGTTTCGTTGTTTGTTAGGGAAGGGTCATGGTGAAATATATGTCTGGTCATATTCTATTGTTTTCTTTTTGTCAGCATGTCCCATGTGCAGAACAAAACCAATAATGAATGTATTCTACCAACTAGTATTTTGTGTGTATCCAAAGCCTGATATATTTTATTCCTCTGTGTCACAGAGCCACACTGTTGAACTCGATGACACCTTCCTACATAAATATGAACACCGGCACTACAGTTTACTTTGACACGATCCCATATACACTGACCTGCTGCTGGAAATACTCACTAGAGCTCTATGCACACTATCCCTCCTAATCATCTGACCTTCACTGCTCACGCTGGCGGGAGGGCAGGAGCAGAGATAGGCGGGAGTGGATGACTAGTTCACATCTTTGCAGAACGGTAGGTAGCCAACACTGAGTGGACTAGGTCAATGAAAATCATTGTGCAAGAGCAACAAATGTGTATTAATCCACTGCTGAAAATAGTCCCTTAAAAGATGGATTATGTCCTCCTGGCTGAGTAACATTTGTCAGTAACTACAGTTATCAGCTGTGTGGGGAAATTACTGACTGTCCACTGTCCACAGACAATGTAGTGAAGTCAGAAAATATCAAGAGACAGACTAACACATCCCTTGTTTTTACTCTTTTCATGGAATTTAGAAGTTGATGATTTTAATTGTGGACAGACCTCCTCCCTTGATGTACAGTATGTACATGCATTAAGAGGAACAGGTTTCCCGTACCAGCATGGCGGCCACGCTGACGTATCCCCATGATGAACATCAGCAGCCAATGAAGCATCTGTGTTTATATCTGTGATGCAACCATGGGATTTTAATTATGAAGTAATATTACGTAACTAACATACAGTGTCACAGAGTAATGCATAGAAATGCTCAAATGGGACTAAACATGGAAGACCCATGGAACCGCTGGTTTTTGGCAGCTTTGGTAGCTTGTCAACTCGTGCTGAAGAGGAATGTAAATAGTGAAAAAACAGCCAGTAGAGCTGTACTTGGAACATTAGCAACACTTTCTAAAGTAAAAATAAAAGCACAGTAAAGCTGCTTTATTCTATCACCTCTATTTAGTTCTAACAGACTGTCATTAGAGCAAAACTTCAAATCTAAAATTTACAAAGAGAGACAAACTGAAGAGGTGTTGTAATTGCTTATCTCTCTCCTTCCTACAGTTCTAAAGTTTCCCCCTTAAATTCTATTAGGTGTGTTTGTTACCTCCATGAAGACCCCCATTAGCTTTTTTCATCATGTTAAATATCAGATGAGCATAGCTTCATGCTGTTATAATTATTAGGTAACACAATTTTCAATCATAAGTTCCTGTTGATTTTTTTCCCTTTGTTGTCCCTTTTGTTTTTTACATAAAAACACAAAAACACTATTGTCAGTGTGGTCTATTGGACACCTTTGTAATAACAGCTTGCACAGCCAATACTCGACTAGTAGGCTGGCAGGGAGTAAAAAAACATTAGCTTACTAGCAGTCATGCTAGCTGGACTACTCCCAGAGGTCATGTGACTCCTGACTTGCTTATCACATTGGTCCATTGAGTCTCCCTCTCTAAAAATTGATATTACAAATCTTTTTATTGCCCTTTTACTGCCAATGACCACCCAGATATTGTTGCAATGAAAAGAGTCACCATCATGTCAGTTAGTAGCAAAAATTCACAAATCTTTCTGGTAATTACAATTTTTACCAAATAAGCACACAAGTCACCGTCACAAACATCAAAGAGGAAGTACAGCATCTTGACTTCAAAGGAACCAATTTTTAGTAATTTTTGTACCATTTTGAAAATGGTCCTCACACTTGATTCCAAACCCTGATGGCTGTCCACTTCAGTCCTCAGGTCAGTTTCTGTCTTTCACTGTTGGGTGTGGTCGTGACTTTTTCAAGTCAACAGCTTTTCTAACATTTTATCCAAAAAGAGCTCCCGGCCCATGACATGCCTCCCTCCCTTGTATAAGATGACTGTTACTGAGTCATCAGCACATTTAACTGCAGCATATTCATTCTCACACACACCACGTCTTACAGTAACTGCTTTAGCAACTGCAGTGGGCACACCCAGACCTTCTTCTATTTGGCAATGAATGAGTGAAACTGAAAGATGTCATTTGCCATCATGTTCATGTTCTTTAACTTCTCAAGTGCTTTCGACATCACCAGACCACTCCAGCTGGCCAAGAAGCTCTCGGTGATACAGCTGGACCAGGACCTAGTGGCCTGGATTACAGGCTGCCTACCGACAGGCTGTCAGACGTGATTACAAGCAACACTGGTGCATGTACTGTCACCGTTTGTGTTCACCCTTTACACCTCTGACTTCTGCTTCGACTCGGGAACCCCTTGTTATGCAGCCTTTGCTCGTTTACACTGAACCAAACAACCTGGCGCAATGTCCCCAGTGTGTGACAGATGTCGATCCAGCTCTGTGACTACCTCTGCTGCTGGCATAGAAGCAGAACAACAATGCCCCCCCCCCCATTCCTTGTTTGAACCTTTTATGCAGAATGGCAAGGCGGAATAAAGGTGCCTTACATTACTGCCTCCATTACCCCTCACAGTGCTTAGGGGGCTCTTTTGTGTCGTCAGACATCAGACTCCACAGACTGTGTGAGGCTGGACAAACACTGCACATGTATACACACACAGATCTACTTTTTCCTATCAGCTACTCCTATTTTATCTTATTTTATTGTTCTACTTATATCTGATACATAGGTATTTATGGAAATATCTGATGTTAACTACATTCCCTTGTGCTGCTGTGTCAAATTGAATTTCCTCTCTGGGAGATCAATAAAGGTACATTTTTATCTTATCTTATCTCTTGTCATATATACACCAGTTTTCATATGAAAGCTGTCTGCTGTGTAGTAGCATACTGTAGATGACAATATTTGTGATATGGCATCAAAAAACCTCCCCACAGGAAAAATGACTTCAGTAGGGCAGTGTTTTATCTGGGTTTTACACTGGGAATAACCAAATGCTCCAAAACACAGTGACATGTGAAGTGTAGTGTAGTTTAATATCATTATGGATGTAACACCTACTGATCCTGTTTTGCAGCAGGAGGAGACTCTACAATACAAATCAAACATTCCCCATTACATTTTCCTCATACCATATGAAGAATAAACCATGTTCAGTGACAATATCAACAAAGGCACAAGTTTCAGGAAAGACGTTATAATGAAAAAGGTTAAGGCTGGGCACAGTGAAGAAGAGTGTATTCAGTACTGAGTGAAATAGAAAAATGGGGAATGTTTTTGTACAATTGTATATTTAAAAAAAAATGGTAGAATTGATTATAATATAGATTAAAGAATTTAAAATATGTTAAGGTCAGGCAGGTGAAGTCAATACAACTAGGAACACTGTGGGGATATCGGTGTTAGACGAAGCTGCACTTTTTCTTTCTATAAATTGTAAATAGTGATAATATTTCAGCCCAGCATAAAACCTATAATGAATAATGGATAATGAAAGTATGTTGGCTGTTATAATGGGTTGACAATATGAGTATTCTGTAGCCTTTCAGACAGGAGTGTGTCCTTTTTTTTACCTTTAAAAGAAAAAAAGACACATACCTTAATGTAGTGAGATAAAAGCGTGGACATGGACGAGCATGTCAACCTTTCATGCAGGAGGCTGGTGTTTGTGTGTCCTGGCACAGAATCACACACTACAGCTTTTTATTAACTGTAACATACTCTTCTAAGTGTTTAGCTGCTTAACTCTTGGGAAAGAATATTGAAGAACCTAAACCATACCAGAGTGAAGATACTATAGAAGGTGAGGATTTTAAATTGGGAGGTTAAAAAAATAAGGCTGCCATTGTAGAAAATCCCAGGTTTTGCAAAATCGTGCCACACAGTATATGTTTTAGTCTGTTAAGTTGTTTAGAGATTGACATTATACATGTTTGTATGACAGTACGGACAGACTGATACACTGACCACTGCAATGAGGGTCCTAACATGGAGGGATCTGCAAAAAACTTGAAACTGGCCGTGAACTGTGGTCACCAATCAGACTGGTGTCATTGCACATTCCTGGCAGAAAAGCATGTAATCTATTGTTTATCTGGCAACATCTTCAACATCCACCATGCCTGTTTCCACAGCTGTCAACCCCTGTCCTCCTCACTGTATTATAAACTATTTTGGCACCTGGTAACTCACTCATGAATATGTCATGCAAACACAGTGTGAGCATCTTATTAGGCCAAGTCCCAACTAAATGACTTGCAGAGTCATTTTTAAAAAACTTATGCAAGCACTCTGCTGCGTCCCCAAGGTCCCATCCTTTTCTGGGAACACATTTGATCGGTGTTCTTCCAAAGCTGCAGTGACTCCTCTCCATTCTTACTAAATGGTCATAAGAATTGGTTAAATGTCTTGTCATCTCTGTGACCACAGCTGTAGAGTCTGTGTTGAGCAGTTCAGGAAGGAGTGGGATCCAGAGGGTGTTTGTTGTGTTGTGCTTTCAGACAGTCCTCCCTACACACACACACACACACACACACACACACACACACACACATCACAACACACTTCTAGTGGCACTTCCTTACCCTTGCTTGCTGACTTATCACAGAGTGACTTGAACTCACTGTGAGTCAGACAGCTTTGGCCCTCAGAGTGAGAGAACAAGCAGAAGGCGGTAAGTCACCTCAGCTTAGCATTATCCTCATTTACACAGACATCTGCTTTTATTTACTGGGCTTCTCAGAGGTTCCCAGTTAAATGCATTGTTTTATGGCTTTAACATACAGGAGCGCATATGCAGAATCTAATACAGGTTAAAACATTTCTAAAGGATTTATCATTTTATACATCACGTGCTGAATGTTTTGTCTGATGGCTACATTTTTGTTTCAGACAGGTTTATCCTGCTAATATCTAAGATGGAAACTACAACTTTTGATTACAACTATGACGATTACAATATCAGCGATGGCCTGGGCAGGCTGGTCACACCGTGTAACAGGAACAGTGACAACAAACTGGGAGCTCATCTATCCATCCTCTTCTACTTCATGTTTCTCTTCAGTGTTTTTGGCAACGGGCTGGTTCTGTACATCATCCATCGGTGAGTGGACAAACAGGAAAATCTAAGCAGAGTATTTCTGTTCTGGGTTTGTCAGTTTAAGGCAGTATCTACTGTATGCATGACCCCCCCATTTGAACAGTTTTCACGATGCTTTACTATGAAATGCTTTTCATGTGAAGCCGCCGCAGTAGGAAATGTTTGGTTTACATTAGCAGTTCCTTCACACAACTCAAACACGGTTGAGAGGGAGTGAACAGTGCACACTGAGGCTATCAAATTACCAATGGGAATATTAGATTACAGGCACGCATGGTTTCCTTTAAGCCATGTGCGTGAAGATGATGTAAATCCAGTGCATGGATGGAGGACTCCACCACTAACATCGAGCATCAATTACAGAGTGTAAATACACACAATGACTGTGACTGAAAGGCTGCTGACTATAAATGGCATCAAAATGTGGTTTGATTTAATGAAAAGCTTGAGGATTGTACCTCTAAATAATATTGTTTCAATATTCCTCTTTTCGTAAAGTGGAGATGTGCTTCAGTTTTTTCTGTGATTCGATTTATTGAGCCCTGTTTCCGAACCATATTTTGTCTACCCTCAGTTGATGGATAAATATCACCCCTCAGTATGTTGCAATACAATTCAACTGAACCACAAACTACAGGCTCCAAAACGACCATAAAGCTGAACCAGCGTCTCCTTTAAAACAGTCTCACTTTGTGACATTTGGGAGGCAGAATGGACAGAGTGCCTGGGACACAGCAGAGAGGCACTTCCATGACAGGCTTCAGTTCTAGGCCATTTGGGGCAGCGGTGGATTTGACTGGAGATGTCATCAGGTTGTCAGAAAAAATGACACTGACTGGGAGAGTGTAAGATGAAGTCATACCAGGAGCTGCTTATTCTTGCGCCCAGAGAGCTCAGTGGGTAAAGTTCCTCTCTCTGAGCCTCTGAGGAGTTACCTCTACTCTGTCACTGTCTACTAACCCTCCGCTCTCTAGTCTCCACCACTGCACTCCACCTTTGTGAGCAAGCAAATGTGAAAAATATTCCCGGTGATCATGGAAACACAAATGACAACCTCAGAGATAAACTCAGTAAAATCTCACTGGGCCATGGACTGAAAAGAATGTTTTTATAATGCAGTGCATTACATAGGGCTGAAAAGATGCAACGTCAGCTGCATGTTGACGCTCGAGGAGAGGAAAAAGAAAAAAAACACTGTCTATGGTGCCATTCAGGGAAAGGAATTACAACTGAAATCTCTCTCCCTCGATTTATTCAAGCTTAGTTACAATTCAAATGAACATTTTTTTTTTTGATATCAATGTAAAACTTTTATTTTAAAATGCAGACCAGTGCAGATGCTGCACCCAGTCCCAACTGGTTAGGGTTAGGGTCCATTATCTGTGACAGTCAGTAATATATTGATATCATGTTCTAACCCCTCAGGGCTATAAACTCATTTCAAATCCTTGTTTGTAGGTCTTACATTTCTGATTTTGACAACCCCCTGTGGTTCTATTAATAAAAGATACTGTGGCAATATATGCTGGGTATCAGAGGGAATATGCAGTTAAACAGTTCTTTTCTTCATTACTCAGGCTCCAAATGTCAAAAACAGGAATGTAATTGGAAACAGTGGTTATTCTGCATAACATTTACAAAAAGGCACCTTTGTTCCAAATAAATATAAAACTAAACTAACAAAAGTGACATTGTGGCAGAGAGCATGTTGTCTCACCACCAGCTTCCTCAGACATGTCACTGTTAAACATGCTTAAACCATATATGTGTGCCTCTCCAATAACTTTTTAATTTCAATGAACATTTCCCAGGTTTGAGAAGCTGACCACTGTGACCAACATCTTGCTGCTGAACCTGGTGTTGTCCTCCCTAATCTTCATGAGCAGCCTTCCCTTCATTGGAGTCTACATGCAGCTCTCCAAATGGATCTTCGGCAAGGTTATGTGCAAGATAGTGGGCAGTGTCTACTACCTGGGCCTCTACAGTTCTGTCCTCTTTCTCACTCTCCTGACCTTTGACCGACACCTTGCTGTTGTGTACTCCTTGGGGGCATTGCAAGTCAGGAACAGAAGCTATGCGGTGGTCTCCTGTGTTGTGGTGTGGCTGGTCAGTGGCCTGGCGTGCATCAAGCCAATGATTCTCCAGAACACATTTACGAATTTTATAGAGAAAAAAACCCACTGTGACGAGTTTCCAGGTAACCTCAGTAACATTAATGTGAACCTGCTAAGAGCATTTGGATTTTACCTTCAGCTTTTCCTTTTCTTGATCTTCCCTCTGGTTGTTATCATCTACTGTTATGTTAGGATCGCAGTCACGGTGGTATCATCCAAGATCGTCACCAAGTTCAAGACAGTCAGGCTGATATTCATCATCGTCGTGTTGTTTTTCATTTGCTGGCTCCCATTCAACATTGTACAGCTGATGCACGATAACACCTGCGAGGAAGCACAGAGGAGGGGTTATGCACTTCAAATCACTCGTAACATGGCGTACATTTACTTTTGCATCAGTCCCATCTTCTACACGTTTGTGGGGAAAAAATTCCAGAACTACTTTAGACAGATCCTGGTGAAGCGCTTCCCACGGTTAAGGAAGCACATTTCTGTCAGTGAGTACTACAGAAACAATATGTCCACAAAAAGTACACAGAATGAGCTTTAGGGATGGAAAGCACTTTATTTCTCAGCAATACCACGCGTACAACAAACCATAGATTTACAACCAACTGAAGGAAGTGATAATTCAGTTACTTTAGGGATGTCAAGGCGTAGAGCAATTGTCAAAGTCCAGCCCAAAGTCCAGCCCAAACTGATACCTCTTTATTTGGCATCATGACATATGTAAATATAGACCAGAGAGGTTTACTTTAGCTATGGGAATGTGCCTTGACCTGAACTGTTTGTGCATTATATTCCAGGTTAAAGTTGTTAAACTAGAGACTGGCTTTGGTGACTTTCTGCCTTTTAATGGTCAGAGGTTGATTAATCAAACTCTAATATCTAGCAATTCTGTCATCAGAAAGAAAGTTAATACAGAAAAAAAATGTCTGATGATGTATGATATGGTTACAGTCAGGAAACAGTTAGGGAACAAAAGCACTTCAGGGAAAGATTGTGCTTACACCAAAAAAAGGTTATGTTAGGTTCTGTTATTGGAAGAATAGAACAAGTCTTTCCATTTGCATTGGTATGTGCTGCAAATGTATTTTAATCATGTAATTCCTAAGGATACTGGGCTGACCTAAGCTGATACTATGAGCCCTACAACCGAATACAAACTTAGGCTTTGAAGACCACTTTGTTAAATCTTGAGGATGATTATCTTAAATGATGATGCTTTAAGCTGTGGATCATGTTCAGTGGCATCTTTTTCAATCTAATGTCTATTTCCCTTTAATTCTGTCACAGTGCAGTGCTGCTATGATGACACAGCATTGGCAGCTGTACTATTAATTTAATGTTAAACAACAAAATGATGAACAACCAAATAAATTGTAGCGCTATAGTACGACAAACCCTTATGTTCTCTGCAGAGTTAATACTCAATGCTGCAGTTATTAAGCTTGTTGTTGTCTCAAGGTTATTTCTTAAATCTGCTAATGTCATGATACAACGTACCTACAATGCGGTAGAGTGATGTTTCTTTGCTGTAAACATGAAACACGTAACATCGCGTATCATCATAACTATCTGCATCGCCTGTGTGTGACAGAATTAAAAGTTGGATTGTTGGGCAAAATTAGGAGGGAAGGATCTGTCTATTTTTCCTAAACTTTTTAAACATTTAAAAGTTTGTCAGCAACTTTTTTAAACAAGGGCTTTGAATGAGATTCATGTATTTTTACCATGCAGTGAATCAAGCATGCACACTCATTGTCCAGTGATTTTCCACATGACCTCCAGCCTGCAAATGCCTGCTTGTGGCTACATTTGTTTTGATTGTTTTAATCATATGTTGTTTCTTCTGTTTCTTCTGTTGTTTCTTCTGTCTTTTTTGACATGTGTTTATAATGAATCATGTCTTTTGTAAAATTCCTCTTAAATGATGTAAAAAGACTTGATAATGTAATGTGATGATTCGTTTATTGTCTAATTTTGCATAAAGCACATAAACCACAGTTTACATGGAAAGAAAACAGTTGAATGTGAATGAAAAGCTGCACCAAAAAAGGGTGTTAAAAGTTTCATGCAATTAGTTGATTTTTGTTTGATTTGGCTCTTTTGCTTGCTTTTTGATTAAATAAACCCTTTCAATCAGCAGGCTACATGTTTTGGTTTTCGTATCCTGCATAATTCCAGAATAAATGTCCCTTTTCAAATAGTCCCTTTTATTTGGTTCTCAAAAACATTAATTTTAAACTATACTGGCTCAGGGTTTGAGTAGAATTTCAAATATAAGGTTTTCATAGTCATGTTAAAAAGAGCACACATGACAACATGGTTGCAAAACTGATCTGGTCAGTTTTCTCCAGCAATGCCACAGAACTAAAAGTGCTATCATGTGGAAATTGGCTTGTGGTTGCAGGGGTGGAGGCACACATTACAAAAAATATTTTAAAGTTTTCTTGCTCACTTCTAGTAGCATCTAGCAGATACTTTTGGATGTATTTGCTTAAATTTTGAGATATGTCTGTTTCCACCCTATGAAGAGTGTTTACAGTGACATTCTGTGGATTATCCAGGACCACTGATTCTACAGAGAGATGCTACTTTTGAATTTAGTGGTGTGACTGTGTGGATGGCAGTGTAAGTCACTTGATCCAACACCTTGGTCAAGACTGAAACATTTCAACAAGTACTGTATATATTGTTTTTTTCATTCATGTTCCACAGATAGCAAAATAAATCCAGCCCATCCTTGGGCCAAATGCTTTTTTTCTTCTGGCCCAGTATACGCCTGGTTTCACAGAGCATTGCCCATATACAAGATGATTGTTAGATGCTTTCACATCTGGACCAATTGTGGTGCACACACAGAAGATCTTGTGGCTGTCAGACAGTGCTGGGGATAACAGCTTGAATCTGTCCAGGTGTGTAGTACATGGGCCAGGACCCAGGCATATGTTGGGCCAGAAGTTTAATTTATCTATCTAGCGAGGATGAATCCTTTAAATCCCTTTGGTGGTAGCCTGATGTTTCCTCTTTTACCACCTTTGTTCAATATTTTGGTTTATGACCAAATGATCTGCAAAACTAATGTTATCAGCCTCAGCGGTATTTCAGTTCTCTTCATTGTGATCATGTTAGTATTCCGATGTTAGCATTCAGCACAGAGCCCAGATTGTTACCATGCCTGAAAACTATTAGTCTTGTTTAAAGACAGTGAGATCCATGTAGTTACCCCTCTGTACATATAAAACATGTTGGGTTAAACAATGATTTATCTTCCCTATTCACATACATGGAGGGGGCAGATTATTAGAAAACACCTCTGTATATATTGCAGTCCTGCACAACACCAACTTTAACTACGACCTCAGTAATTCACATATAATTGAATTCACACTTTTCCAATAGTTTCAAGAAAACACTGAGTTTCACATACACATATGTTATAGTATGGCTGTTACTAAAAGCAAAGCCCTTTTGAAATAAGCCAGATTTATACGATGACATCAATGCTGAGACATAGTTGAATTAACACATCTATGACAGTGTCAACAAAAACTAAACATTCAAGGCATTATAAAAGGAAAGGCAGAACAGTCGTATGGGATTGCATTAGTTTGTACAGGTATAGCCAACCTAATGAAAACCACTGAGAAAACATTTGTTCATTTGAGCGAACCGACCCCTTAATAAAGTTTTGTTTAGAACACATCAATCTTTTGTATACCGGAGCTGCTCTTTATTTTAAGATTAAAGAGCAAACAAATAAATAAGGAGATGAACCACAAAGTGCAGGTTAGCTTATCATTTCACCAGCCACAGCTGTAAACACCATTATTTGTCACAATGTCTAAGTTTGGTCCTCGCATGGGTTCAATTTTTAAGCCCTGGCAGATCACCTGTCAAACTACCCTCACTGCCAAATTTCACCCTGTGTGCTGCTCCATGATAAATTGTAACCCAAGCTTAAATTTATGTCATTCTTTCTGCTGCAGGAGAGAGGGAAGAAAAAAATCAAGCTGTCAAGAATGAATAGGGGCGTCAGCAGAAAGTAATGCTTTCAGATAACAGGTCTTTCCTTCCATTTTTCTCTACTATGTCATTCGCAAAGTCAAGGCCAGGGAAAAGTTAGAGGAGTCTTATATTATTGCACTGAAGATTATTAGATTAAACATGTTTAGCAATTGGGAGGAAAGAGGAAGCAGAGTACAATTTAGCAACAGCATTTCAGTAGAAGCTGGGGGTGGTAAAGGACATTTTTAAAATAATAAACAGCCCGGTGAAACAACCAATGAAATGTTAGCCTGTTAAATATAGTGTAATCAAATATATTCACAGTGAAAAAAGGCAGGTCTGGTTTAGAGTTACTGAACTCTACTAACTGAATGAAAAAACAACTCAAACCATAGGTCAGCTGCTCTGTATGACCTGCATGTTACAGTCAGTCTGTTGTGTTGAAAAAAGGGACAATGTAAGCATTTCTATAATTACACTATTATTGCTCATGCATTAATATTTAACAAGCACTACTGCTGTTGGCTAAGCTGGATCTAATTTTTTAATAATTGATACAGGGCTGTAGCAAATGATTATTTTCAATGAGGATTAATCTGCTGATTAATATTATCCATTTATTAATTATTCGAGTTGAAAACATGAGTTAGGGTATAGGGTTATAACCCTAACCCATAAAATAGTGAGAAGTGCCAATCACAACTACCAAGGCCGCAAAGTGACATATTTATATGTGTACTTTTGTCCAATTAACAGTCAAATACCACCACCATTATTCATCTACTGCAATTAAAGGCAAAAAATAAAAATATTAATTCAAGTTGCCAAACAACTTAAATGAATAATTAGTTCAAAACAATTGCTGACAAATGTTCTAATACATTAGAAAGTAAAAAGGAATGACAACAGAGGTGTGTGTTGTGTGAGTAATATTTGGACAATAACTCTCTCCCTGTAATATTGGGGCCCATGACGTCTCTGTTTTGATTTATGATTTTTCATAGAGGTGTGTAATCTGCTTTCCGTGCTTTCAAAACACATCTGTTGCTTTGCAGTAGAAACTGTAGAATAATGAACCGAAATGACAAATTTGATGTGTTTGTTATTTTGCAACTGTGTAATGGAAAACAAGTGCACTGAGCTGTTGACTACTGAGCAGGAGAGTAGCGGACTGCTGGTCCTGCTGGCATCACCACACCTTCTACCAATGTAAACTGCCATGATACCAAAGATACCCAAGAAAATAAACTAATGCCCAGGATAATACCAGTGTGTACTGACACCTAAGTAGAACCACATATGTCACCCTTGTGGTGATGTGAGATGTAAAGTCAGGGGATCACTACATTCATTAAAAGTTCCATATTCTACACTTAAAAATGTTACTCAATCATAACCATGAGAAGATACTGTATGTTTGTGGCTTGAAGTAACAAAAACCATTAACACTGTTTTACATCTCCTCTCTCACTCCTCTCTCTAGACCTCTAGCAAAGAACAAGCTGTTTTGTGTTGGTCTCTAAGCCTCTCTTTTGATTGGCTGACTCTTTTCCATGTGACACATGGCCAGGCCACCCACAGATAACGGACTGTAGCCTAATACTGTGCCATGGTAAAACTCACAGGTACAAATGTCACATGAAATGAGACTAAAATGCTCGGGTATTTAAAAAAAATTACCTTTAGCCACCAGTTGCTAATGTTTCCTGCCTTGGGAGGGCTAGCTTGCTAGCTCAGCAAAGGAAGTTAAGAAAAAAAAAACAAAAAGCTCAGTTTAGTGAGCCATTCAGATTTTAGGTAAACAATCAGTGAAAGCAAATCCTGTAAGGTTGGATGGTGGGTTTGGGTGAGCTGGGCTTGGGGCTTTGTTGTGACATCACAAAGTTAGAGAAGTCCTGACAGCTTGTTTTAAGTCTCAGTTTCTGAATACAGGTTGTGTGCATTTCTCTGTGGACTAAGGCTTTGATACTCTCACCATATTAACACAACACCTAGACATGCTTTATAATCAAAAAAGACTTATAAATCTCACTTAAAAAAATATGGGACCTTTAAAACCTCCTTTATATGGCTATTAAAGGGTGAAATGTGTTGTAAAGACAGAAAACCTCCTTTTGTATTCACACATCAATGTTACATTGGGGCCAATTTTGGGTTCAGTATCTTGCCCAAGGACACTTTGACAGGTGGAGAATCGAACTGATTCCCAGCAAAGAGCAATTTTTTCCAGATAAAAGCAAGAGTAAAACTACATGAAAAGAAACCTTGGACAACAAGCATTATGACAGAATGTATTTCATTGTTCACCAATGGATAAAAAGTAAACTATACTCTGAAAAATTGCTAAATGAACTAATTACTGTTCTGATTCAAAGTCGTCTTCAGTGCCCACTTGCAATTATGGACTTACACACTGTAACCTCAAGCTCCTGATGAATAAAACACTCCCCTCCACTGCCCAAGATATTTTTTGTTCAGAAGCTGATTTAGCTGTTTAACCACCCTTCATACAGAGAATCTGACATTCAGTGACGTTCTGTCTCTGTAACTAATGTTATCTGATGGTACCAGCTCTTGAAAGAAACATATTTATGGGCTAAATCCACTGAGAATTAGACAGAAAGCTGCAACAAAACACCCGGGACAATCTAGAAAAACATACTTTTTTATAAATGTCAGCGTGCTACCTGCATAAGCTAACATTATATTATCTAGTGCTGTGGATGTCGATGAATCAGCCTGCTATTTTTCATGTTGTTATCATAAGGAAGTAGTGAATGCCAGGATTAATGTTGCCAGGAACCATCTAAAGAAATATCACAGTATTATTGTTATCCAACCATCAAGCTTCTCCTCTCAAGCTAAACCCAGACAGTGAACAGTACTTCAGTGGTAAGTGAGTGAATCCAGCCTCTAATTACAGCAGGAAACACAGGCTGCAGTAATGAAAGGTGAGCAGGAAGATCCCGCCCAAACTGCAAATGACAACTAGATATTACTACACAGAATGAGTCTGTTGTATTACTGCAGAGCAGAATGACATGAACACTGAGTGTGTGAGAGCAAGAAAACGCTGCCTCTTCCACTAACCCTGCGAGAGGTGAGAATGACACCTGTAACCATGGTAACTGAACACAACAATATCCGAGAAAGCTGTAGCCTTAAAATGTTAAGAAGACATAAAAAATTAATACAAGACAAACATGGCACTAAATTTAACTAAAACTAATTTTCACTACAACTTCCCCCTTAAAGGTTTAAATGTACACCCATACAAATAGAGAACTGGTATTATAGATCCAAGCGGGGTAAGTCTATGTATTAAATTAGATGTGAAGGAGTGATGTAAGATTCTCTTGCTTTTGACTTTCAACTTTTCACATTTTCACAAACGACCTATGGGCTCTTTTTTTTTACAGGACAGTTTAAAAAATAGATTAAAATACATGTGATCACACCAGACGTACAGTTTTTACACATCTTTCCTGTGTTATGTTTGTTTTAATTTGTCTCTACAGAGCAAGCTTTATTTTTGTTTTCATCCTGTTTTATCTTACTGTGTTGTTTTCAAGATATGGTCTCGACAGGTGTTTTAATAATAATTTTTGAAATCCTGATGTTCAGGCTGAGGAGGAAACGAGCCACTGCATGGTCAAGGCGTCTCAGGAGTATTATGCTCTCCAGGCACCATCAAGAGGTAATAACATCATATCAGCTAGCAGCTAATGTTAGCAGCTAGTCTGTTAGCGAGATGACTTCTTCTGCAGCACTTTCACAAGACAGGCTGCAATGCATGATGGTCTAGCTTGATCGATGTAGTGTACATCTTCTGAACAGTGCATTTAGGTGAGCCTTGCGACAACTAGTGCACAATACATTGATATGAAATCGTCTGTGTGTGTCCCAGTTCAGGGGAAGGTGTGGCTGTTCGTTTCTGTTCCTGGCCGTCGTAGACCGTGAAGGCCAAACTGAAATGAGATGGTCTGGCCTGTGGAGTATTTTCGCTTGGCATGGCCTCTGCCACTTAGCAACTTTGATAAGACGTAATTTTTTTCACAAAAATTTGAGGTTTTAAGGCCCTTAGTTTTAACAGCTCTGTCGTTAGCTGTTCAACTGACATTAAACCCAATACGTACATTTAAAAGCGTAATCCTCATACTCTCTGTCAGTTTTGTTTGCTTTAATTACTGTGGCGCCATGAAAAAAAAAGGACGCAATTGAAGCAGCCTTTGAAATGGGACTGAGTAGTCTGGTCTTCAAATGCAGCCTCAGAAGGACACAGCCACTGAACTGGGACACTGCTCGGGTCACCTGGATCTGTAGTTGATGATTTGTTAAGGACACCATGACAACAGTAAACACTTAAAGCCTAATAATGCTGAGGAAACACGTAAGAGCTTGTCTGGGTTTATTCAGATCAGGTAGTGTTGAGTGTACACTCAGGAACTTGGATCTAACTTCAAGTTTAATTAGTAGACAACTTGTTCCTTCATCAGGAAAACATTTTGTAGTAACATCTAAACCAAGTGAGCAAAAATGCAAATAAAGAGAGGATCCTCCTTTAATCTGAGGAACAGCTTCGAACCTGGTGACCAGGTGCATTTTCGACCACTTGTTTTGCCATCCGCTTCCTGACTATCAACATGTGTTTAGTGATTTAGTGCATTAATCAAGGACACATACAAACAGAACTGCTCTTCCTTTGTTATTCTTCTGGCATTGTATATAAAATGTATTGTGTTAGGAATACCAGCCTCTAACTCTTCCCCCACATAAGGCCCGGAAAAGAGAAGAAAATTTCGCTATTTGACAAAAATGTTGTAAAACTTGACTCTCCATGGAGATGGGCAGAAGAAAGAGATCTTTCTGGCTTCACCTTCATGCTGTGTTTCATTTTTACTTTTTAATGGAAGTGTCAAGATGCTCTCAGGGGTCCTCCACTTGTGGGGAATGAAAATTAATTGGAGGATTAGAGCTACATGCACCCTGCGCCCTGTCTTGACTTATAACATGGCTTTAGGGTCTGCACTGCTGCTTCCTCTGACTGCTGACTCAGTGCGTCAGAGTGTGTGTGTGTGTGTGTGTGTGTGTCACAATATATGACTGAGAACAGGAAAGAAAGAAAGAAAGCATGCATTAATTCCTACATATTTGTCCTTTGATTTGGTATCACTTGTCCTGTATTTACATTATTCACATTATTGTATTTCTTCTTGTTGCTGTTGTGTATTTTTGTGTGTGTATATTCCTGTGATAGCTGAGTCTCCCTTAAACTTATGGGTCAGTTTTTATCAAGCGCCTCAAAGAAGGAAATCACTCCTAACTGGCCAAAAATTGTCAGACTGACATAGTTTTGGTTCATCAACTTTCTGAGTTATGGAAATCGCTGCTGTTTGTGTTGAGAGCTCCAGAGGTGTCCTAACCTGCTGGGAGGTGCAAGGAGATATAGCATTCAGGCTGAGACTTTTAGAGGAGAGATATTTTGGGAACGCTTGATGACAATAAGGTTTTTTATTTTTCTGACTGACTGTGAGAGATGCAGAGTTGAGGAAACTACAGGCTTCTTATAGACACTTCAAGTCTACAGGGAGTGAATATTTTTGATAGGTTTTGGATGAACTATCACTTCAAAACTTTTAGTTTCAGTTTCCACTTCATTGTCTCTACAGTGGAAAATAAAATCACTCATCACGCTCAGTTTCCATCCATCAACCAATCCATCCGACACAGTTGCAGAGAGTTCTGTATTGACACTCAATGGCTAGTTTGGCCACTCCTGGTCAAATATCACTCCAATACAAGTGAAAGTTGCTCAGTCAAATGTTTACTACTGTTAAAGTACTGGAGGACTTGCATTGTTAAGTACATATTGATATATTTTTCCACAGTCCTTTACAGAACCTAATGACTCTGAAACAACCTACTGAATACACTGACTGACTGTACGACCTGTAGAATAAAAAGATTGTAGAATATGCTCCAAAGCAGATAGAGATGGATTTAACAAAACCAAAAGGAGCCATTGTTGTTTTTGTATTTCTTTTTTGGTAGGCAGTGATGAAGTTTGGTCGTGGTAAACACTGCAAACATTTAAAACAAAAAGAATCTTTGTTTCTAAAATTTCAAACATGGACTTAGATGAGGCCACATGGACTACACATGGACTTAAGATGAAGAATCTTCTGCCTCATCTCTGTCTAATGTAGCCATCATTAGGACACTGCCAAGTTCAACTTGAGCTGTTCACAAATACAGCAGCACTAAAAAGACTGACAGTGTAGGAGCTGGCAGTGATTAACCCTGCCATGCTGTAACCCTTCTTCTAACACCATCCACAGGCCAAACTTCACATAGGAAAAAACTTGTTTGTCTTTTCTTCCATCTAACTCTTTGGGCTCTATTTTAACAATCCAAAGCCATGGTCTGAAGGGCATCTCCGCATCACTTTTGTTATTTTAACAGCCACTGCACCAGGCGCAAACCAAAGACAGTGCCATCTCCCATTTCCTTTAGAAGCCAGGCACACTTGCACCTCGGGGGATTGCTATTATAAAGGCGCAGTGTTTCACCCAGAGTTAGAATCTATTTGTGTTGATTACATATTGTTACTGATCACTGAGTCGGTCCTGACACACGCACGAGTGAAACAATGTGCTGTGCACAGCCCTTCAGTGGCACAAATCACAGTGTTAGAAATATTTTATATGATGAGAAGTGCCAATAAGTCTTCAGTTTGTTATGAAGTGTGGTGAACAAATTTAGGTGATGAATAGGGAACACTTTGGTGGATTTACCAGGTAGTAAGAAAGAACGTTTCCAGTTCACCTCAGTAGCACATCTTATGTAAGAAAACCTTGACGAAGGGTCGGGAGGTGTTTTTCATGTGTTACAGCTGCATGTTAAAATCAGTTAGACCTGTAGAAAAAGAAACATACAAACAAATGTATTTCTGAGGACATTTCAGCCGTAAAGACTTAATGTCAGTGCTGTGCATTCTCAAGAACTTAGCCTCAGATTGCCCATCACTAAGATATTCATGCAGTATGGCTTGTTTTTATCTGCTTTGGAAATCACAAAGACTGCTTTGGCACGCCGGCACTGAATAGGAAAGATTTGTTCATGTGTGCTGCCGTCATCCCCGTGTGAACATGTTGAAAGAAAAACAATTACTCCCACTGCTTTGCTGAAATGTGCCCAAATGACAGGCACAGTCGCTGCTTGGGTTGAGCCTCGGTGTTTGCAGTTGTGTCATCCATATTGCCAGTTTCGCTTTCAGTAAATGCAAACTAACGTTAGTTGGACAAGGCGGAGGCATGTGCTTGAACAAGACGTAATGTTCTTTTAAGGGAACAGTTCATGAACACACTCATCAGGAAAGTATTACTTGAATTAACTGACATGAGCAAGATCAAGGCGGTGAGAGGTTCTAAATGTCTTTTTTGGTTGATAACCCAGCC
Source organism: Trachinotus anak (assembly GCF_046630095.1). Lineage (NCBI taxonomy): Eukaryota > Metazoa > Chordata > Actinopteri > Carangiformes > Carangidae > Trachinotus > Trachinotus anak. Next base: position 17,688,532 of record NW_027273860.1, on the reverse strand, counting down.
CTATTACAAACACTGCTTGTACTGGCCTATTTTATACAAAACTAAATGCAACAGTTCAGACTAGCAAGAGACTGAACAGCCAACTGAACTGAAGACAGTCCACATTGCACCACAATGAGGCGTTAAGCATGGTTATTGCATTGCTTTGCCTGGAGAAATGACTGAACTACATGGCCAGTGACTATGAATCTTAACCGCAACTGACCTACATAAACACAGCAGCTCTAAAATCAGTTGCATGGTGACAAACATGTAATAGGGCAAGCAGAGAAGCAATAAAGGAACATGGAATACGCTATGGTCATGTGGTACACAGTGACCTCAAGAAAACCTTGGACTTCCTGCAGCTTTCTGTGTGCTTCCCATTCTGCTAATTACAGCTCCTCCATCATCTGGCCTGGGAACTGATTGTCCATCATCAAGGCTGAGCGGAGGAGAGAGGAGGCCCCCCGCGGGTGTATCCTATTCTGAAGTGTTTTACAGGCGACAACACCCCTTCAATCAGAATCAGTTTATTTATTATCATTATGAATCTGTTTACAGCTTCATTGTAATATTAATGATACTGCATTATTTGTAAATCTGTAGATTAAATAAAAGACCTGCGGAATGACAGTTGAGTAGTTATTCATTTCAAAATTAATAAGAATATTATAATGAAAACACTGTAACTTTATTTTTTCCTCATAAGCAAAAAGACTTCTTCATCTTCTTTATTTTCTTTCCCGGTGCCTCTTGGCTCATTCCAGAAATATACTCAGCTCCAGTCCCATATAGTTGCACAGTCACAGTTATCATTGTTAGTCCTATAACATGTCATCCTGAGCCTGGAAAGGATGTCAGACTTACTGTGCCTGTAGATTAATTATAGATATTATTTAGAGTCTTCAATCCTTATATCACTGTCTGCTCAGGTCTGGTCTGTTCTTCCAGAAATATTTTTTTTTCTTGAGGTCCAGTACTGTTACACTCTGATGTCACTAGTATACTAATGCATCAAGTGTTCTGCGTCTAAACTCTGTCCACGATGATGGACTGCAGGGTCAAGATTTCAGCTTTGGTAATATTGTATATGAAACAGTTGAGATCCTCAGTTCAATTTAATAGAATATTTGATCCTATAAAGGGATAAAGGGCCCAGGGGGTTTGGAGGGTTGGACATATCATCCAGCCTACAGGTTTCTGTTGGAAGTTGCTGTCACCAAACACAACACAAACACACACTTTCACAGGTAAAAAAATAAAATTATAATAATAATAATAATAAATAAATAAAATGAAACTGTCTACTTTGGACTTACTAAATTGTTACTGAAGATTTGGCAGAATATCTCCATAACTTACTCCATGAGAGGGAAATTCAGAGAGAGAGACACAATGACACTGTCACCTTCTGTCCAGACCAGGTTGTTAGAATGACAACAGTTTTAGAAGGATGTGTGTCATCTTTTGTATCTGCATCCTTGCAGAACCCCCCCCCCCCCCCCCCCCCCAAAAAAAAAAACAAAAAACAAAAAACAAACAAACAAAACAAAACAAAAATCATCTTTTGAAACGAGGTTCTGTTGACTTATACTCCTCCACTTCTCCTCTATTACTCTCGGTGCATCAACTCCAGGGATTCTGCTGTTTGTGTTGCTCGGAAAATGAAATGGAAAACACTTAATGTTCATCCTGAATTCATTTCAGGCCTTTGTAGTTAGACTGATGACTCACTGGAGTAAATAGTACAATTTCCTCACCTGTCTATTTTATGATAGTTAGCTTTTCCAATCTGTTCGTTCTAATGAGTAATTTCATAGAATAGGGAGAGTGCATGCGCAGCACCTGATTAGAACATAGCACTCCCCTTTATATAGCATTGTAAATCACACAAGCACTGTTCACGACCATGTATCGAGACGTGCGCCTCCTCAATAGGAAGAGTTCAAACAAACATCAATAAAAAAAATTAAAAAAGAAAGATTAAAAACTGTAACATTAGCTTAAAATTCAGCTATTTTCTTCTTATTTATATTGCATCTGTTTAGGCAGGCACAGTGCTGCAGCATGGAGTTGTGCTGTTGTGAAGTGGTGTTGTAATTCTGAACTGTGCAGTTAATACAGGTGAAATAATTCATCCTGAACTCCACGGCTCTGCTCTGCTCCCCCCTCCTTGTTCGCCTTTTCGCTTTTTTTTTTAGTAGCTGAAAATAGACAGATCTGCTGTTGTGATGTTTCAAGCACGAGGCTCAGACCTCTGATAAATACACGGTCACCATCTTAAATACCACTATCCATGTTACAGACACACGTGATATATTACACCTGTTACACACAGTAATGAAAACTAAATATCACAGATAAATATATCTAGATTACAATGTACATAAAGACAGTTTGTTCTCCATAAGGTGTTTTGGTTGAATAGCTATCACATATAACTATTTAGTTATTATAGGGACAGAAAAACTACCACCATAGGCAAAGATGAAATGTTCAAAAAATGAACAACACAACATAGAAAGCTCTTGTTAGAGACATGAGGGGGTATTCAGTCACATAAAAGGTTCAATGTCAAAATCCTCATTAAGGCCTTCAGGGGTTGAAGTACCCAGAGAATGTCCTCCTGTAAAACTCATGAGCCCATGGGTCCACATAGTTAACCACATTGTTATTATTGTAACCACGGCAACAAAGATCATCTAATGTTGAAGAAGTACTTATTTTAACCCAAATCACCATCTTTTCCTGAACCTAACCAAGTAGTTTTTGGTGCCTAAGTCTACGCAAGCCATGACCATTATTATAGTAACCATGGCGACGAAAGTAGGTATGTCACTTAAGGTACAAACCATGTGTTTATTATTGTAACCGTGACAACCAGAGTCCAGTACGCCTGCCACTATAGTGAGAAACAACCTATATGGTTGGTTAGGTTGGAGGAGTTGTGGTACAGAGGCTTCATTGTTTTTATTATGACAGATATTACCATGGTGTTCAGCAATATGAGTTTTTAAACATCTGATGGTCTTACTGATGGAAGACAGTCCACACGGGCATTTGAGCAAGAAAGAAGGAGAACAAGAAAATGGCACTAGGACATGAAATTACCCGTTTAATATTTCATTTTCTTTTTGTATGTGAAATGGGGAAAATCTGCCCTCGGCATAGTAACACAAGAGGAGGCTTTGAAAACCAGTTCTTAAATAGGCAACTGGATCAGTTTCAGCAATATGCCAGTGTTCTTTGGTGTCACTCTGTCTGGCCTTGGATACCGGTGAACAGTGAATTGCACAAACATTTCTAAGAAGTCTACATTTATATGGTGTTTTTCTCGTCTGTCAACCTTTCCAAAGTGCTTTAAAATGTATGTCTCATGCAGCCATTCCCACACACAGTCATACGTCCATTCACACACTGATGGCGCAGCATCGGGAGCAGGTAAGGGTTCAGCGCTGTGCTCAAGGTGCTCCGTTTGTGACAGGTAAGAAAAAATGCGATGCAGCGTTTTTAATCCAAGTCTCTTTTTATCCCTTTTGTCTGAAGCAATTTTCAAGCTCTTTAGTTTGGATGTAGAAGTCCTCATTAGAGCCGCAGATCCACCTAATTCAGTTTAACTGGGCGACAGGAAGATCTTTCTTGAGAGGCATTGGATGATATGATTCAGCATGGAGAAGAGAGACTATATCCTGCAGCAGCAAAGTCTGCATGAACTGAAAAAATAAACACCTCCGGTTCACAAAGTCATTTGATAAAATTAACTTTTTAGACATCCTAGTAATTAAAGAAAATAACAACCTAAAAACTGACGCATACTGTAAGTGGATAGAAACTCTTCTCCAACAGCTAATTAAATCTTTTTATAGGAGCTTTTTGGTGTTGCAGACCTTTGGCTACTTTTGATCAACTGTACCCAACCTTCACCTCTTCACTTCTTCTCTTGACTCTCTTTCCTTTTAATTCTTCCTGTTGCTCACCAGCTATCCATTCTGATACTCCACACGACACCATGTGGTCAAGTGACAAGATAAAAGTTCCCATCACTGGCTTATCACAGTGACAGGCTTCAATACGAGAAAAAAAAAATTGCAAATGATTTGTTGCCCCACTTACAACATCTTCATGGTCCACTATTGGGCCCTGGCCCACAGGTTGAAAACCAATATTCTAGTTGTTTTTTTGATCCAGCACCATCCCATTGGAAAGTGGGATGTATATGTCATTTTAATTTTTGTTTTAGAAAAAAGTTCATAATCTCAAAATGTAATCTCTTAAATTACAAGTATAATAAAATGGAAGATTGATCAATCTGTCTCACTGCGAATCTGCATAAACCCTTTCTGAACAACTCTTCTGTGTTAGAAAAGAACACAAGGTCAGTTAACAGTCGAATCCCTATGTCCTGTAAAAAGATTTCAATAATGACTGAAGGTCAAGGTGTCCAAACTATGCCAGCTGGGTGCAGTTCTACGCACGGAGACAATTCACCATTTTCTGAAACTTTATTCAAAATTCCTCCTTAACTTGAAGCTGAAAAGATACTTTGAGGTGTGTCCTCTCTGTGTTGAATATTTCATGAAGCTTTGACATCAGTGGCAGCTTTTGGAGGCTGTATGAGGTCAGACTGAAAACCAGTAAGATTAACCCTCAATGAGCACATTAAAACTTGCTTTGTTGAAACCAACATTCTTCAACATGATGTGCACAGTTTGTATGGTGAGCTTTTTTCTCCATCATGAGGTCTATGAAAGACCGAGGTTCACAGCACATGTTTAAATTTTGCCAATGAGCCAGTGCATTGTCCGTTGGATTTCTGACTCATTAACATTAAGCCAATAACAAATCTGAGCTGTCTGAGCTTGTTGCAACTTTACTATTCACTATATAACAGCTGAAAACAGCCTGGCTATGATATATACTGTATAATTACATTATAGCTTAATATGATACATTATACTGAAACACACTGAAAGGGAATTACATTATCAGAACCGATACATCTTTGTCTTGTGTATTTTTTATACTAATACAAAAATTTGACAAATAATTAGACATGGATTCTCACATTCGCTCACAATTCAATAATTAATCGCTCTTGTGTGTGCACATGGCTAATAAGATATATTGAATTTTAAATGAATTAAATTATTTGAAATGATGTGAGCATAGAAAATACAATACCATTCATCTAGAAACCTACAAAACTTTGACAAGAAACCCCTAAACTATCTGATAAATACCACTAGAGCTACTATGGAGTGTAGGCCTGTTGAATAAATAGTAATTTTCAGCCATTACTTGGGTGAACTGACACTTTAAATAGCCCTGGAGGAGAGAGGCTGTGGTGAAGCTATTTGAGGGGAAAACGTCTAACCAGACAATAATACCCCAAATAATTAATATACATCACCCCAAATATGTTGCCTGTGTAGTTGATAAAAAAGAAAAAAACTTTATTAGTTTAATTTATGATTTTCTAAACACTGAAACTCCTGTCTGTGTTTTCTACTGTAATAATTACAGAGATGGCATCCTGTGGCCTTCACACAAATTGCTGTAATAACACACTTGACTTGACAAATATTTTTGACTTTCCAGAGTAAATGGGTCAGATTTTTACTTAAAAAATAAAAATGTCTTGACTCTGATAGAGCTCTGAAGACAGCTTCAATCTTACAAACGGTCCTACCCTATAAACTTGTCTGAGTCTGTTCCAGTTCCTGTGTGATGAGTAGAAAAGTACAGGATGTCATTTGTCGTATAAGATCCTGACGAATCCTGTCTCAGTGTCAGCAATAATTAGTAACTATAAATCCAGCCATCCTGTCAAGCAGCAGGATAGATGTAAATATCTCCATTTATGCACCTAACGACAGCGACAGTTGTTTAATAAACTCACTCACTTAAGGAGAAAGAATCCCATGAACAGCTGGAACCAACAAACAAAACCTCAGCCATTCTATTCAAAACTCGGATTACATTCATTATTGGCGAGCCTCTTTAATCTAACCTGATGTTAGCTCTGTTTTAATTGCATTAGAAGTTGTATTTTTATGGACATTTCAATTGTAAGTGGTGGGAAACTGTAGCACAAAGTGGAAGAGAGCCCGATGTTCAGACTTTGTGTGCAGAGCAGACGTCACAAAGGCTTTGAGGCTTTGCTGTACAGACAGGAGAGAGGTTTTGAATTACTCCTGCAACTTTTTCCAAAATGTAAGTCTGTTTCTTTAATGAGTTTGCCTCAAATTGAGCTCATGAAGTAATAAATCTAACAATAACTCAATACGATCAATGACACTCTTTGTCTGTTTTCTTGTGTCATTGTCTTTAATGTTCATATTAAACGTATCATTTACTGACTCTATGTGACCAAGTTATTTCAGAATAAAACCAATGCTGTGAGTTTACTGTCACATCAGTGACATAAGGCGTAACTGTGCAAAATTTAATCAAGGTTTGAAAAAAGACCAAACACAACAGAGAGCTGGGATATAATGAAGCATGTACACAACTGATTTCAACCACTGTTGGGTTTTACATCAATGACAGCATAAGTACGAGTTTCCATAGCAACACCTTACTCACAGCAGTGATATGCATTCATTCATTAGCTAACACTAAACAGAGAAACAGCAGAAACAGGGATCAGAGGTCTCTCCTTCTAAAAACACAAACACGAATAATTTGCATTTCATGGTCGAGAGAAGAACACTGCAACAGAGATCTGCTCATACAGCGTGAGGATCTGTGAGCGGTGGCGTACCAAAGGACAGTATATGTAAAACTCCCTTCTGATTTACTGTCTGAATTAACGGTTTGTTTCTGCTGATACTCAACTCGACCTGACTCAACTGTTGCTGACATCAGCTCTTATTCAGACTCACTGCTCACTTCACTTCCTGTCCTGGGCTCCAGTTCTGAGAGACTGCCTGAGAGCTTCGCCAAGTTCTCACACTGACTTCCTGTTCTCTGTGGTTGTAAACTTTGGAAAGACTCGCTACGGCAGATAGGCTCATAGTTACACAATGTTTAGTGCCTGTTAGTGTTAATAAGTATTTTGCTTTTTGATTCAAATACTTTTATCCTCTTTGGGTCATTTCTTATTTATGCTGCTGTCACAATAAAACACACATAGGAGCTGTTAGATTTACTTTATTTACTGGAAATACAACACACCTGTCGAAATCTGTGGTAACCCTGAGAGCTCAACGCACTGCAACTTTAAAAAAAAAAAAAAAAAAAAAAAAATTCAGAAAGATCATCATCAATTCAACAACACATGTAATGCAAATACACACAACCGTGCTGCAGATACTCGAAATACAAGTAGCACAGATGACAACAGAAGTGTTTCCAGGGGACACAAAAAAGTGATGAACCTGGCTGGAGCAGACTTGTTTTTAAGTTAACACTGAACAAGTGCACGTGGATGTATTATAATACACCCATGCAAGTGCATCCCAGTCGAGTTCATCACTTTTTTGTGTCCCCTGGAAACACTTCCGTTGTGTTGGAGTATTTCTGGAGTAGTTTTCTGAATTTGTTTGTTTCGTCTATTTGCATGTGTTTTTAAAGTTGCAGTGTGCTCTCAGGGCCACTGTAGAAATCTATGTAATTATCACAATGAGTCAAGTAAAACACTTCTTGATTGCCCTGCATCCTTGTGGCCTGAAAGCTGTACAACACCAAATACAGGCAAAATCAAAATACTTCAAGGTCCAGACCTGAATGAACTGAGACAATGTAACACTTGAACTTTCTGGCACTCTGTTGATTTCAATGGCATAAATATGGAGCAAACAAAAGTTGGAAAACAAATATTCAAGATAATTTCAACTGTTCTGTTGACTTAATAGTTGAATTTTAAACAGCAGCGCACCAACATGGAGACTTTCATAATTAGTGGCTGACAGGAGCTGGTGAAAAGATTAATTTTTTAGACACAGCTCGAGTGAGACAAATATAAATTACCTTAATGACCTCCTTCACAAAACGATTACTCATATTATTTCAAGGACTGTAAATAACACCATGTTAATTATTCCCTAATGGCTGCACACTTTGTCCATACTGTTACAATTTTGCTACGAAAATAAAACCATGTTTGTGCCAGTGTCTTTTCTGCTCGCCACAGAAGCAGCTTATTCACTTCACTGTTGTGCAAAAGCAGCAGTGAAGAGCATCCTTCTGTGTATTTGGCTTTAATTTTGAAACAAACACCACAAAGTTCTTTTGAAAGCAGAAGTTGCATCTGAGAAATTTCAATACAAAAAAGAAAATACATTTTCCCCATTGTCCTGTGGTATTCAGCCAAATTTTCCTCTGTACGATCAGTATCAGAGCCTAATATAATGACTTCGTTCAGACAGGAGAGAACTATAAGTTTTATTCAGACAAAGAATTCATAGCCTTTACTGAAAAGCAGAGGTGGACAACATGCAGAGCTCTATTACTTGAGTGATCCACCTATCCATCTAACCATGAGAGTGGTGTATTGACAATCACTGACCAGTTTGTCATTCAGGTTGGTATGGACACTGATAATGTCCAGAGGTCCAAATCTCCACCTGGACACAGTACATGGCTCAGTACAGGTCTTCCTTCCTGGTCTTCCTGGTCAAATATTTCTCCAATACAAGTGAAAGTTGTTCAGTCGCATTTTTGTCAGCGTGTTGTATTGCTCCATTTGCAAAACCTAATGATTTTGAAAAAAAGTACTGACTGACTGTACAACCTGTAGAATAAAAAGCCTGAAGAAATATCCATTAAAACACAACCGAAACAGCTTGTAGACGTTTGCTGAAGGACAGCAAACATCTATTAATTAAACGAATGTTACAAACCTCGACATGCTTTCTCAAGTTGTCGCAAACCTTTGCTGGAAGCGATGAAGGTTGGTTGAGGTAAATAAAGCAAACATTTAAAAGCTGCCTCAAAGTAACGAGTACTTCATAGAAATGTAGTAAAGTCAAAAGCACGATATTCGTCTTTAAATGTAGCAGAGTAAAAGTCATAGGTTTAAAAAAATAATAATACTCAAGTACAGATTCTCGCTAAATATTTTTAAGCACAGTAGTCAAGTAAATGTACTTTGTTGCTGTCGGCCGCCGATCGTAGGCCGATGTTCATTAAAAATACATGATCAGTTGATTGGAATTAATGCTTCTTGTCACTGATCACCTTAAAGTCGATCTCCTGCGGTTAATACTGTGGTGCCTGCTGAGTGGTGTACCCCCCCCCCGGCCACCAAAACAAAACAACATGTGTGTGACTGATACAACGTACGCCATCTGCAATGCCACAATAAAATATCTTGTGGGGGAAAATCAAATACACACATGGCTACAAGCCATGATCTGAGGCATATTTGTTACATTTGTTACAATTTGAAAGCAGCCTATATCTGATCTGAAATCCTATTATTCTTTGCATAATGCAACTGAGTTAATGTTCTGAGACGTATTGCCTGTGTTACATGTAATTGATTAATTATTACATTGTGTAATTCAGTTGTGCTTGCTGTAGGATATTTGTTCCATTACTCTTTCTGAGTTTTTTTTGCTGTGTTGAACAAAGTAAAAGTGTGTTGTTGACTGAATCAGGATAACTTTTTGTGGTCCTTTTACCAGGTTATGCTGCCGCCTGTTGGATGTCCCAGTACACTACAAAGATAAGCAGTCTGACCAACCAGTTAAACCAGCTGCTATAACAAACAAAAAATGAACTCACTCATAGATGATAGGTTTCGGGTATTGGCGGCAAAAAATGTGATCGGGGCATCCCTAAGTAAATTATTACATTACATTATGAAAACTGAGGTCAAATTACATGCCATGCAAAATCAGGATAATCCAACAATCCACTGGTGTGCATGAAGAGGCTTTGTTGAAGAATAAAACCACTGAACATCAGTGGTTTTATCTGAAATAACTGTGGTGGAACAGGTTATTTAGACCAAGGTTAGATGGCACAAAAAAACATTAAAAAATTTCAAAATGTTACAGAGCCAAGTTTTGGAAACTTACATTCCTCAAAAGTATTTTTTTTCTTGCAATATCTTTATAGGAGTGGCAGCAAAAGTAAAAGTAAAGGAAGAATCAAAGTAAAACATCAAAGGTCAGAGGAACCTGAAAAAGACAAAGAGGCGCAGACAAACAGAAGAGGCTAAGCAAAAGCTGAAACGGTTACCATGGAGCTGATGATGAGGTTGGGAAAGTATTAAACACCACAGCAACTTTTCTCATGTAACCTCTTCAAGTCGCTGTGGGTTGTCTCACCTCTGTATGCTGACTGCAGTGAGCAGGTGGCTACACTGGAATCTAAGGTGTCAGATCACCTCAGATGTTGAACATTGAACTTGCTGGAGGCTCTCTCCCACTTTGGGGGGGGGGGCAGTAAGCCCCTAATGATCCTATTACCACTGGGACAGCTTGCACATCTGTTCAAGTTGTTCCTTCAGCCCCTGCTACTTCTCAATCTTCTTGTGCTCCTTCTTTCCAATGTTACTGTCAGCTGGGATTGCCACATCTATCACAACTGCCCTTTTCTGCCCCTTGTCAACCACCACCATGTCTGGTTGATTAGCCAGTGAGGGTCCCCTAGCTTAGACCCATAATTCACACAAGCCTACCTTGGAACACGAGCAAGAGAAATATAACTAAAACCTCATTAACAAGCTTCATGTCAGATATTATGTACTGTATATGTTGCTATTGTGTCTGTTGAGGTTTGCATTTATGTCTATTGTAACAGATTGTCAGTAGAAGCAGTTTGGAGGGTGTGGACAAAAAAAAAGGAAGGCAAACTTGTTTATTAATTTACTTCACCTCAACCTCACCAAGCCCATTTGGATGGCTCTGTCTTATCATACATTAACAAAATAGAAGCCACACGTTCCCTAAATGTTACTCTTGAATTGAGGAGCGAAAAGAATAAGGAGCTCATCCACAGACATCCATTTCCATCAAGGTGAGCAGCTCAACTAAAAAGAAAATCAAAAGCGGATGACAAGATAACAAGGTAACACAGCATGTCTTAAAGGCACATTTCACAATTTCGACTGTTACACTATGCACAGGTCTGTCTTGAGACAAAGAAGTTATGAGTACAGTGGCCCTGAATGCTTGATGCGCTTGAAGCTTAAGAAAACAGACAAATAAAGAAAAGATCTTCCCCGAGTCGACAACATACTGTATGCAGAAATTAGGATTGAGAAAACACAACCAGATATAGAAACATTTCTTTATTTGTTGTATATGTGTGTTTTATTCATTTATTTATGTTTTATCCATTTGTATGTATTTTATTTAGAGCTGTTCCGATTCTGATACTAGTATCAGAAAAGCCTCTGATACTGCCTAAAATATCGGCAAGTATTTGAGTCTATGTCCTGATCCGATGCCACGTAATGTACTGATAAACTTCACAGTTTCACACCCAGATAAAATGGCAGTTTTCCTGAAAATCAGTTCTTCTTCTCTGCTCTAAAACAGTAGGAAGTTGCGCTGTGCAGCCACTGGCAACTACCGTTATAGAGCAGCAAAGAAGAACTGATTTCTGGTAACCAGTGTAACGTTAGCCTTTGGCTGTGGTCAGTAATAGGTGGACCGTGGTTCAGGGTTCAGACCCAGATGCTGTCTATCCAGAGCCAGACCTGTTACCTAGGATTTATTGAGAATTAGTACATTTTAAATGAGTGTCTCTGTTTAAAGCGTCACAGCTTCTCTAGTCTTTGTGGCACTGGTCATGTGATGCTACTCAGCCAATCAGCCAATCATCATGACTCAGGGAGTGAGATACACAAACAGTGTAACGAGATGAAAGGCAGTCATAAGCCTATTTGACAGCTTGCAAGCAGATTTGAATTCTTTTTTCCATGTGTTGTCACGTACAAAAAGACCCAGAATGAACACTGTCAGCGGACTACTTTATATTTATATAGATTACTATAAGATTACTATTACTATAACTACAAGCAAATAGGAATGATTCTGCCCCAAGCTTTTTGATCCATAGAAGCAGCTGATTACTGTAACTGTAATCACAAAAAAAAAGAAAATATCAATAGACTTATTCATGTTTTACAATGAGCCATGTCACACAATAATCATACCGCATCAATACAGGGTTAGTACTATACAGCTGATTACATTTTATTCACGCATTACTATCAGATCAGTGCTTGGCATCGGCTGATAAACAAGCTCCGGCATCAGAATCAGTACCTGTAAGGAGAAAAAGGTATCAGAAGATGTCTCGTTTCCTTAAGTTGAGCTCTCACTGCTACCATTCATTAGGGCTTTTTGGATCCTTAATAATCCTTAGCCTTTCTAATAAATCCTGATATAGCATTTAAATCTAGTTTTCAGATGTGTCACCTGTTTGCCTAAATGGAATCTGATTTTTCACACTCGCAGTCCAGAGAAATAGATAGTTACTGCCAAACATTTTAATCCTCCTAACACTAATGTGTTGCTTCACAGGATCGAATTTCAAACATGCTTTTTTTTTTTTTAATATCAAGGGAAGAGTGATAGATACTAGTGATAGATACATCAGATACCATAGTCGCAGCATAACAGTGGCATCTACTGCTGTCTGCAGATTAGTGGTTTGTGTTCTCAGTGAGACAGAGTGCGACTGCTTTACTAATATTCCAAATGCGTCATGCTGCATGCAGTTACATAGGCAGCAGATTATTCATGTTGAAGAATAAGGCAGTAAACCGGGGCCCTGTTCTATCTTCTGAAAATCCCCAGAGAACACGCAGCACTGATGACTTCAATAATAGGACACAGGGGTTTTCTCCAGCGTGTGGTACTATTGATAGGTCACACATTCCAATTACAGCCATACATTAGTATGCAGGAGACTGCTGGCAGCTATATGGGGGAGGCCATTTCATTGTACTTCAAGCTGCTATGGATTCCCTCTTTAGGTGAGTAGATCTGTTTACACACATCGGAAGAATAATATCCATATCCTGGTTTAATATAGGCGTCTGTGGTTTGGAAGTAGTGTGGCTGTCCAGTTCTCAGTTTAGCTTGCCCTCTGGCTGTGCCATGTGTTGGTAAAGGCATTGTTATCCCAACGAGGTGCACAGTAACGCATTAAACATCCAGCTGTGTGATTAAAAAAAAAAACAGTTAACTGTCATACTCATCCAGCAACGCCAGTTTCACCCACCAGTCATCCTTGAATACGACAGGGTGTGACACGTGGTGCAGCAGGACTGAACTCCACAGTCATTAGGTCCCACATCAGGTGTAAACAGAAGACTGATGCTCAAGACACTCTCTGAATTTTCATTTATTTTCAGTAGATTGAAAATCTCATGTCAGATTAATTTTAGCTTTTTTAGGCAGGGACAGACACAGGGAGTGAGGAGGGAGTATGATGTCCCTCAGAGGTCCCCAGACGGACATCAAACCATTAAATGTTGTGTTTATGAGGTATGTGCCTTGAGCCAAGTTGTACTCGCTTGCAGACAGCTGTGGACATCACAGATGCAAAGTTGTTTTCATTTATATTCTGCTTGGATGATGCATTCCACACTATGTGCAGTAGATTGTTGTCTATGTATTCTGCATATGCGCATTACGGTACCCAGTGGAGCACATGCACAGTTGGCATCCTTATTTGGTGGATATGTGGACATCTGCACCAGAGCCTCACTTCCACACCTCACACCCACCAATCATGACATTTATGTGACGTGGACCCTCGCGTGCTCGTAGATGCTGTAAGTTTAACACAGGTGTATAGAGGACGTCCTCACTACATGCTTCTTTTATGCTGTACACATGTGCACATAGATCCTTACTGACGTATGATGAATACACGCTGTATGATTTTTCTGACAATACACACATTGTGTTCAAAGTCCTGCTCAAAAATTAGCTTGAATATGTCTGCTTCGATTTGAAGTGCTAGGTCAGCCAAATTATCTCGCCCATCCCTAACACTAACTGAACAGGCAAAACTCCAAGGTCTATTGTGTCTGTCAGCTGCTGCACCAAGTATAAACAAGCTGACCACACAGCTAACAAGCAGCACCACCACAAACTGTGCTATTGCAGGGGCTACAGCTATGTAGCCTCCTGTCCCCCCTCTCATGCTAGAACTGCATGGTAACACAGGTACCCCCACAGTAACTCTCTCAAGGACCATAACTGTGATTCTAATTGATGTCAGAGCACTGCCAGATTCCCTGACTTTCCAGCTCTATGTCACTGCTACGCTGAGTGATGGTGCATTAGTCTCCTGGCTGCATGCTTCACACATTATGTAGCCATGAAGTCATGCAGTGCAATGCAGTCATTGCTCCTGCACTGCTCTGGTGTTTTCCGAGGAAAGTTTAATTAAGGGTCATAGATACTTGAAGAAGTTTCATCTCTTGTCCAAGAGGCTTCTTCAGTTCTAAGTGACTGTTGAGGAAACACAGGCTACGTCCACACTGCTACATTTAGTTTTAAATAAGGATTGTTTATTAGCCATAACAGAAAATGAGCTCCGGGAAACTGGTGAAGCTGATTAATCCTGTAATGAAAGAAGCCGCAGGGAGTAACACGGGAGGCACTATCTCTATTAGCAACAACAATAACCACTGAGCAGTCACCACTCACACAGACAGCCTTCACGCTACCTTCTGGCCCACTGGCCCTGACACACCTCGCCTCTCAGCCCTTATACTGGCTCTGATGAGTGATATCCACCTGGTGCAGAAGGGGCGGTACCTGGAGAGGCAGCACACAGACACACACCACACAACACTACAGCCGTAACAGCATCACTTTTGCTCTGTTAACTCCTGCCGTCCACACTACTGTGGTGTTTTTGAGCACCTAAGACTGGGCCTTTTGGAAATGCTGCTGGCCCCATTTTATTTTGAAAACTCTGGGGTTGTGTTGTAGTCTGGACAGGCAAAAACAGACATTCAGAAACGATGATATAGACATCCATAGTCGCTCCCTGATTGGGTCTTATCAGCCTCGTTGACAATCTGCTTCCTGTTTACACCTGCTTGTGCATGCCCAGTGTACATGAATGGTCATGTGATTTGAGGTGCGACAGTGTGGAAGGAGATCGTTTCTGATATGGAGCTAAAATGGTTGTCCAGCTCCAGGTATTCAGCCTCAATGAGGTTGCTATCGAGGCCATTGATGTCACTCGGTTCATCAATACCCTTGATAATGACAGAGGCTAAATACCTGGGTCTCCTCACCAGTAAGCCAGAAAATAACTGTTGCTAGGGCAACAACTAATGGGGATTTTAATGAAATATAAACTATTAGTAAGTGGGTATCAAATACTGAAATAGAAATACAGTTAAGCTTGTGGCAGTAGAGGGATAAATGTTTGTTCATTGATCAGATTTCTGGTCTATCTATTCATATGTAGGCAACAATGTCCTGGAGGGAAGAGCTGTGGTTTAGTGAGAAGGATGCATTTATGTTTGCATGACAACTGGGTAAATGCACCCGGAGAACATCCTTAAGTCGTCAGACTTTAAGTCAGACTATCATATTTCATTTCTTTTCTTCTGAACCATGTTAAGCACATTTATTCTGCTCTTTTCTGTGGATAATTGCTATGCGGACATAGTCTGGATGCTCAGTATGTAAGAAACGATCCAGTGTTAGAATAGACAAACAATCAAGGATGCTTTCAGTCCGTTTCAGCCTCAAAACCACATTTGTTCATCGCACAGCAAGTTCTTTAGATTTGGCATTAAATATTTTGTCTAGTGTGTCGACCTCAGTGGATGCCTCTGAGTACACAATTGAAATGAGTGGGTTTATGATGGCAGCAGTGTAAGAAGAGGATCCATTGACTCAAGCTCAGCGGGAGCTCATGTGTCAGTGTTAAAGAGGCTTCCCTCTCTAATGCTGGGAAACCAAACAGAAGACAGTCGGGTGGGCAGGATGTCTGAAAGCTGTTAGGGCATTACTGTACAGCAGCACTACACAGCATCTGAATAGCTCTGCCTCTGAAAAACGGTGCTGGAACGGAGGCAGATGCATGAAGCACTCTCAGGCTTTAGATTTCTTTTCAGCTTAATGTTGATTGAGTCAGCTGAGAACCTCAGCTCCATCTTGCAAAGCCCCCCCAGCTGTCACGTAGTCAGGTGAAGGCAGCACATCCAGGACAATGTGGGTATTAAACATGCTGTGCACAGACAGAAGTTCTGCTGCCCTTTGGCAAGAACTCAAACAGATGCAGGGACACTTTCATAGCAAGAAAGACAAATATAGCTGCCACACAGCACATAGGTTTGAGACAGCAGGATCATTTTTCAGACAAATCTATTTTGAGATTAAGGTTGTTGCCCACATTGATATGAGTTTCATTAAGAAGAGATTTGTGCTGTATGAGTCCTCGGAGAACTGACTGTTGCCTGCTGTAAAGCCAGAGGACTGCTGTCAGCACGAGGACTTTCACTGCTCACTATGACACCTTACACCTTTGTAGCCAGCTAAAAGTCACATCAGAGCTGATTAAAATCAAAGGAAGAGATATAATCCACACAATTATAGGGTTAGGGTTAGAATTTGGTTCACCTCGTCCTTGTTTAAGAGCATAGTTTTTGTTTCTGAACTGTTTCTGGAATAAATAAAGGAAATGTTATGTGAAAGTCTGTATTGTTGATGCACTAAAACCACTTAAAATCACTGTAGTGACTTGACTAAATATTGATAGACAATGTTCTATCTTTTTATGAGAATATGAATAAATAAATATACATATTAAATCAGCAGAAATTTCTGCTACTTTCATTTTAAGAAGATGAAAGGAGCTATCTGTACATTTTGTGTTAGCATTAACAGCTGTTTACTTTCCAGTTTAGAGAAAATGGTGCAATTTCAGCATCAAGCTTCATTCCTTTTCTCATCAAGAGCTGTCTCCAGTGGTGGAAAGCAACGAAATGTTAACTCTTGTCTCTATCATGTCTTTTCCTCTACTGAAGTTAGCAAGCTAACCAGCTAGCCCTGGCCCGCCTTGTCACTTTCCGAGAGCAACTCACCGTAGCCTCCAGACCTGAAGATGTAGTGCTGCTCAGAGGGCGTATTATAAGCTCTTGTCTTGTAAACGCAACAACAGCTGAAGCTCTTTTTAAGCAACAATTACCACCAACTTCTCCCAACAAAAAAACCTTATAGCCCCTGTGAAGTGCTTTTTTGTTGAATACTCAATAGCATCTGCAGGTTTTCTTTACAGGCTGCATACATCCTCCTCAACCACCATCAGTCAGGTAGGGCAAAAAGTTCCCTCATGTTGTCAGCATTTTGATTTTGTTTGTTGCTGATCCTATTTTTCCTGAGTTTGATCTCCTGTGTTTGGATTTGGATGGCCTTCGAGTGAGTTTTTGTTTGGACATTGTTTATTACAGCGCCTGCATTTCACCTTCCTGCCTGGTTTGCTGCCTGTATTTCAGTCCACCTATCCTTACAGGTGACAGTTTTTAATCAACTGTGAAGCAGCTCAGAGATCAGATCTTTTCTCTGTCAACCTCCTGTTGAGGAGGTCATACAGGGTTTAATTTTTTATATAGTATCCGTCAGATTCTTTTGATTCATTGTATTCAGGGTTAAGACCAAAAAAAAAAAAAAAAAAAAAAACCAAAATGACCTCATGCCTTTGGCTTGTACAAATGCAGCTGCTCGACCAGGAAATAGCTTTGGTAAGGCTGTAAACATAAACTGCAGTAGTTACAAATTTTTAAACAAACACATTATTATCATTAAACAAAGAACATCGTCAATGTATTCAATACAGCTAAGCTGCACAGCTCCATATTTGCTATCTGGAATTTGCAGTACAGTTGTATAACAATATTTTCTGAATGAGAGATCAGGGCTACCCTCTCTTTCAGACTGGAAGGACATTGGAGATCTTTGTAATTTCACCTTTCAGAGTTCAGTTACACAACTGTAAGAAAAAGAGAAACACTTGGGTTCACAAAATTACAATGCACAACAGTTGACACTAACTTCCATGACAAATACAACATATTTCCTATAGTTTCTTTACACTTAAAGCTTCACTAAAGCTTTTGTAAAACTACTTTAAGTTTGGAGTACGTTATTGTGGTTGATGTCCCCGTATAGTTCGAGTAGAACATGCTGATCGCAACTGACATGGATATGCCACAATTATTAACAGGTCGATCACAGTTGATCTCTGGTATAAGGCATCACCCCCATCTTCCACAAACATACACCAGCGAAGTTGGGCAGCCATGACCTTAAGCAAATACTGTAGGTAAGGTTGGCTATTCAAAATGAAATACAGGAATACAATACCAATAATAACAATAATAAGATAGGCCTATTGAAGAATACGTGTATGTAAGGTTGTTTATTTCATAATCAATAATAACAATAACAATCTCAAAGTTCCAGAGCACACAATTTAAGTGCACCTTCAGTTAAAGGAGCTATTTGTAAGTTTTGCTATTGGTACATAGCCAATGTTACCATTAACAGCTGTTCAGTTACCAGTCTTGGTATGAGTCGTGTTGCATTTACAAGACAAGGGGTTATGATACATACCCGCTAAGCCAGTGGTTCCCAACCTAGGGTCAGAGATGACAAGGTGTGCGCAAGGCTTTGTTTCCTCTGAGGTTGTGAGTTTGTCACAATTATATTTGTGTATGTTAAATAAAAATCATAATAGCAAAACCAAATGGATAATCAAAAGACTGCATATGCCCACTGAAAATATATTTTGTTCCACATTTAAATTTATGAAGCCACTTAGTAGCCACACCTCTGTGACCTCTGAACCTTGTGACCCTCACGGTGTGAGCAACAGTGTTGTCAGGTGGCCATTAGTTTGACACAGAGTAAAAACCATAAGGAAGAACTTGTTAAATGTTGCTGTTTGCTTTGAATGTTGCTGTATGTGTAGGTCAGAGGTACTGATTAATCTCTGAAAATTAATCTTTATTCCTTATTATTTCTGTTTGCATTTTATACACCTGGTGACAAACAAAGGGAAAGAAAATTATATTCATCCATAGGTGCTGATATATCATACTTTTTGTGAGGAGGAAGGCCTATAATGTTAAGCTTATGTTTGAAGTTTAAATGTTTAGCTCTTGAAAATAGAAAATTATATGAATGTCTTTGCAGTTATTTTTTGTGTGTATTTGATACACCTGGTGATATAACAGGAGGAATGAGAAACATTCATTTATATACATGGTAAACCAAAGAGGAGTAGGAAAAAAAGCCTACAATTGATGTTTATTTTTGCAAATAAAGATTTGTAATGAATCACTTTATTCTTTTGGTGCTTGTGTGGGCGGGGGTAAGGGTCGGGGGGCCTGGCCTGTCTTGGATGCAAGCACGGGGGGCTCCAAGGAGAAAAGGTTGGGAACCACTGCTCTAAGCAGTACTAGTTCTTCAGAGCAGGCTGGGCGCAACAGTGACTCGATATCGGAAAGTGATGACACAGTCCAACCTGGCCAGGGCTAGCTGGTTAGCATGCTAATATCAGTAGAGGAAAGTAAGTAATAGACAGAGAAGCAATACAAGAGGGTTGCTTTCCACCGCTGGAGACAGCTCTTGGTGTGTAAAGGAATGATGTTTCTTCTAGACTGGTACGTAAACGTTTGTTTATGCTAACACTAGCTATGTAGTGATAGCAAAATAGATCAATTTGGGTCATATATTTCAAACCAGTTAGATCTCCTTTTTCCTTTTTGTGTCTCAGACATGATATAGTGTTGTCTAAAACACATTCATAACACATTTCCTTTAAGTATTAGTGTTATTGTTACCTTATTCAAATCAAGTGTGACCTGCTGCACACAGTCTTGATCCTCAGCTCATGAGGAGGAAGCTCTCTGGCATCATATTCAAAGTAGTAAATCAAGCATAATCTCATGCATTGGGCATAATATACATCAGAGTCATTTTATTCTTTTCATAAACCCAGACTTCAGTTTTGTGTCATGTTCTTCTGCAGACATATTTATCCCTTAGAGGGGGGATTAGGGTTTTTTGAGAGAACTAAGCTCTTCAAATATTATCCATCCACAATCTGGTGCTGTGCTCCTGAGGTGTCACATCTGGTTTCACATTATACCTTTGCTGTCACGTCTTTACAAACCATGGTTTTCTTTTCAAGCATGTTCCTTTCCATCATTAAGAGTGCAACAGAAAAGGTGCAGATCATGTCTGCTGTTACCAAGTACCGTTATTCCTTCAGTTACCTGATAACAGGCTGAATTAAAGGTCCTCTAAACAAGATTTTAAACAATAGCATAGCAGCAAACAACAATTTTCTATGTAGAAATATAGTGGAGTAATGGTGTCATGAGCAAAGAATGAAGTCACGTCCCCCCTGAATGTGTTGTAAAATGACTCTGTGTCAGCCCAGCGGCGTGTGTAGGTTTGTGTTTGGACCACTGACACCTACAACGGCAAAGTGCAGTATGCAGCAATCAGGTGAAAGCAACCTTTCAGTGTTTTCTCCAATAAAGAAACCACGTTTTTCGTCCACAAAGGCCTTCAACAAAGAATGAGATAAGAACAAAGTACAGGTAGACGGGCCACGGAGACTTCTTCAAAACATCCATAAAGTTTTTACTGGCTCCATGAGTGTCATTCATGTGGCCAGTCCCAGTGGATAAGTCCAAGGCTAACTTTGTGAAAATATGAGTAAGGAAAGCATTGGTCAGTAGAGAGCTTATGGTGATGTTAGTTTTAGTCACATTAAACAGTTTAATGTATTTTTCTACAACCAATGACCAGGGAAATCACCAGTTATATCATATACCAACATTTATCCCAGGCCCACACACCCAGGAAGTAGAGAATTTTCACCAAAGCTCCAGAAGTGGACAAACACACATCCCCAAACTGGAAATACTTCTTACTGAAAAAAAAAAAGTTTCTAAACACTAGAAATGTGCTGTTTCTTCACTACTTTCGTCATTAACTTTCTCTCCCTCATCAGTCCCTCATATCTCCGTGTACCTCAAGCCTGTAGGCAGTCAGAACTGTGTGGAGCACCACTGGGGGCCGCAGACACATCACCTCCTCAGGCACAGTAATTATTTGGCTCTTTTATTGTTGAATGAGCTGCTGACGGTCGGCCTGAGGGGAGTCAAATATCTTTTTTGCCACAGAGTTTCTTGGAGGAAACTCGACAGCTGCTAGCTGCTCTAAACACTGCTTTCCTGATTATAATTACCTGAGGTGCTGGTAAGAAGGACACAGGCTTTCAGAGACTTGTCAAACTCAAAGTTAGCTGCAAGTTTGAATTGGTTTTGATACATTCCCGTAAAATGCACTAAAAGAAATATTAAATCTAGTAAATAGTATGGAATATATGTGAGTGACAACATTAGGGTTAAGGTTAAAGGTCCCATATGTAACACTTTTCTGGTGTTTTATTTGAGGTTTTGATATCCATGAGAACCATGCTGATGTAGTTTTCTTCTCTCTCTGGCTTCTCTCTGGAGCTCTAGTAACAACAAATCGGTGACCCAATCAGAGCCTGAACCTCCCTTCTGATTGGCTCATTGTTTCCTGAGAGATGAAATGAAAATATAGCAGATTTCCAGTAAACACAGTTTGCCAGAAAAGTCAAAGGTTATTAATGAGTTTGATAGCATTCTGCCAAACAGCTTTGTAGGTGAAGTACTTAAACACTTCTTAACCATGACTGCTGTAGATGAAGGTAAGAGAAATGCTTTTGCCTTATAGTTCAGGTATGGAAAAAATAAAAGTGGTAATGCAGAGACTCAAGCAGAGTAGGTTGAATTAAACACACTTTACTAGGAGCTCTAGTCAAAATAAAGATGAACAACTTAGGCCCAAAAGTCTCATGTCTGCATAAAATCCAAATGAGATTTAAGACTTTCATTTAGTGACATAAGGGTCTTTGCTGGTCTCATCTCAAATCTGATTGGCATTCATCTTTGTTTTCCCAGGTTATGTGCAAATCAGGGTTGGTTCTCCTCCAGTCTAGAAGGAGGTGGTACTGTGCCTGAAGCAGTTTGCTGGAACTCCTGCAGGTACAATAATACAACAATTATTATCTAACAATTAGCTAAATACACTAACTTATTCTCCCTGAGCCATCACAAATGAATGGTTTTTATGAACTGTGTCTAAGACAAAAGTTTTCATTCTTTATTGTCATTTTGTAAAACATCCTCATTGTTGTCATAAACACTGATGGCTGTGAGTTCATGGGCGAGGCGGAGGAAGGAAGGGAGGGAGGGAGGAAGGAAAAAGTTGTTCCAGGGAAGACTGTAAAAAAACAGTATATCTAAACCACTCTGGAAAAGTGATGTACAGTGTTTAAAATAAATAAAGATAAGTGATACAGAAAAAGTGTTCATTGTCTTCACTGCTCTAACTCATGCCCCTCCCTCACCCACACAGATTCAATGGTTGAGCTGATTAGGGATCAGATAAATTACATCTTACAATTACATCTTCTCACCATCTGGCTAAAATGAGTCTCAAACCTCCTCTGGAGGCGCGTTAAACAGTCAGATTAAATACATCAGACAATACAACAAATGAATGTGACAGTGAAGAGGCAGCAGGTCTTAAACACAGGAAACAGAAAACAAGCAAGCTCGGTTAACCCAAGAGGAGGCAGCCAGGGAAATAGCAGGGATCAGGGAAAAGGTGTGGTTGAATGAGGGAATGAGAAACGTGTGCAGAATGGTCAGGTGATTGGCAGGAGTGGGAAACTCAGAGGAGCACCAAGTGAAGTGATGAGGAATGGCAGGCTCAGGAAAGTTTCATGAGAATGCCAGGGGGGGGGTTATAGATAGAAAGTCCGGGCAGGTGTCATCAGGGCACTTCCTTTGACTATGACAGTGATTTATCATGTGGATTTGTGTAGACACTGTGAACCTGGCATACAGGAGCACAGTGTATACAAGTTCAACAGACTTGGAGAATCACTGACAAGGAGCATTGAAGCTGTTCTGGAAGCTTCTCTGGAGTCAGCACTTTTTTTTTTTTTATCTGGTTGTGATTCTCCTCATCTTTCTGTTGGCCCACGTATCCAAGAAATAGTACAATATTACAGCCCAATTCATCACTACAGAGGAGTGTTTGATCTTGTGAAGGGTCTGAGTTCAATTTCAGAGGCCAAAATGTGCAAAAGAAATGAGTGAAGCATAACCTGCAAAAGATCTCCTCCAAAAAACATGAATAGACTTTTTTTAAACAACCCGACAAACTGATACAGCTGGTATGCACTTTAATAGGTACCATTTTCAAAGCAAAAGTACTAGAAAACGATACTATGCAAACTATAATTAGAGATGTCTGTGGCTTTGGGAAAGAACTCTGAAAAAAAACCCCGAAAAAACTTTTTCTCGTTTTTCAGTATAAATTATTGGTTGGGCCACCACTTCCATTCAAATCAATTTATAAGCTTATAAAGCTTATAAATTGTGTATGATTATGTGTTTCCAATGGTCTTAATTTTAGTGGTCAGCTGTTTTGTGCAACTTTGATAAATACTTTAGGGTGGAGTAACTTGTGGTGTGTAATAGTTATGTTGTGGTAACCTCTCTCTGGATTTGCTGGGTCACCATTTTGTGTTGTGGGTGTCAGTCCACTTTTGTTTTGGTCACTAGTGAGTTACTGCTTCTCGGTCTTTAATTGCAGCTAATCAGTTTCGCTGTGACCTTCTTTTATCTCTGCGCTGGTGATGGCCAGAGCCAGAGGCATAATGTTTTCGGGTTGTCCCGGTTGTTGATGAAGTGATGACATTCTATATCCAAAAGGTCAAAGGTCAACTTCACTGTGACATCATAATGTTCTGCAAAAACACCTCTTGACATTATTCAGTGCTGTAACTCAGGAAGAGGAGGTTGTCACCATATTTTCTGCAGCTTGGCTGGTTGGCGAAGGCATATAACCATGAGGCGTTAATTGTTATTATGGGATGTAGTCCCCCCACGGGTCATTGGATCTTAGTGTGATGGGAGTCAGAGTGTGTGTGTGTTGTGTTGCTGGTTTACTACATTTATCACAGGAATTTGTGGACATGGTTGAAGACAACTTGGTGTCCATTCTGCGTTGCAGTAGTGGCAGTTCACTTTTGTTGGGTCTTTGTGTGTTGCAGTTGGTGTATGAAAGCAATTTTGTAGTCGGTCTCCTTGTTGTGACCCTTTTGGTTTGTGCCTGTTGCTTCTAATGGGAGTGGCACCCACTTGTATGTCTGCTTGTGTGTTGGCTGCTCATTCTTAAATCCAGTGACAGCAACTTAGTCTGCCCTTTTGTGTGCGTGTGAGATCTTGTTGGAGCCACCTTTGACTCGCCTTTTGTCAGCAGCACTCCCAATTTAGTTGTGTAGTCAATGCACGTTGTTTGCTTCAGATTGAGGCTTGAAGATCTGTGTGTAGTGCTGGTCACCCTAAAGAATGTACGGTGCCAGACTTGAGTACAACTGGCATTAGTTCACATTCTCACAGAAGTTGGTGTTTACTTTTGGATGAGTTGTGTGGACTGTTCTGTGGTCTTTTCTGAGCTGAATTGTTCTCATACAGCGTTGGTAAGTAGCATCTATTTTGCAGTTGTAAATGCTCAATAAGTAAAATGCATCGTGATATGCGCCACAGCAGTGCTGACAGCTAGCCACCTAGCAATAGCAACTTTTACTAAACACATTCATAATATTGGTCACAGCAAGGCCTTATTATTATGCTACTGTAGCCAGTCACTAATGAAGACAGGTGTGTAACAATAAGTAGCATCAAGTGTCTTACACACAGAGGAGAAGAAAACCATGGGATGGGTTCCCCATCTCGCTAAAGAGAGAGCAGTACACAGAGTCAAACACAGGGGTGGTGTGACTTCGTTCTGTGCTCAGGATACCATCACTCCACTATCTTTACATAGAAAATAGTTGTTTACTGCTATATTATTGTTTAAAATCTCATTTACAGAACCATGGTGTAAATACTACTTCTTAGCCATTAAATGCTTTAAAGGCTAGCAGCTAATTAATTTTGAAATGAAAAAGGAGTATTGTCCTCCCATCACTTAGTGCTAGTGATTCTGTGGTCTGTAAATCAGCATGAAATTAAGGCGTGTATGGCAGTATCGTTATCAGGGAAACTAAAGATAGGTTTAATCCTTGCAGTATGTGTTACTGCTATGAAAGTATTATATGGTCCATGCAAGAATCTTTCTCTAACATCAGTGGATCTCTAATGCATGTTGCTACCTGGTGCCAGCCAGATGCTACCACACTCAGATCTCACATCACTACGAGACCCTCAAGAGGGAGATGTACTATACCATCGGGGGAGACACACATCAATTAGAAATGAGCAACTCAACTACCCGTGACGCTCCGGTCATTACTCCTTGTGTTCTGAGGTCTGGACTGCTGGTCCAGCACCACATGATAAATTACTCTGCTCATTTATAAAAGTGCTGGAGCTGACAACCCCCAACCCACACAGACACACACAGACCCACACAGACACACACACACACACAGTCTATCATTGCAGTACCTATCAAAATTTAATTAAGATATGTGCATTGGGACACAATTCATTCTAACCTATAAAGACAAATGGTAAACAATAAGATGACACACGTGGATTGTATTTCTACTGCTAAATCAATATGTCATCAAGCATCCCTCGAAAGGGAAAAAGAACATATGTTTTCTCTTTTTCTTCAGTTCAGCAGCTTGTATGGATTTTTTCTTGACATGTTTATTCAATTATTGGAACTAAAACTGAACAAGGGAAGGGGTTTGGGAGAAGACAAACTGAAGTTATATCATTAAAAAAATAAAACAAACAAAAAAAAACTGTAGATAACATTTGTTCCTAATTTGATTAACTGAAGAAATACTATTGGGCAAATAGCAATTTCAACACTTTCTTTGCAAAGTTCATTAAACTGGTTTCAGCTGATGCCACAGCTTACAAGCTAAGTTACTTGTAGTTTTCTGAATTTTACATTGACTGAAACTTACTAAACATAAAGTGAAAGTAACCAACAGGTAAGTAGTGAGTGAAGCTGTAGCAGAAGGCTCTGGCAAATAAAAACAAAACAAAAAAATAGCTGGGTCGATGACAAACCGGTCTTAACTTTGTAACTGTTGGCAAAACAAACACCCAGCAGCACAGGTAACTTACAGGGTTGACATTTGTGGTTTTAAGTGAAACGTTAAAAACCACTGGATTGTGGAAACTGTTAGCATACTAGCATGCATTAAAAACGGTTAACACTATGCCTGCTTTTGTATCAGCATGTTAAAGTAGTCATTGTAATCATGTTAGCATGCTAACTCTAGCATTTGGCTTAAAGCAATGCTGTGTCTAAGTACAGTCTACAGGTTAGCATGACTATAGACTCTTTGTCTCATTAACATGAAAAGGTTTTGAATGATTACCCTGTGGTCAAGGCGGATTACAAAATTTCTTCTGCCATGAAAACTTTCCAGAGTTACAAAATTCTCCATTAAACCTTCAAACTCACTGATCTATATGTCAAACTATTAGTATCTCACTAGCACCTTTAAACAATGAGTGCATATCCATGTGGTCTAGTGTCCTGTTTGTGTTTGGGGGTCTTGTATCCTGATGTTTATCAATTATGTTCTATTACTTAGTTTTAGTTACTAGTTACTTGTACAGTTTGCTTTCAAAACCTCCACACTGGTAAGAGGATGAAATACCTTAACAGGCTTCCAGATGATGCCCAATCAAGAGAAAGTGGGTGTTAAGGAGGCCTCTTAAGGAGACCCAAGCTAATATTTCCTTTCACAGTCTGAGGCTCAACTGAGAAGCTGCATAACAGACAGCTGGAGATAAACAGGACCATTTTTTGAACGGTGAATCATGCAAAGCTATTTGAGTGGTGTCTAGAAATAAAAATATATAGCTAGAAATTAGCATCAACAGTCAACTTTAAAAACAAGATGAAAACAACAGCTTAAAAACATGGATACTATGGAAAATTGGGTACTGTTAGAGTCCTGTACACATTGGTTTGAATAACCTCGTTTCTTATGTCTGTGGTTTTGTTCTGATTGATAGCAGCCAATGACTCGCGAATCAGGCCTACATCCAGCAGACATGGGACAAGGGTGGATGCTGCAGGTTGCAAAACCAAAACAATGAGCTGAAAGAAGCAAAAAATGTTCCTTGGAGCTGAGGTGAACTGTTGAGTCACATTATAATGTGTTATAATGACATTTGATCCACTCTTAATACAAAACTATTAATTACAGCAGCTTTAAACTACTAAAATCTACTTTGTAGAACATTGCAATGACAGTCTGAAACTGAAAAGCACCTGAATGAAACCACAGACGAAGTTTTGTTTTTGGTTGAGCGCACAGAGAAGTAATGATTAGGAGCTTTCCTGTAGACGTACACAGGGGTTAAAATGGGATACGGCATAGTGGGGGAACCCTAAGGTCTGGTGTCATGGTGCGAAGGGGAAAAATTAGTCACCTCAAAATCGATTTATACCGGCGGCCCGGTAGTTGAGTGGTTAGGGTGCGTACCATGTTGAGCGCAAGACGCTCTTAGCAGGGCAGTCAAAGGTTCGACTCCCGACCGGTCTGACTCTTGCATGTCATTCCCCTCTCTCTACCCCCTTTCCTGTCAGTCTCCACTAAGCTATAATAAAAGCATAAAAAGCCCCCACCCCCCCCCAAAAAAAATTGATTTATGCCATGAGCTCTGGTGCTCTTTGACTTTTATTTGTGGCCAGGCCATGAAGACTCCTCTTTCACAGTCAGCTCTGCTAACAATAAGTGATTTTGCTGCGGTTTCAGCAGCGCATTGGTCACAGGAATTTCTGGATGCTCTTTGATATCGCTCTATCTCTGACACCAGAAAATCTGATGTTAAAAAGGTCACAGGGCTGTCTTTTGTCCTCCTCCGCATAAAACGTTGGTTAAAGGTTATGGCTGTGCTTTTGGCATAAGAACATTAATTTAGTCAAAAAGAGATGTTTTATTCTCACTCACATGTGCACATGCTGTCACTGAGTCCTTCAGATTTCTGAGGGTTGATTGATTTCTGCCTTCAGTCATTTTGCACTGTAACTCTATGGAAGCTTCCACATTCAACAGGCTCACCAGCCTGTGTCAACCAGTCCTCCAGCCTGAACAACCAAATAGGTAGTTTGTTTTTTTTCAACCCTCTGATACAACTCACATGAGCATCTGCTAAGCAGCGTACCTACCTCCGTTACAATGTACCATATAATAATAGTCATGGCTTGGTTAGGCACTAACTACTCAGTTAGGTTTGGAAAAGCTTCATTCCAACCCATGAATTGGGTTAGAATAAATACAACCCCCCCAACTTTTCTTTAAAATGGTAAATGGACTGCTTATGGAGCACTTTTCTAGGCTTATCAACCACTCAAAGCACTTTACAATATAAGCCAAATTCACGTACACACTCATACAGCGCTTACATCTACCATTCACACACACTCATACACTGATGGAACAGCCATCAGAGGAAATTTGGGGCTCAGTATCTTGCCCGTGTACCTCCTGAGCCACAGTCTTTGTTGTCATGGTTACAATAAAACATAAACTGCTACTTTCACATGGGAATCAAACACGGCTCTCCTGTGTCATATTCCTGTGTTTCGTTGACCCGTCCATCCACCCCAACCTCCTCCTGACGTGGACTGTGTCGCTCAATATACTACATCACCGCACTTTTCCCTTCGCTCCTGTCATCATTACTACGACCACTAGATGTCACCTTAAAACAAAACGGAACTATGGGTCATAATAACTAGCTGCACAGACGACCTTGTTTACTGGCTCGTGTTTTACAGGACAGTCTCACCTGTTTGTAGCGTGGTCAAGTATTGTGTTGTCTAGCCACAAAAACATCAATTTGCCTCTATACATTATCTCATGCTGTGAACATAATTATGTCCCTTGACTGCAAACTTTGCTACAAATCTTTGAGCGCATCCAGAGCATCCAGCATAAGACCCATGTTCTTTAAGCAGCCACTTTCGACAGCTTCGTAGCAAGTCCCTCAGACATGCATCTGTCGTTTGAACTGCGTTCAGTATTTTCACCAGCCCTGCACAAGTGAGAAGAAGGGGCACCATGCATCGTGAAGTGACACTAGAGTGAAGTACTCTGCCAGCGTTGAGACCATTTGACTTTTGCAAGTCAAGAAGTTCTGGATGGCTGTGAAGGGTCTGTTATGTTTTGCAATTTAATAAGCTGCTCTGAATACAGATTCTGTCAAGAGGTTAACTCCTCTTGTGCTGCAAGTTCACTTGAATCTAACTTTTCTGATCTCTTGTAGTATTGCAACTGCCTATTTGTGACTGTGAAGATTTTTGTTCATGTATTTTTTTTTTAACCACAATGATGTCATTTGTTTGTCCTTTATGAGTCTTTTCTATAAACAGCAAGTCATGTAGCCCTTTTCCACACAGAGCATCTTAACTTCCTGTTAGAGACAAAATGAATACATGGATATGGTTGTTTGAAATATCCACAATGAGAAACTCTCCAACAATCGGGCAAATTGTGTTGTGTGTGTGTTCTGATAGTCTGGCTCAGTGCTGCTGCTGCTGCTCTGGGCTGTGACTTAACAAAGTGTATAATGTATATATTGTTTTAATTTTTGAATGATCATTATTTATTTCAGTGTGTGTAATTCCCTATTTAGAGTTGAAGTCTGATTTCCACATACATCAATTTTAATCTGTTGATTTCCTGTACATGTACCATGAATTGTCCATGTTTTTCATGACACTCAGCATTAAATGGATTTTTTGGTTTAATGAACCACTACATTCCTGCAGTCAACAGGAGACAGGTTGGGGTGAGTAGCAGGTGTACAAAGTGTGTGACTTTCTACCAGAGACCCAGGTTTGCATCCAGAGTTTGGTCAGTGGTTAGGTTAAGATAACAAAAGCATTATTGGTTACAATAAGATTATGGTTAGGGTTAAATATACAAAAACATGTTGTACTCCAAGTCACCGTGAACTGTGTCTGTGTTACACCACACCCAGATCTGTCCCTAAACTTAATCAAGTGCTGTGAGAGTCTAAAACTTCAGTCCCGCTGTACTCACCAATATTAGATATTTTTGTCATGAAAACAATTTGAAAATTCACAAAGTGAATGTTGTGCTGACTGTCAGAAAAAAAGTACAATTCCATGTACACAAAATCAATAGATTACATTTTTTGTTGCTGAACAAGAACTGATGGTGGTGAGAGTGGGTTGTCCCTGTGAAATGACTGGATGTGGCCAACAGCCAGCTCTCAAGAAGCATATGGTGGCCCTGAGAGCTCAATGCACTGCAACCTAAGAAAACACAAACACATAGAAAACACACAAACAAATTCCGAACACTTCTTCATCAATTTGTTTCCAGCAGACACAAAAAAGGGGCAGGTGCATCCCTGTGTCTCATTTAGTACATCGCTTACCACGAAAGTGTGGTTCTAATGTTAGCGGCAATAGGATCAAGTCCAACCTGTGGCTATTTGCTACATGTCACCCTCTCTCTCTCTCTCTCTCTCTCTCTCTCTCCTTGAATTTCCTGTCGCTACTGGAATAAATACCTTTTAAAAAAGTGATGAACCCGTCCAGGATGCACCTGCATGCATGCATTATAATACATGAGCCATAAAACATCCATTCTCACTTGTTGTTCAGTGCTTTTACTAAGAATAATTGAACAACTGCTTCCCAGCCTGTTTCATCACTTTCTGGTTTCTGTTGTGTTGTGAGTATTTGCAGTATTAATATTTTCATATGTTTTCCTAAGCTCTAATGCATTGAGCTCTCTGGGCCACCGTAGAAGTTTCCCATCTCATCATTTTCTTGTTCTTTACAGGTTAGCAGCTGGTAAAATCACATATTTGCATAAATGTGTTCCTGTGTGGTTTTTGTCAGAATTTACAGCTTTGTTGTTTTGAATGTGGTAAAAAAAAAAAAAAAAAAAAAAAAAAAAACATAGAAGGAACTCTGCAGCTAAAGTAGCTAATGTGATACATTCATCCAGGTGATGTCGTCAGTGAAACGATGGTGCAGGCAGGGGGTAGAGCTCCAAATTGACTGAGAGATTATAAGGACATCAACCTGAAAAGTTGTTTTTGTGCTCAAAACAGCTGGAATCTGAAAAGCAATGAGTCAAAAATGTTCATTATCCCAAGAAGAAAACCTGCCTGTTAGCTCAGAGAGCTGAATTGGCTTTTAGCACCAGTGTTCTGGTCAGAGCTCTGGATAATTTTGCACTTAAAATACAAGAATAACAGTGAGTCAGTACCGTGTTCAGGGCTGTTTCGTGAATATTGCTAATATTTGCTCAGCTCTGTGCTTTTAGAGTTTCAGTGTTGGTATCAGTGCCAGCTGTTGTTATATTTATATTTTTCCACAGTGTCATTTTCATGATCCTGTGTGGACGATCAATACAGTGGTATTAGTATTAATCATATATTGACACAGTGAAGCTCAGCTCGTCTACAGTATAATATGCTCTATAGGTTTTTTTTATATTTGCATACAGTACATCCAGTTTCTGTTATATCTTGAGCAAAAATCTGATTCATGCATGATAATGTTACAAATGTAATAACCAGAATGAGTGCTCTTTACTTGTGCAGCAGGCAAACACCTGCTAATGTTTTTTTTATGCTATAGTTAACTGTAAGGCAGCCTCTGTGCTTTAAATCTGCACTGTTGATCCTTTCGCTCTACTTGTGCAGCCGCTTTGTGTTCAGCCTTATTTACATATTGTTTACATATTGTATATTAGGCTATACACACAGTTATTTATCAGCCACTTCTTCTTGCCCACAGTTGACAGATGTAAACCAAAGACAGCTTGTGGGGTTAAAAAAAATAAAAAATAAAGAAAAGTTTTTTAAATGCAAGGATGCAAGGATGAGTGTTGCATACAGATTATCTGGCAGCTGCCTTATTTCTTAATAAGAAAAATGCCTATATATAAGCTGTTGTGGCAACTTGTTTTCTACACTTCTGTTGCAAGCATATTCTGGTCAATGGGAGAGCTGTCTCTAAGGCATTAAACTATTTCTATTGGTCTGTTGCACTTATCAACTTTAAATTTTGAATTTTGAACAGATCTATTTCCATGCCTCCATGCCGATGACCAGTTTCAGGTTGCCCATCCATCTGCCTGTCCATCCTATCCGTCCCATTCTCATGAACGTGATATCTCAGTAACGCTCAGAGGAGTTTCTTCAGATTGGGCAAAACGATGAACTAATTAGTTTTTGGTGGTCAAAGGTCAAAGGTCACTGTGACCTTATAAAACACCTTTTTGGTCATAACTTACAAATTCACGCACTCATTGTGACACAATATAACACAATTGTCTTATATGTTAAAATGATGAAGTGATGACATTCTATGCAAATGGTAAAAGGTCACTGTGACATCATAATGTTCTCCAAAAAGATTTCATTATTCTACGCTGTAACTCAGGAAGGGTTGATTGTGACCACGGCCCTGTTCAGACCTGGCGTTAACACGTGTTTTCAGTGATTGATCACAAGTGGTGAGATCTAAGCACTTTGATCCAATTTCACCTCCCTGCTTTATATGTAAATAAATATTTACACCAATAAATAAACACGTATGCATTGTTGTTTTTAGCCAGTCTGACAGACAGGTCTGTTGTCAATGTGCGTGTGTGTAGCCTATATGTGTTCGTGAGTGAGAGCAAGAGAGGGAGTGGTATGGAGGAGTTGAGCCAATCCTTGCACTGCACACACCTCCACAGCGAAGGTGAGGTTGTAGCCATTTGAAGTAGTCAAATATTTTCAGTTCATTATGAAACTCTGTCGGAACTAATTAGACTGTGGCAGAGGAGGTGGTCCTTCAATGTAGCCAGGACACATTTGCGTTCACACTGCTAAAAGAATGTGGCCACATGTTGCCCAGACCACCTCCAAATGTGGTCTGAGTGATCAGATCTCAAAGGGTCGTCAATGCGTCCTGGGTGCCTTCACACCTGAACTTAGAGCTGTCCACTTGTGATTGGATGTTAAAACCAGGTCTGAACAGGGCTGACCAAATTCAATGTTTGACCAAACATTTGAATTTCAAATCAAAAATTAACAGCCCAACCTGTCACCAGTTTGAAAATTTCCCTGTATTTTCAGGACAATATCTAATCTGGCTGCATGCCTGTCATCCATGGGCCTGTTGCACATATTTTTTATGTTCTTGACAGAAGGCAAGCAACGTTTAATCCTTTCTGAATGGCTAAATATGGATTTTCATGGTGTCCTAATTATACCAACAAATGTGGCTCCCAGAATAAATTGTGCATTTTTCCTCTCCAGGAATTTGGAGTTGATTTTGAATACATCCAGTAACACCCATGACATATGTTTGTACTAGCAGTCCTGCAGAATCTAACAGTGATCTTATCTTTATAAATAAGAGAAAGAAAAAGGAAAGGAGATTTTTCTCAACTGAATTAGATTCAGTTTTTTTGTAACTGAGTTTTACAAGTGACTGCATTTCACCAGCCTCATCAAGCGACTGAAAACCAACAGCAATCAACCGAATAAATCAAACAGGAACGGTTTAAGCAGGCTGCAGTTGGTTCATAACACATTTCAAATGAAATGCACAAGCACACAGATGCATGCCTGTGTGGAGGCAAAAACTAGTCTGCACACACACAATGCCACACAGAAATGCACACACAGACACACAGACACACAAACACACACACACAAACACTCTCAATTCTTATGGGTCCAGGCAGTGGAGCCGAAGCATCTTGGCATGGTGATTTATTCATTTGCTTCAAGCAATAACTGAGGATATTGTTAGCGCCCCACCCATAAATCTATGTTATTTTTCCCAACATGGAGATTTGGAGAGCAGCGGCAGCCAGGGGAAATTGAGATGATGAAACACAATCTTGACTTTTCCATGAGGAACCTGCACAGCAGTGAGCAAAAGAGTGTTAATGTGCGAGTATGTGTAATTTTAGCCTATTTGTGAGATGGCCATATGAGAGTGCATTTCTTCACGGCTAACTGCGCAGCCTGTTGAGTCCATACACACACACACACACACACACACACAGTGTGCAGTCAGTGTAATGTACAGGCTATGTACTGTAAATGTCACTTCCCCACAAGTGCAGCTTCAGGGTTGCAGCTGAAGCTCCTTTCAGTGAGACTAACAATGCCTTCCAGAGTGAAGAGGAACACCTGACTTCAACACCAGTATTCAGCTATGATACTGGTGGCATTCGGACACTGTTGCTTAGTAACTTACTAAACCTCACTGTATTTATAGATCATATTCATAAATACAGTGCTTTCAGACAATATTCAAACTTTTTTCACATTTTGTTATGTTGCAAAATTCCCCCCTTATCAACACTCAATACTCCAATACTCCATAATAACAATGCAAAGCTTTATGTGAAGAGAAGCCTGAGAGAGGAGATATAAAAAACTATCTCAAAGTAGTTTTACATCTTCCTATGGATATCAACACTTCAAATAAAACACAGGAGAAGTGTAAAATATAAGACCTTTAAACATCTTAATGTATGTGAATATAATCAAACCACAAACAATTTCATTTATGTGTCTGAAGTTTGATCTAGATGTTTTTTAACATCTAGATCAAACCTTTTCACATCAAAGATCCCTAAACTGACACAAATTAGACCACAGACCCCCATTTGATAAAGTTTTTGCTTTTAGATGCTTAATTACAGAATGCATTTGTCAATGTGTTACTTATGGATGGATTTATAGTGAAAATAAATCATTTTCCTTTTTTGCTGGGGACCCCCAGGAACACCCCCCAAGGACCCCTGGCGGTCCTCGGACCCCACTTTGAGAACCACTGGTCTAGTTTATATATAAGTATATATTGTTATATATATTGTTAAGTGGTATTTGTACTGAAGCATTTCTATTTTATGTGACTGTATGACATACTCCACTACATTTTATGACAGTTATAGTTACTAATATTTGGAGATCAAGATTTTACACACATAAGAAAATGTATATAAATGTGTATCAGTGTATAAAGTGCATTATTACAAACTGAAATACACATCAGCAGGGCTGGACTGGGATATCAATGTCAGTGCAGGCCTGTTTCCACACATTCACAACAGACCATGCACAATGTAACCTCTCTGTTGACAGATCCTTTTCTGTCACATCCAACAAAACATCCAAGAATAGTTAAAAATAGAAAAGTGTCCTAAATTGCATTTACAAATTAAATATTTACCAGCTGCGACAGTGTGGCAGTGATGTTTTCATTGTGTGTGTGTGTATGTGTGTGTGTATCACCATGTTGAAATGCGTGGAGACCACTGTAGCAAGAAGTGCCACAGCGGTGGTTTTGAGCTCTTTTGCAGGTGTTTGTGTGTCTGTCACTGTAATAGCATCACAACGTAAAAGATACAGCGACAAATCTTAACAGGTGTGTAGCTGACATCAAAATGCAGAACGAGTCTGAAGCTGGGTGAGTACTGAGTACCTTTGTAATAATGTAGTAGTGACCATTGAGTATTCAGGTAATAACCTCAGTATCACTGGAGTGTCCGTGTTGTCAAATTGATCTTTATTTGCAGTTTGTATATTTGTATGATTTTCTTGAGTGTGTGACTTGCCATATTAACAAGTCACACACTCAAACTCTAACAAACGCTCGTCAAACTGATCATGAAAGCATCGATCACAGGGCCAGACAAACCAGAGCCGGCCTGATGAATAAACAAACTAAGCTTCTGCTTAGGTCCCCCATGGCCACCAGAGGGCCCCCCAGAGCACTTGAAATGTCCCACAAGCGGGCATGAATCTGCCTTATATATTGACTACGTAAGTTACATAGGGCCCCATAAATTCCACAAAGGCCCCCTCTAGTGTCAAAGCGGGTGTCAGTGTTTACAACTGCGATGAGAGGATGCCCTGTGGTCCCCAAAGGATGGATGGATGGATGAGAGGATGAAGTAGAACTATCCTTCTGGCTATGAAAAGAGAAATAAAAAATACCATAAGAGTGAGTTGCAGAAACAGCAATCAAGTGAATTTGTGTTCTCTCCAAGTTTGATGTCAGCAAATAACAGTAATGTTAAGCTGCAGTGCATCACTCTCTGTCAGAATGTGTTTCATTTGAAGCCACTTCCAGAGCTGCTCTGTGCCTGACAAAAGTGAGAGTGAAATACACCGATTTATTGTGTTTGATAAAAACGGCAATGGGCAACTGCAGCTCGGAAAAGATAATCGTGTCTGAATATGAGTTAATATGAGGACCTGAAGCATCTTTTTGTGTGATTTTTGAGTTGGTTCATGGATGGATACAATTTAATTTATGTGTGAATGTGATGGATATCGATTCATTTGTGAGGGACATTTGAGATAATGCTATCTACCGGAAATGTAAGATAAACTAAGAAACCTGATGAGTCAACACTAATTTTCATCAACTTGTGGTATTTTTTTTTTATCTACAGAAGAGGCTCTACACGGTTACTGTGTCTCTGATCTGTGGTCAGCTGTGTGTAGCTTAGATCGAAAAGTTAGTGGTTTGTAGTTAATGGTTAATAATTTACCCCAACTTTGAAATGGTGATGCATCATAAGTAGTCTCAGAAGAGGTTTGAATTTCTGCTGTACTTTTGTCCATCTGTTGGAAAGCTCGGTCAAGGTGAATTAAAAATTTAATCTAATTTATTATGAACAAACAGTTAAGTTGTAGAAAAGATATGAGCATTTTTCAATATAAAATATCCTTTTTGAGAAAAAAATGGGCCAGGATCAGATGATCAATATAATAATAAAGATGTTTCTTCACATTGTGGCAAAATGATAAATTGGAGAAGAGCTTAGCATAATAAATATATCAAAATACATTTAAACTATATTTTCTGTGTGCATTCATATAGTTGAATACGTAACATTTGAACAGCTGACAAACATGAAAGTCCCACTATAGCAAAGCATACAGAATTATCATAACATTG
This sequence comes from Trachinotus anak, assembly GCF_046630095.1. NCBI lineage: Eukaryota > Metazoa > Chordata > Actinopteri > Carangiformes > Carangidae > Trachinotus > Trachinotus anak. The sequence goes on along the minus strand of NW_027273860.1, from coordinate 17,651,549 downwards.
CTTCAAGCCACATAAAGTCCACAGTATATCAAACCCCATATGTGAAACTGGATGCTGTCACCTTAAAGACAATAATCAATTGAATGCACTGTTGTTTTGGTCTTTAAGTTATTAACCTCAACACCACTGATAGTTTGGTTATTGTACTTTTTCACTGTTAGATGAAGCACGGTGGTAACTTCTGACAGAGTACTGAGAAACACGGAGTATTAAAATTTATGGCTTGGTATCAAACCTGTAAACAGAGTCTATAGAAGATGTGGTGATAATTTGTGGGAACAGCAGCATTAACAACACCATACAGAGTTGGACACAGACCACCAATCTTTCCACTGTGGTGCCATATGTTCACAGTAAATGTACCAAGATAGCACTATAATTTGACAATGATATAGCGATGTTTAAAAATGATACACGCTGCACCTTTACAATGCTAAGGCCTTCATGACACACACACTCAGACAGACACACACACAATGAGGCTACATGTTATTAGTTACCTCAACAAATATAAGACGGGTTGCCATGTTATTTTGTAGAAACATTCATGGTCCACAGTAGATAAGTCCTACAGCAAGTTTTCATTAATCCTGTGAAACATCTCAACACCTACCCGATGGATTGGCACAAGATTTGGTTCTGACATTCAGAAGATGTACCACAAGGACTTTGGTGATCCTGTGACATCTAGTGCCACCAACAGGTTTAGGAATGAACAGATTGTCATGAAATTTTGGGCATTGTATCATATATAAATATCATTCCTTTGGTAGATGCGTTCTACCATCATCAGGTCAAAATTTTAATTTATCCCAACCTTTAATTTATCACCAAACACCTGCAAAACTAATGACATTCCAACAGCTGTACTTTTCTTTTTGTTTAGTGCTAGTTAGCAATTGCTAGCATTATTACATTCTAAACTAAGATGGTGAACATGTTAGATATTATACCTGCTAAAAATCAATATTGTCATTGTATGTACGTTAGTATGCTGATGTTAGCATTCAGCTCAAAGCTGTGCCTCACAGTCTTAATATTTCTTCCGTCATTTCTACTTTTGCAAGGCTTAACTTAGTTGTGCGATTGTTAACTAAGCTTGCTTACCTTCCTTATAACCAACAATTATTGTGTGATTGCTGAGAGTAATCACACTATTATCGTCTCTCTTTATTATTATCCTTCTGTCTTCTTTTTTTTCTGTACAATTTTTGATGTGTGTGAGTTGCACTGTTTATGATATCATGTCATTCAATTTGATATCAAAACTTCACTTCACATTACTTCCTAGTTCCTAGTTTCATCCAGTCTTCATCAAATGGAACCCTATTTGCAGCACCCCAGAAATAAAAGTAAAGATTGTCTTACAGTTAAATTTGCCATTAATAATACATTAGACTTTCAAACATAGGGGGGCACTAGAGTACAATATTGTAATTCTGTTTTAAATAAAATAAAACGTGGTGCAGCAGCTGCAAGCAAGTTGCAGGAAGCTGCAAGAAAGCTGCAGCAACTTCCAGCTATAGCAACTCCAACAGCAAGCTGCAGGAGCTTCCAGCAATCACATTGCATTTTCTTCAAGAAATACGCAGGAAATGCTAGTTTTTCTTAGCTATTAATCACTCGGTCTGCAACACTGATAAATTGCCATCAAATTTCCAAGAGTCCAAGGTGATGTTTGTAATTCTTGCTTTTATCACCAACGTTCCAAAACCCAAAGATATTCCATTCACAAACACATAAAAACATTTGAGAAACTGGAAACTGCATGACTGAAGTGATTTGGGACTGGTGTAGAATTCCAAACAACATGAAGCTCCCATATTGCATTGCTTGGCTTTTTTCTTTCTGTCCTGTCATTTGTGTACATAGAGGAGTCTCTGGAGCCTCAAACTGGATCCCATCCGATAACTGAGCACAATCCCTTTTAAATGCCCAATCAATTGCTTGGATGAAAATGGGACTGTGGCGTTGAAGGTGCAGTGAAAGTAAAAAATGTTTCCTCACAAAAAACTGTAATTTCAACTAGAGGGTAAGCCCAAGAGTGCTAAAGAAAAAAATGTAAGCGTAATAGTGATTGAAGCTGCATGCTTTTAGAAGGACCAGATGCACTGTGGATGTTTTGTTGGACAGCTGGTGGTTTTATGATGTTCACTTCGTTTTTTTTCAAACATCTGATAACTGTGCAACAATGAACGTCAGTGCAGAGGCAAAACCACAATCCATCTATAAACCCAATCCTATAAAAATTGATTTTCCTTCTGCCACGGAGCATGTCTTGAAAGCTTTCTCTTTTTCTTGATTTTTATCTTTTTTTCACTGGCCAAAAATCTGCAATTACAAGCTGAAATGAACTGTTTTGATAAAGTTTTATTCTCTTGTTTATGGACTTGGGCCTGAGACACCACTGCACCTACAATATGTCAAAATCATGACTCAGAGCTCGCTTTGGTCGAATATCATACAACTTTTAATACACATAATGTGCCTTCATGAGGATTTTTGTTGAGGCAGTAGCACATTGACTGTGCTTTGGTGTCCAGGGGTAATATCACTTTACTGGCTTTTGCTTCATGCTTTTAGCCCATAAAGACACTAGAGTGGGGTGACGATGTTAATGTTATCTGTCATTTTTATAGAGGATGGTCGGGCCAGTTTTCAATAAAAAGCTTTCAGCATGATACCCGTATTTCATGTTGATTAACTATCTGAGGACCAATCAAGTAAAGTTGAGGAGAAGCAGCAGTAAAACACAGATCAGACTGTGTACTTACTTACTGGCATCATTGTAACAAAAAACAGGATCACGTGCACCATGGATTTTTAATCTCCCTGTTGTTCTGGCATGTATCCACTGCAGCTACACAGCTACAACATTACAGAAAAATGTGCAACAATCATTTCCCTGACTATGTCTGATAAAAAGTGCTCAGCATAATGCTTATCCCACCAAACTCAATAATAATTGATTTGATGATTTGCAAAAGAGTGGGGGCAAATTATACTGAAGAAAGAAGTACATATTATGATTGTTTAAGGTGGGGTTTCCCTCATGGCCTAGCTGTTACAGCACCAGGAGGTGCATTGTTCCCAGTTCATGTTCAGCTTTTTTGAATATCCTTCCCCATTTTGATTTTGCCTTAATTTCTGTGATCTCTGTGAATGTTGCTGTCCAACAAAGGAATAAAATGCCCAAAACATAATTTTAAAAGCTTCAGCATTTTCAACTGGATTGAAAAAATTCACCAAAATCACGACATGAATATTTATTCAAGTCAGCCCTCATAATCTGAAGGTCTAACCTTTCAACAGGGGAAACTACCAAAATGGAACCCATGTCTAGCATATTGTCCAGCATTAGTAGAGCAGAATAATGTCATTTGATATGTTATTTCTGGAATTTGAGATTGTACTTCTGGAGAACTTCAACTCTCTCATTGTCCACGGAAGGCTTGTTAAAGCTTTCTCTTTAAAATCCATAAAAAAATAATAACCACCATATTAAAAGCCATGCAAAAGTAAGAGGCTGCCTCTCTTGGATCCATCTGTCCTCCAGGTCAACCTTTCTTGTAGATTCACAGTCACAAGACATTTTGGTGTCAGGTGCACCACAGCGAATAAGAGTGGTGGTAATCCCTGTGGTGGAATATAAGTAAGTACATTACTCAAGTACTGTGCTAAAGTACAGTTTTGATGTGCTTGTACTTGAGTTATTACATTTTGTTCTACTTGGCACTCCTGTTCCACCACATTTCAGAGTAAAAGACTTCACTCCATGACATTTGATAGCTTTAGTTACTTTGCAGACCAGTCTTTTTTGACTTGTGACCCCTTAAATCATTGTATCCTTGTCATGTAGTAGATGTCTATGAGTTTTTAAAAATTCCAACAAAGAGACAAGTCCTTTCTAATCTTCTCAAATGGTTTCATTTCAATAACGTTGAGACTCAAAAAGCTACAATATTGATTAAATTATAATATATATATATATAATATATTTTATCAGATATTTGATTTTTCTTCTTTTGTGCCCCATTGATTAGCTAAAATCTCTTGATCCTTAGAGGGGCCAAACCCCAAGGTTGAGAACCACTGAATTGAAATCGCTAATAATGCAATTTATTGTATCAGTCACAAGGGCCGGGTCTTTTAGTAAAGGTACATTTTATATTATAGTATTTGTAGTTTTAGGGAAGTAAAGGATCAGAGTACTTCTTCCACCACTGGTTAGTCCTGCTATGTGCTCATATTGTTGACAAGCTGTGCAGTTAGGTGCAGCTGGCTAAATATTAATGTGAAATAAAGAGCCAAAATTGTATTATCCAATTTCACAGCCTTGCTAGAAAATTAACTGATTATCATGAAATAAATGACAGGAGTAAATCCGTAAAAACTTTTTGAGGACCAGTTACATCAAACATGGGGAGCTGAATTTAATCATCTTGAGGGCCAGATCTGGCACCTAAGCTGGTTAACCACAAATACAGACCAAACTCTCATTTCTCTCTCTTCCTTTCTGTCTTCTTTCCTGCTTTCCTTCCTTCCTTCCACTGATGCACTTTGCCAGTTTCTGGTCTTGTAGTCATGATGAAACAGCGCGGACCTTTCTCTGGAGTGACTGCTGAGGCCCTGTAATTATAACTCCATCACCAGCAGATAATGCTCTCAATTTGAAAAGCCTCATCTAAAGTAAATAGCAGCAAGAAGAGCCTCCAACAGGCCTGATATGGAGAAAAAAGAGAATATTATATTCCCCTGCTCTGTAGACTCTCACTGTGGGGAGGGCTAGTACTTGGGCTGTGTGTGTGTGTGTGTGTGTGTGTGTGTGTGTGTGTGCATGAGTGTGTGCTTGCACGCTCACCAGGAGGGATGGACTCACTCAGCCTCATTAGCATGGATACAAATAGGTTCTTTACTCCTGATGTCTCATTGTAGAGACATTTTGGTAGAGAAGGAGAGTCTCTAATGAAGCCCCGTACATCACGGTCTGTGCAATGAGGCAGGGGATAGGGAGAGAAAAAGTGAAGGCGGAGATGGTCGTGCAGGAAAATGTCAGGAATGAAAGAAGGCAAGAGTTACCATTTTGTCTCATGAATGACACAGTGCCCCTCTAGACCAAAATGACAAAACTGTTCTCACGGGAAATTTGTCCTCATAGTAAAAAACAACATCCCCTCTTTTCATCACAACCCTATTGCCAGATGAGAACAACAATACTGGACAATTCAGCAAGAAAAATCCATTGACAACATTGTCAAAAGTCTTGCCTGTGTGCCCATCTGTGCGTGGCAAGTACGGTGTGACAATATCTCTGCTCTCCTGCATGAAAGTTGGACATGCTACAAGTCTATCCACCACCCTGAGCTCCAAACCTTCACAATCCGTTTCACTACATACTGTACAGGCCACACTAGTTCCTAGACTGGCACTGAAGTTGCAACTGGGCGTCAATTATGAGGTGATGAAACATCAAATATGGACAGTATCCCGATGAATACTGGGAACAGTATTTACTAAAGCATTGCAAAACCATTGCAGCTTATTACAACATGGGTCTCACTTCAGTTCTTTTGTCCATCATTCCTATTCGTGAGATCTGTTAGTTCTGAAACATCGCTAAGAATAAGTCAAACAGGTAAATACAGGTTTGATGAAACACCAAGGGCTACCCTTGTGGTACTTGAGATTAAAATATTGAAGCCTCAACCTCTGATCTTGGAAAATCTCTGAACAATGAACAAAAAGAAATAAGGCAGTGTTGTATAGTCACAAAGCTTTTTTTTTTTTTTTAAAAAAAAACCAAAACAAAACAAAACAAAAAAACATGAAGACCTTTGAAAAGATAGTGTTGAAATGCAAATGGTCAGCATTCACATACCATTTGAAAACTGGCTTGTCATTTGATATGAGGACTTCTAACTTTGACTTTTTCTTAAGGATTGAAGTTTGACCCAAGACTAACCTCAGAAGACTTCAGCTGCTCTGGATAGTCTGGCTTAGCTGTTGGCTTTTATGATCTTTGCTTTAGTGAGTACAAGAGATATCATAACTGTCAGAAATGATGGTTGAAATGACAGACATACTGTAGAACTCAAAATGTGACAAACCACAATAGTCCAGGGTGGCCAAAGTAGGTGACACTTATAACTAGGGCTGGGCGATATGGTTAAAAAAATCAAATCTCAATTTTTTTCCGTGTTCTGGATGATTAACGATTTTAAATTGATTTTGTTCTGCCCACTCAAGAGAAAATGTTGCTCCCATTCCACTGGATGCTTTTGTCTCAGGTGTTGGAATAGGTTTGTTGTGCTGACACTTTTTGTTTTAACAGCGCTTTTACAAACTCTGCACAGCACGTTGGTCTGTTCCAGGTCCGACCTTGCAAAACCAAACCATGCCCATATGACTGAAGTAACATGACTACCTTTTTTCAGTATCATTTCGGTTTTTTTTTGCAGATGCCATGGCTCATGTTTGTTGTTCGTTTACCCAGAAGAGCTCAGACATAAAGGTGTGTCTGGGAAATTGTGCCAACCACCGCGCTGTGGTGACTCCAGAGAATTACTCACACTGGCTCTTAAGTGATCTCGATTTTGCGATTTAAGCGTTTTTCAAATCATTTATAAACAGAAATAAACACATTTACAGCCTGGTACAAAGAACTGTTTTGGTTTCTATAGGTTATTTCCCCCCTCATGACAACTGTACAAGGGGTGAATTTTTATGTAAATCGCTAATTTAAATTTTATTAAGGCTTAACATTATGTTTAATTGAGGGCGTAGCTGGTGAGCTATGCTTGCCACAAACTGGCATGGACCAAAGTCTTGGCTCCACAGAAGCCCCACCTCTTTGCCCATTTTAGGATTAGCTGGGAATTAGGCAGTGCCAAGACGGTGACGGCAGAGCAGCCCACTCTGAGCTTCAGAACTGCTCTTCACAAACCTGTGGGTGATTACACAGGGGCTCCGTCCATCTATATACAGCCTATGCTCAAAGCACGACAAGCTAAATGAAAATAACAGTAAATTAACAGTAAGTTGATTTAATATAAAAATATTGAGTAGAGAAGCTTTCATCTCAGTTTGATGAAAACCTAAGCATTTTAACAAACCAAGGCCTCAAAACCTGAGCCAAAAGTCACCCCTCATCTCCTCCCCACATAATGAAATCAGGCCAAGAAGAAAATTAGGAAAATTAGGACAAAATGAAAGAGGATGGAAGTAAAGAGGAAACAAGAAAAGTGTGACATGCAGGACACAGAGAGAGAGAAATATCCTAGGCTGCTTACTAACTGCCAGCAAGAGACTCAGCTGCCATTAGCTGTCACTTCTGAAGACAAGTGCAGCAATGTCATTCATTAGCTGTGGATCATTGAAAAGGATTATAATGCCGCACTGTGAGATCAGTGGACACGTTGGCTTTGATTAATCATCACTTTCATTCACTTTCTCTCACTTCTCTTCACTAACACCTCTCTCTATAAAACAACGACCATTTTTTCTCTTAAACTAAAAGAACTGAGGGACTGAAGAAACTAGAGTCAAACTCTAACTGTGAGGTGCAAGTCTGTTCTGACTTATAAGGGATTTTTTTAGAAGTTAAAACACATGCTGATCCTTCTAAGGTCTAAGTCCCGAGTTTTACAACAGACAAGGCTAGTAAGTGTTAGAAACTTAATTCTGAAAATAAAACATGATTTCTCCAAAGGCTTATTTGATTTTCTTTTATCATGAAATGCAGTAACATCAGCTTTTCTTATTGTAGGGGTCAAAGTAAGCTGGCCTTCCACCATTGTCCGATGCTCAAGGTATAATAAGACCTAAAATCATGTAAACCCTCACAGGGACAGCTTCACACAGTAATTACAGTATGTTCAGAAAACATGGCTCAAATATGCTGAGATTTCAAATTGTTCAGACTCTGCAATGCATTCAAAACATTTCATTAGTGATTACTCTAATAACCACTGCTCATGCAAGAGTTCACACTTGTTGATTTAATTATTCGTACAGGCATGACAGTGGATGTACTAAAAGGGTAAGAGGGATCACTGAGGCTGCAAATGTGGAGGGCCCAGATTACTGTGCTACACCACTGCTCCTCATCAATTAGTTTGTGTATAAATCTAGTCAAACCCTACTAGTGGTGGCAGGTCAAAGGCACATTTGTTTCATTGTGGCAGCAGATCAGAAAAACACCACCCTGTCTAACTTTCCAATGTCTTGTTGGTCAGTTTGAAATAACTGTTTCAAGTAACAGGCTCAAATCCAAAACCTCAATGATGATGCTAGAGTCAACTCAGTAAGATGCCATTTCCACTTTGTGACTTTGTTTGTCTAGGGTGAATGTCTCCTGTGCTATTGAGAGCCAAAGTTAGACTGAGGTTGGACTGAAATTTCCCATTATTCTTCACATTCCTTGAGAAAAATAGTCTCCATCAATTTCAACAAGAGTTGCCAGATTGCACTGACAAAGTAGCCCAATTTTTCTTCTTGCTGATGGAAACAAAAGTAGACCACGTTAACACAGCCTACTCTATTACGAAAAAGTACCCCAGTGGGGTAAGAAACCTCCCAGTCTGAAACACTGCTTTTAACACACATCATCATACAGAAGGTGCTGTTGTGGTGTTTATTAGATGCCTGATCAGTTTGACCATTAGGTGAGGGAGCGACATGGATGAACTTTTGTCTCACTTGCAGTTATTTCCGTTATTTCTCCCTAGGCGTTCTTTCTTCTTTTTTTTTTTTTTCTTTTTTTTGGGGCATTTACCAAACTGCTTTAAGTGACTGGAGTATAACTGATCCTGATCTGCAGAAAGAACCAAGACAGATTGCATTTCCCTGATTTGTGATCTAGCCAACAGAGAGGCACATATTTGGCAAAGGCTGAACAAATCACATCTGGATTTCATCCATACACTGCACCAGACATTGAAATGACGAGAGTATACTGGATTTGATATATTGCCTTGTGATAGGATAATTGAGATGATGCTCACGTTTTTAACTGGGGGCGAAGGAAATTACATAGTTGTATCCAATAGCCCATATTCATACTGTTACGATTCATTGACTTTTCAATGCTACCCCACTGATTCCTGGAGCACAGGCACCAACAAATACCCCTTTTCTGTACCTTTAACATGACTTGTAACTCTAAGTGTAACTTAAAGTAAATCAAAATCGTCCTTTGACAGTGGGTTCACTCATGGTCACACTACGTTTCAGCAGACTACAGTCTGCAGAAATGAACAGGGTGTTCTCAGCAGCAGTATGGGGAGGTCCTCTCCACAGCAGATAACAGGGTAATAAAGCCTTCTGCAGGAGGTCATGAACGCTGCTGCTCCATGATTGTTTCCTGAGCTGCAGGGCAACAATCAATCCACTCTCTCCTCCTCTCACACTTTCCTCTCACCTTATTTATGTCCCTCTCTCCTCCTCATCTCCACCTGCTGCTGCTGCCTTTTTATTTATCTATCTTGCCTTTTCACCGTCAATTTCTTTGTTGCTATGCTCTGGAGACAGGGATCTCACTGTAGACAGATGAGAACGGTATCTGGCAAATGTAGTGTATTCTGTTTCTGAGAGGGATGACAGCGGTTAGTTTATCAGTTGTAAAATTAGACTTTTGGTGGCTACGTTAATTACAGTGGAAGCATGAGCCTTAGTTGTGTCAAATTAACTGAGAAATCCTGTAACCCTTATCTGCTGCTGTGATAATTTGAGCAGAACCCTCCTGGTATTCATAAATCTGGATACAAGATAATCTGGATACAAGGTAAGGTTGTCTTTTTATTGCATTTTGGTGCTCCAGTATACCGCTTCCAAACTCCTAGCTTCTCTCTCCCCAAGTCCATTGGACAATCAACTTATTTCCTCCTCCCTACTATTTCTGCAGCCCTGCCTTCTCCTCACTCACAATTTTATTGCTGTTTATCCTCCTTGCAGGTACCTATCTCCTGCTGTGTTTCACATACTTTCCCTTTGACTATCCTTCCTCAGCTTTCATCTCCCTCCCCTTCAATATCTTCACTTCCTTAATATCAGGAATGCAGGCTTAGAAACTGAATCAGAGCCTCACATATTTCTCATACAGTCAAAAGCAACCACTCTCTGTGACAATTTCTGTGATTATCCAATTGTAAAACTACTGGCTGGTCTGAAGCTCAGTTGGAGGTAAGAGTGCTGAATCCTAAACTGCAATGCACTACAAAGATAACATGCCCTATTTTACAAAGACCAGAGCAGATGCTCCATCATCTTGGCAAAATCAGGGTAATAATTAGGCCTTAAATCTTTCCCTGTGTTCCTAGATTTAGCTGGAACTTCTTTGGCAAAGCATTCGCTGCATTCACAATATTTTACTATTTACTACATCCACATTCCAGCAGTGGCTATATGCTCTTTAACAAAATGTTTCTATAATAGATACTTGCACAATGCACCAAAATGACAATATACACCTGGAAGGTCTCAGGGTTTTTACTAAGGTTGTATAGCTAATCTTTTGCTCCACATCTTAACCTAGGTGAGACAAGCTTAGTGTTTCCATCCCCTTTTGGAGATGATTCTGTGTGTGAGCATAAAGGAGGACAATGACATTTCTTAATATATTCATGGAAGCAAAAACTGGGAAACAAGGCCAAGGAATCTTCTGTGTATTGCAGTAAAACATGAGAAATTAACACAATTAAAGGATAACATGGGGACTTAAAAAAAAAAAATCTGGACCTTATTTTCCAATGTTTATGGGTATAAATGATTGATAGGGACAAAAAGAACTGTTCACCCGACAGCCACGAAACAGCTGCTGCAATGTAAACAACAAGTCCACTGAAGAGCTTGTTTTGCCATTGACATGCTCCAATTGTCGTGATAAGTGTCTGACCACATTATGCATAAGATTCCTACAGACAAACAGCTGTTATACCGCGACCAGACTCCACTGACAAAAGCAGTAATTTTACCTAGCAGAGCATGAGAGATGCTGGTCAATCACTGCCTTGATTGGTTAGTTAGTTTGTGTTATTGTGTGATTTTCAGTGGTGGAGGCAGTATTCAGATCCTTTATGTTTTACCGCACATTAACACTAACAGACTGTGACTGCAATGCACTGTACTGTGTATGTTGCTTTGCCAACTTACTGCAAAAACAACAAAGAAGAAGCATTTGCCAACAGTGAAAGTTGGGATAGTTAATTGTTATTTGTCTGTTCAGTGCAGATTTACACAGGAAGTCTAGCTGATGTTGTTGTATTTACTTGTTTTGGCTGTGTTCCCACTCTGAAATGCTGTAAAGCAATAAACTTTTAAAGGCTGACCATCATTCTTGACTGCTGGTGTCATTGTGATGCTTCTTGTTTGGAGACTTCATTAAGAGAACATTAAGAGATCAGTGTCTCTGTTTGGCTCACAGAAAGGTGATGTTGCTATAGATTGTACTGTATACAGAACAGTATTGTACCTTTAGTCACACTTGTATCTTTTCTGAAGTGGTGTCTTTTGTGTCAAAAAGTAGTCCCTCAATCCCTGACCATTGCCTAATATTCTACTACATTTAACTGAAACCTATTAAAAAAGGTTGAGATTTCCTATTAGTCCTGTTAACGGGCTTGTGATGACCAGAAAGGAATCTCCTTGGAAGAGATGGAATTTATACCTTCTGCTGCTAGGACAGACTTGCATGTCTGGCATGGAGGAAAAATTGTGCCAGTCAGCATGTTCAGAATTACCTCTTACACTCACAGACAGGCATATTTGCCATTAGGATGAAAGCACGCACACAAAGTGTCATAAACTTGCTGAGTTATTTGGACAAACAGAAGTCTGTGCACAGAACAAAACAAAAATCTATAACTTAAACGCATTGTATGTAACTTCTGCTGCTAGGCGTCTCTCTAACAAAAGATGGCATTGGGTGACGTCATGAAAAAACGTGGGATCATGGGAGTTGTTGTCTTCATCACCATTGCCATAAGCTACCCCGGTTTGGATTTCTTCAGTGTCAGTTCAGGAGGTTTTTACCTGGAGCTGAATTATCCACAGAGGCCTCCTCCTCTCCAAAATAAACAGACCAGGTGATTATAACTGTTAAAAAGACTGAGAGAGCTTAGACTGCTAATCTAACTAATTAATTCATGAACCAGACATTCAGGAGTTTTTTTTACTGGCAGGTGAATTATCTGCAGATGTGCCCTCCCCTCTTTAAGAAACTGGTAGAAACATTGCTTTTCGGTGGACACAAGATATTCCTCACCTTAGTTTCTTTGATAACTTATGAACCAGAAATTCTTCTTTAGGACTCACACCAGGTAGGCTCTAATCCACCAAGCAGGCAAGTCCCGACCGGAACTCTTTACTGCATGTCATTCCCCTTCTCTGTCACTCTTTACTGGTTTTTAGGTTTTCAGCAGAGGTGTCCGTCTCTCCATAACAAACGGACCAGGGGGTTAAAAGAAACAACAAATAAAGCACCTTCACTTACAGTGATTCACTGTTGCTTCGGTGGACAGGGCATCTCAAAGCTGAGGCAAGGAAATCCATGAGTGGATGGGAGCTGAGCTGCCATTTGCCTGCCTGTTTTCTCTGACAACTTATTATTGACAGGTGACCAAATAAAACGGAGCATTACCGTGATTAAAAACACAATTTCTCTGGTATGAGAATTGATGAACATTTGGAATAATGTAAGTACATAACTTAAATGAATATTTAACATAGGTCATGTCGTTGTGGAAAAGTTACATATTATGAAAAAAAAAAAAATTATCAAAAAAAAAAAAAAAATAAGGCAAAAAAATGCACACCAAAACACCGAGGCAGCCATCCGCGGCGCCATGGCAACAGAATCATTGGTTTCCGGAGCTCTTTCACCAGAGAAGAGCTCATTAATATCAGAGAAACAACTCCAGTGGATTTTTTTCCGCCTTTCTCGACTCACCTGTGGGATTATTGGACATTTTGGTCAGAGGTCACTGACCGTTACTCTCGCAGTGAAACGCCGGAGGAGAGGAAAACGTGCCGGTGTGCTTGCGCGGACTCCGCACACCGCTCCCAGGTATCTTTCTCTCCAAGGTGCGTTCACTGCCCAACAAACTGGATGAACTTCAGCTACTGGTGCAGAAGAACAGAGACTTTTCTTCATCTGCCGTCCTGTGCTTCACGGAGACGTGGCTGTGTGGATCGATTCCGGACTCTGCGCTGGAGCTGGCCGGCTTCCAGCTCTTCAGAGCGGATCGCGACACAGAGCTGTCCGGCAAAAGCAAAGGTGGAGGAATCTGTTTTTATGCTAACAGTGGCTGGTGCAGAGACGTGATCCTGCAGCACTGTTCTCCTGACCTGGAGACTTTCATCATAAACTGCAGGCCCTTCTACTCCCCCGTGAGTTCACTTCATTCATCCTGGTCGGTGTTTCCATCCCACCACAGGCCACAGCAGATACTGTGTGTGGAGCGGACCAACCCGGACTCCTTAGTTACTGTCCTTGGTGACTTTAACAAAGGTAACCTCAACCACGAACTGCCCAAATACAGACAGTTTGTTAATTGCCCGACCAGAGAGGGGAACACTCTGGACCACTGTTACACCACAATCAGTGGTGCTTATCACGCCGTCCCCCGGGCTGCACTGGGCCACTCTGACCATGTCATGGTCCACCTGATTCCCACATACAGGCAGAAACTAAAACTGTGTAAACCTGTTGCGAGGACATCGAAGCAGTGGAGCAGTGAAGCCATAGAGGATCTGCGGGCATGTTTGGACTGCACTAACTGGGAAGTGTTAAGGACTGCTTCCAACAGTCTGGATGAGTTCACAGAGGCTGTGACGTCATACATCAGCTTCTGTGAGGACTGCTGTATCCCATCACGCACCAGGGTGAGTTATAACAATGACAAACCCTGGTTCACAGCTAAGCTCAGTCAGCTCAGGAGGCAAAAGGAGGAAGCTTTCAGGAGTGGGGACAGGGACAAGTTTAAAGAGTCCAAGTACAGGTTTAGCAAGGCGGTGAGAGAAGCTAAACGTCTGTACTCTGAGAAACTTCAGCTCCAGTTCTCAGCCAATGACTCTGCTTCTGTCTGGAAAGGACTCAGACAGATCACTAACTACAAACCTAAACCCCCCCACTCCATTAACGACTTCCGTCTGGCCAACGATCTGAATGAGTTCTACTGCCGCTTTGAAAGACAATGGGACAGGCCTGACACCAACCCCTGCGAGTCCAGCCACCACCTCCAGACCACCAGCTTCTCCTCCCCCACTTTAGCAGGGGCCCTGGCACCTCAACAACTAGCCACATCAGAACCCCCCTCCTCCCCTACCAAAGGAACGTCTCTCTCTATCCTGGAGAGAGATGTCAACAGGCTTTTTAAGAAGCAGAACCCCCGCAAAGCAGCCGGTCCTGACTCTGTCTCTCCATCATCCCTGAAGCACTGTGCTGATCAGCTGTCTCCGGTGTTCACAGACATCTTCAACACCTCACTGGAGACCTGCCACGTGCCAGCCTGCTTCAAATCCTCCACCATCATCCCTGTCCCCAAAAAACCAAGGCCCACAGGACTAAATGACTACAGACCCGTTGCCCTGACCTCTGTGGTCATGAAATCATATGAGCACCTTGTCCTGTCCCACCTCAAATCCATCACTGACCCACTCCTGGACCCCCTGCAGTTCGCCTACAGAGCCAACAGGTCTGTAGACGACGCCGTCAACATGGCTCTCCACTTCATCCTCCAGCACCTGGACTCCTCAGGGATCTATCCCAGGATCATGTTTGTGGACTTCAGCTCTGCCTTCAACACCATCATCCCGGCTCTGCTGCAGGACAAGCTCTCCCAGCTGAGCGTGCCTGACTCCACCGGCAGGTGGATCACCGACTTCCTGTCTGACAAGAGGCAGCACGTGAAGCTTGGAAAGCACGTGTCTGACTCCCAGACCATCAGCACTGGATCCCCACAAGGCTGCGTTCTTTCTCCTCTGCTCTTCTCCCTGTACACCAACACCTGCACCTCCAGCCATCAGTCTGTCAAGCTCCTGAAGTTTGCAGACGACACCACTCTCATTGGACTCATCTCTGATGGCGATGAGTCTGCCTACAGGTGGGAGACTGACCGTCTGGTGACCTGGTGCAGGCAGAACAACCTAGAGCTTAACGCTCTGAAGACAGTGGAGATGATAGTGGACTTCAGGAAAAACCCAGCCCCACCCACCCCCATCACCCTGTGCGACTCCCCCGTGGCTACCATGGAGCATTTCCGCTTCAGCTCCCTCATCAAAAAAGCTCAGCAGAGGATGTATTTCCTAAGGCAGTTGAAGAAGTTCAACCTGCCAAAGACTATGATGGTGAACTTCTACACCTCCATCATTGAGTCCATCCTCACCTCCTCCATCACCATCTGGTACGCTGCTGCCACGGAGAAGGACAATAACAGACTGCAGCGTATCATCCACTCTGCTGAGAAGGTGATTGGCTGCAATCTACCATCCCTCCAGGACCTTTACGCCTCAAGGACTCTGAGGCGTGCAGGGAAGATTGTAGCTGACTCCTCCCACCCTGGACACGAACTCTTTGAGTCACTCCCCTCTGGCAGGAGGCTGCGGTCCTTCAGGACCAAAACCTCTCGCCACAAAAAAAGCTTCTTCCCGTCTGCTATCAGCCTTATCAACAAGGCTAGAGAGCCCCACTGTCACTGATCCCCCTGATCCCCAATTGCACCAATCACCAGCACAAATTCCTTGTATTTGGAAACATACTTGGCAATAAAACCGATTCTGATTCTGATGATTTCCACGGACACCTGTTGATTGTTGACTCCGTCCGGGACCCGATCAAGGATGTCTCCATGGCAACTTGCTGTGTTATCGCGATGACACCCTGCGAACTGAGGCACTGATTGTGAACTAGACGAAGCGACTCTCCAGGCCTATGCACACACACACATCCACGGACACCTCTTACATGTACATATGCAACTCACCCCAACCCCCAACCCCATCCCACGCCTTCGCCGCTTCCTCCCATCCAGTGCGGTGGGCGGGGTCCAATGGCTGTGCCTTAATGGCAGCGGCTGCGGCTGGCTGCCTGTCTGCACTGGAATCACCTCCTCCCCCCTTTCCCCCCTCCCCTGGAGCAAATTGTCTTGCGTCATTGTGTTGTAAAATGTGTTTGTATATACTTATGTTGCCGAGGTTTTTTCCCGACCAGTACTGCGGGTCAGCCTGGTTGATCACAAGCAGTGAATCAACCAAATCCACATAATAATTACACACAGGGAGCACAGAACAATATGAAAGCATCATACAGCCATAATGTAAACACCACACAACTTCTCATTGAAAAAATGTGCCTTGAAGAATTCATGTTGAATACCCGGAATACATTTTCACTGCAATTGCAATTCCGATTTGATGAACATGATTGATCCTTATTGGGGAAATAACAAGGACACTCAATAATATCAGGTGTAAATACAAAGGCCTGTGGCTCATATGTTGTTATTTAGATAATATATCCTGATACAGATCACATGTGTTACCGAATGGAAAGTGGATTCATAATAAAGGCTTTCCACGGCCTTAACATTTTAATGGATTCATTGCAGTGCACATGCAGTGTTGCGTTAGTAGCCTTTATTCATCAAACTCAATGAACATAGTAAAAACATTGGATTGGTTTGTAAGAAGTTGCAAACTGAATTATGGAGATTTTGGCACCGTGATTAACGCGGCTAATCATGCAGTTTTCCGCTGGACAGACTGAATTAGGATAACAGCGCATAATAAAAACTAAATCTTTGATCAGATATAACTGGACGTAATATGTTCTTTTGAAAAATGTACTTGTTTAGTCTTACAAAAACTACTGAGGAGATGGGATGTCAAGGTGGAGGGAGTCAAAGTCCCCATCATCTTGTTGTACATGTCACTGACAGCCGTTGTGTCATCAGTATGCACATCTCCTGCCTCAGACTCTGTCGCTAGGTATCACACTGTGTTTGAAGGTCTCAATTCATTATTTATGACCCCCCCACTCTCCAGCACTGACGCAGCAGGTGTCTCAATATGTTGCATATACCTCAGCCTCCTGTGAATAAACACAGTGAAATGAAGTGTACACCTTTCACTGATTTCATTTCATTTGTCTCACGCAGCTCTCCGGTGCACCATTATCAAACAGCTTTCTCCCTCTTTGAATACATCTGAAATGCCTGCATAGCTCTGGGTGGCATATTGGGGAATGGAAATTCGCAGTGTGTATGTCTGCCTAAGATGTGTTGTTATTGATCTTTGAGAAAATTGGAAGCGAATCACTTTAAAGCAGAGAGTGCCTTTACCAAAAAGCTTGTCAGTTGGGCTATTGTGGTGAGAAAAATATTGAGACTGAATCAAAGAAAATCACAATCTGAGGAGAAGCCAGAAGAATTGTATTTTCTTTGCATTTGCCTGACAACTGATTAAATATGACAACAATAAATGTGTTGAATTAGCGATGGGATTTTTTTTTTTTTTACTGAACCAGATCATTTGGCTCAGCTCAGCAGTAACAGCCAGCTTCTTGGGCTCTCAAACAGTATGTGTGCTTGTATAGCACTTAAATTATTCAATGTAATTATACTAAACCATATCATTTCAAGAATACCATTATTTTACATTTATGGTCGGTATAAAAACATTCATTTAAAAACATCAAACACTATGACACATGTAATGGATTTTTTATTCATATTGAATGTTGAAAATTAGCTGTGGCGCTGCTCAGAGGGCGAATTATAACCTCTTGTATTATAAAGACAACAAGGGCTGAAGTTCTTGTCAAGTGACGATAACCACCACCTCCTCCCTGCAAGAAACCACATTCAGCAGCAGAGAAAACTTTCATATAGCCCCTTTAAAATATATTTTCTTAATATTGTAAATTTTTGTTTTTCTGGCCCGCAAACTCCACTTTTATCAATGAATGTATATTAAAGAATACATTAATAGACTCACATGATCATGATCACCTGCCAGAAGGTACCAAATATGACTGTAAATACTGGACTTACAGTCACTAGTTGACCAGAGCCATAACTCTAAATTACTTTATTGGCCAAAATATAATACAAATTCAAAAAAGTGTTGGTCCTATTATATTTGAAGACTCTGCATTTATGTATTCACAGCATCATGTGTTTTCTTTGAAAGGAACAAGTACTTTCTCTGCATTACAGTTATATTGAGTTGCTTGATTTGATTAACCCCAAACAGTAGTAATGCACCATTCATGTCACAAATTATTCCCCAGGAAGATGTGCTCACTGGATGATATTGGTGAGAGGTACAGGTGAGATCGTGAAATATGATCCCGGAATTCAGTTGGAGTAACAGATTAATGTGTTGAAAGCTTTATCAGACACCAAAACACAGCACAGCAGTTTGTAATATTCACAAACAGGATTGTTTAACTCTGGATAGTTTATCACTGGGGCAAAATTTGATCTGTTATCACAATGATTGTCATACAGAAATAGTTTGAGGTACAATATAATCCATCAGGAATGTGTGCTTGGATGCATCTGGCCATTGCTGGATGACGTCATGTTGCATTGCAGCAAAATTTCCAATTTTCAGCTCATGCTACTGCCCCCATGTGGCCAAAAAATACACAAATAAATAATGCCACATAAAGTTTGCCAGAGATAATGACATTGTATGGTAACACAGCAGCTACACTGTATGCACCTCCCCCTGCATCTATAAGAATGGGTTTTTAACCTGAATATGAACTCAAAAGCAAACACTGCAGCATGGTGTTCTCAGAATAATTTACATCCCCAGAGTGTTTGATAGAGGCACACTAGTGGGGTCAAAATATCACATAATGAGAATGCTGATATTATCTTTATATTCCTTTCATTCCATGTGCATTTGCAGATTAACATGCTCTGAAAGTCTAGAGTGAGTGCGCATACAGTAATCTACAAACATGACCTTGCTAATTGGATTACAGCATTAGCATTGCTGAAACTGTTGAGATGATGAGCCTTATGTGTTTGATATACTTGTTAAATTCCCCCATAAGCGAGCAGAGCCAGGACGGGAGAGATAACTCCTTTATGTAAGATCAAATAAGCACTGGTTTAGAGTGCAAAAAGTTCTGCATCAATAAACCTTCATTTGATGGGTTTAATTTATTTCAAAGAGACATTAAAATAGACTTGGAATATCTTACCTTTGTTCTACCTTAAAAAATAATTCAAACCTACTCTCAGTCTCCTTTCAGGCAATCTGGGCAGGATCGTCATTCTTAAATTAGGCTGTTTTTATTCCTGGAGAAGTGCTGTAAATCACAAATGAGCCTTGATGAGTAGGAGATGCATTAAATTTTGATCTTTATAGCTGTATTATTTAATGTGAGGAGTGGCTCACCTTCAGTGCATCATGTTCCTTTGATGTCTTGCCGTTCAATATCCCCATGGAAAAAAAAGCTATTTATTTCAAGGTGTTTTCATAAGAATGTGAGGCAGTAACAATTAACTGCATCATAACACTGACATTTTTGGAAACTTAAGAATGAGGTGGTGAGTGAATGCGAAACCAAGAGACATTAGGATGGACTATCAGACCTGTCTTCATAAACAACAAGTCTGCAATAGCAAATTAGTTTTGTAGGAAATCTACCTCTGGCAACAAATGCATCAAATTAGTAGTATTTAAACATATTTTGTAGGACACAGGGTTGGCAATGCAGATGTTTTGTTACTCTGCTGTGAGCATTCGCTTTTACAGAAGTTGTATAGCAAAATAACGAAAGCTCTCAACAAGCAATCCAAGTGTACATGAACGCTTGGACTTTACATCTACTCAAAGTACCATGCCACACATAAAGCTCCTATACATAACATTCAGACAAACCTTGTTATTAATGAAACCAGTGGCCGTTAAATGAACTGCAGTCAGTATCCTATTGCTTGCTCTTGCATGTGTGCCCTCACTGCATAAGTAGGCACAAGCAAGCATCCTGGGGACTGGCCAAAACAGTGAAATGCTGGTCACACTGGGAGAGAAATTCAGCCCAGTGTGGCGCTCGGATAGTGCCAATTTACCATGAGAAGAAGAAGGGGCAGTCTAGCCATCCATTACTGCCATACCATAAGTAGTTTTTAATGGGATTAATTGAGACTGCAGACAAAAGACTGGATGTGACATAATGTTGAGTGCACAGAAGGAACGACTAAAGGCAACGGCTTGACACCCAGGACTTGGTGCTATATGGGAGTGGAATAGAGGCATTGAGGCAAGGCACTTGGGGCTGGACTGGGGCCAATGGCCTAAGACCTGGGCAGACAGGCAGGGCTGCTCAGAAGGTTGACTGCCCTGGAGAGCGATGGTGGAGACAGGACTGCTTCGGAGGACATCAGCGAAAGCAATGACAAAGGCAGAACCTTTCTGGAGGTTGAGCTGGAGGCCGACAGTAAAAAAAAGCAGGACCTCTCCGAGGGCTGAGCAGGAGGCCTTTCAATATTATGGCCTGTAGTCGACCTCTACCTCGGGGGGCTTGACATCACTTTTGTAGACTTGTATGTGTAATTAGCCATCAATGCAAAGTAGTCCCTGTCCTTTAAATGGAATTCAAACCAGTAGTGCAATGTGAGAAAATCTGCTGACTGTGTGAAATGCAGCACTGAGATTTAAAAATACTTGTTTGGGAAGTTTGAAAACATACATGTGCTCATGTGACATACAGAATGAAAGATGTGTATTACTATGTCATCATACTTTGTTAAGCATATTAATAATAATGGTAACAGTCGTAATTCAGTTTAGAAGCACAAAATCTTATTCATGTTAAATACTTGAAAATGTTGCTATGTTGTCAGGTAATTTCACTTTTATTAACAGTATTGCATATAGAATATTTTTATTTAATCTTGTAAGGTTTTTCTCTTAAGATCTTGTAAAGTAAACTGGAAGTTCAATCAGAAGAGTGGAAAAGAGAGAATTGCCTCAAGTCAAAGGTCAACCCAGAACATGCTTCAGGTTCTGTTTGAAGAAAATCCATTTTTCATAGAGTTTGCTGCTTCAGTGGCCACATTTCATTTCCCAGAATCAGCACTGGATCTTTGAGCATGCACAGAGAAAGAATACATTCTAGCTTGAGTTTCCATTATGAACACAGACTGTGAGCTGGAAGTAGAAAAGGACAAGAGGGAAAACTCTGGGACCAGCACTGGCACGTTCAAACCTGCTGATTTATCCCCTCTCCTGAAGGGAGAAATCAAATGAGATTGTGGTGTGTTTGTGGCAGTGGGAGGCAAGAGACAGAGTGTGTATGGGTGTGCAGGCCACCAAGACATAGTTGATGATGTTGCCTATCAGAAGTTCCCAGAGTAGGATCCAGGATTTCCGGGGGTTCTTACAGCTCTGGATTTCTTGAGTTGTTTACAAGTGTGTGTGTAGGGAGTGGAGGTTATAACCACAATTTATTTAAAATCAGGTTTAGCAGCCAGTTCTGTCCTCAAGCCCCGAACCATGTAGATTTATTTCATGTTAGTTAGCACAATTCATAACTGCTGCATTATCACACAGGTATGATTATGTTTTTAGCCATGTTTTAGCCAGTAAACACTTCCATTGTGTCCCAGTTCCACGCTACATCCACATGTACATTATAACTGAATACTATATATACAAACTGTCTCGTAATGTTCTTGGATTTAATATGTGCACTGATGCACATCAATCAAACTTCACAATTACACAGCAAAGCATTTTCTTTAGGATTTAACTATTACTTTTTGTATTGTTTTCTGGGGTATCTGGAGCTGTTTCACCACCATTCACAGTTAATGTTATACATCTTCCTTTGTGCATTGCATTGTGGGAGAATACTGTCCATTGACAGCACAGCTAAAAGTCTTTTTCAGTAGGCATACTGCCTGTTTTGAGTATATTAAATTTTAACACATTTAAAACCTACTTAAAATGACGATACAGTATGAAGTTGGAATACAAATCACAGCATCCTGTGCTCATCTCACCTCACCCAGTCCCTCACCCTGACCAGACAGAACTGTGTAGACAGTGCAGCTTTTTAAAAGCACCGATTTTGAATAAAGAGAAAAGAACAAAAAACAATCCAAAGTGATGGAGGTGAAATGAAAATGAAGTTTGTGGGACTCTGGCTGAGAAGAAAAACTTGCTGAGGTTTGGCAGCAAAAGCCCTGTTTTTATGAAGTTTTCTCCAGCTGTCACCATGACAGAACAAGAAAGGGCACAGTGTGGGATAAAATGCCAGACAAATTGTAAATTCCAGTTCAGTTTTTAGTGAATGCACCACAGTGCAGTCTTGAATTGCTTTTTAGGACACTCTTTAAAACTGTGTTAAAATTTGCAGTTGGAGAGGTAATAACCTATGGTGTGTGTCAGTGCACAGTGGGGGAAGTGGGTCCTCAAACAAGTAGCTAATAATGCCTTCAGCCACAGTAGAGATCCTAATATTCAGCAAACAAAGGTTTCCACGCATTTACATCACTTTCCCTTTAATGCCACACATGAATGTAACACAAAATGCGACTGAAACTGTCTGACTACAGAATCGCTTGCATTAATTTACAAGATAGCAATACCTGCACTGCAACATGTCTAGGCTCTAGGCAGGTTTGTCATCACAACATTGAATTATAAAGTCATACCGTCAAAACGTGTTTAAATGTAGGACAGAATAGAAGGTTAAGGCATTATCACCTCACTGCGGTTTTTCCTGGTGGCACTACTGTGTCGGCCACCAGTCACTGATGGAAGGAGGGTAACGGTGAGATGATGTGGTGGTCTTGAGCCTCTGTGTCTATGGGAGCTGGGAGGATGTATGTCCTTGTCCTTGTCCTGCACTTGCAGATAGCTGTGAAGGGCCAGAGGTGCCAGGGTTATCTGACACACTGCCTCTGAATTCACGGGAATGATGGAGGAAAGAATCGTCATCCGTTGGCAAGTGTCCTCCAGTAAAAGCATTCTTCTCAACACACCTCACCCTGGACATACTGCATACTTGTAGAAGCATTGCTACATGGTCAAGATGTCCGAAAGGAGAATGGCTTCATTGTATTTGTGCTGAGAAGAAATGAAGCCATTCAGAGCGAGATAAGAGCTGTAACTCTTGAAGGTGCTCCCACTGTTCCTTGGTGGCAGGACAATGATTTGTTTCCTGTTTATTGCACCTACACAGAAAAGAAAATGCCACCTCCTTCCACTTAGCCTCTGTACTTGTACGTAGAAGGGATGGAGAAACCATGTCAAAATTGTGCTATAAACTGAATAATATTTATTCGATTGAAGGGTTATTATTAAAGTGTCCCTTGGCATGGACAGTATTGTGTTCAGGCCACTAAAGAAAAGTCTTAAGAAGAAGTTATTATCGATGAGAAATGGAAGCTGAGCGAAAGAAATGACTCCCCTATCAAACTGGATAATTGGTTAAGACATGTATTGGGCTATACAGAGAGGTGTTTCTGTTATTTAGGTTACCCTCATTCTTAAAAATGGGCTGGGCCAAATAACAGAAAGACTTGTCTGTGTAATACAATACAGCTCAGCAGCACCTTGTGGCACAACATATAAACTCAGACTGAAAGTATATTTTTGGCTGGACTGCAACAGTGAAGCCAACACTATAAATGCAAATATGTGTGACTGACTGAGATAGAGTTGAGTGATCAACTTTCACCAATTGGTCAGCTGACTTCCATGTGACTGAGTTATGGAGTTACGCCATTGGTCGGCCTGCTGATCATTGGAGTTTCCCCAGTGGACATTGTTTGTTCACAACAGCCTGCAGTGTTGCCAACTTAGATTTGACTAGATTTAGAGACTGTTAAAAACACCTAGCGACAATTCTTGAAACTTCTTGGATGAAAATTAGCTACGTTCCATGAAGAGAGTCACCAGTGCTGCCCTCTCTGTGTCTGCTGTGTTCAGTGAGTAGTGGGGCAGCAGTTTGTTACCCAGACAGAGGCTGTGTGCTGCATGGGAGAACAACAATAAAGATATTCTGTCACTTCTAACTTTATATCTAAATCATCATTTAACACATAAATACAGCTGAAATCACAGTGCAGTCCTTGTCTTTAATTCATCTGTTTGGTGATTTTCTCAGACAACATCTGTGGTTATAAAATCAGGATTTAGCAGCAGCAGAACAGCTTCTCGGAAATAGCCTGGAGGTTAACATGTAATCTTAATGAGTCACGTTCAAGTCACTATTTCATACATCCATTGTTCCACTGTTTGACACCAGAAACAGAAAAAAACATGCAAAAGAGAACAGCTTTATGTATTAAAATCCTGTATATGTGAGCACAGAGAGAAGGAGGCTGACACTAGGCAGAATGCAAATACAACACGATGATGTCATTTGTTTGCAACTACGTCCTCAATTCTGCTCGTTGACCGTAAGTTACATTTGCTTTAACCAATCTCCATTTGTCCATCAGATTATTAAAGAGTGCTGTAGTATTGACAGCACTGTATTCACCATTTCTTTGAATTCTGTTTCTGACAAATCTTTCCATCACTTTCCCTGACTGCTGCACACCTACAAAATAATAGCTTTAACAGAAAACCTGAGGGGATAAATCCTTGAAAGATGTCACCATCACCTCTTCCTTGACACAATGTCAAAGTAAAAGTTTTGGCTTTACTTTAGTTTTTCAGAGGCATTTTTACCCCTTTCATTTTGATTTAGAAATCTCAACAGCAGGCACTTCACACAGATGCTGTGACTTAGGGCCTGTGCCCCGTGGGGCCATTTGGTAATCCATCCATGTCCTGGATGGTTTTAACCATTGACATCCAACTCTCAGAGACCCACAGACATTTCTGTTTTAGTCACGAAGTCATTGGTGAGAATGTGTTGATGAGGTGCACCTCAGCAGCCGAACAGGCAGGATGAAAGGTTGATTATGTTTTCTCCGTAGGCAGAATGATTCTTTTTGCTCTTAAAATATAAATTTTATAGTATAAATATGCTGTATACTACAGTTTTTCACAGTCATGGTGCATCTTCAGTATCCTGGCTATGGTCCTGCCCTAAAGTCAAAAGAGGTTACTCCATGACATTTGCTGAGCCCCAGTTTGAGATGTGAAGCCAAAGGCATTTTTCCAGAGTCTGAACAATAGTTTCATTAACTAACAAACTTAATCACACCCAGTGACACAGAACTACACTGAACTTGTATCTGGCAGTAAATTAATGATCAGAATCTGTTCTTCAACATAATTAAAGATTAGCTGATAGTTTGAACATTTGTTAATTAATAATTGTAAAGCAGGTGTATAACAATTTCAATCTAATGTTGTTTGGTTGTGATACAGCCTGGAAACATGCTGCCAAACAGTAATGTTCACCATATTAAATTACATCATCCAGTCAGTGATGCCACATACATGCTGGTTCAATACAAATCCAGTTTAAACTGGTAATATGCTGCCTCCAGGAAATAACCATTCGCCCCCACACTCTAAGGCTGACACTGACAAAAACTTTCACCTTCTTCTGCCTACTCGACTTTTATATATTACTGAACTTGCTAGCCATATAAGTGAAAGTATTACAACCTTAAACTGTGTCGTAAACTTGTGTGACAAAGTTTAGTTTAACTTTAGGCAGGCGCAGGTGGTGACTGGCTGAACCAAGTTTTCCCCTCAGGGCTTACCGTAGCCACGTGAGCTCAGTACTACAAATCTGTATACTCAACTCAGCTCCACTGCTGCTGATAACAGCTCTTGTACATGCTCAGTCTCGACACTTCCTGTACAGGCCAAACTGCTGCCGGTACGCCAAAGAATGCTGGTGTTAGTGTGTCTGGCACCTGAAACCTGAAGCATTTTCATGTCGACTGAGCAAACACCGTCTTTTAATGGAGACCATGAGATTTGGTTGTAAGCTCTAGATCAGCGGTTCCCAACCTTGGTGGGCCATGAAGCTATTGCAAGTGGGCCGACAAATCAAATCATATGCAAACAGAAAATGTGTAATTATATACGTCTCTTCTTTTCTCCAAAATTGTACCGTTTGCATATTATTTGAACATATATATAATGTAATATAGTATTTTTAATTTTTTCAAAACAAAATTATCTTTAAAACTGTTAGAATTTCTTTTTTAAAACTCCTTTCTCCATTGTTCAAAAGAAAAATTGAGCTTCCCCTGCATTCAGTTCAATCCTCAAAGTTAGATTAGCATCATTAAAATAAAAAGTGCTCTGAGGAAACATTAATTTGGCCTCTGTATTGTTATGGGGTCAGATGTGGGCGGCCAACATTTTTAAGATTTTCAAGTGGGCCATGAGATGGAAAAGGTTGGGAACCACTGCTCTAGAATAAGATTACTAGTGCACTGAGTTAAGATTATAGGTAAGGAAAAGTAAGGCAGCTTTATTCATATAGAGTAGCACATTTCAGACACTGGGATCATTCAGTGCTTTACATTGGCAAAAAATAAAATGCAAATAAAGCAGAAATACGGTTGTAGTTTTAATTTAAATGCACAACAGGTAATAAAAGTCAATAATTAATGAATACTGGTGCATGGCTTTATAATGATTCATGCATAAACTGAAGTATTATCCTGCACCAGTTTGGTAATAGTCTTACTACCATTGTGCTAATGCTTTATGATTTTGGACTGATGGCATTTGAGGAAGAAAGATCCGGACCTCATCAGCGTACCAAATTGGATACTTTTTGAACCATTAATGTCCACAGCAGATTTCATAGAACTCCCAACAAGTCTTATGACCCTTTCCACAAGGTTTCTGTGGTTTTAGTATCTGAATGAACAATTTTGTTATCGAGCTAATGATACTGATGTTTAAAAGGCATGACACAGGAACGTTAGTTACACTGTTGTGTGTCCTCAGTTGTGCTCAAAAATGACAATGTTTGTCCTTGTGTCAATGGCTGTGTGGCGGCTGCGAAACGTCTTGGTTGTCATTTCGGCGCCCACCGCCTGTGTCTCACGCCTTGTGGCTGCAGCACATGATCTAGAGATTCAGCGTCTCACAAATTTTTCACATGATGCACAGTTCCCAGCAGAAACAGACAGAGAAAAGACGTGTTGTCACATCGACATCACATCAGCAACATTACTTAAAATTGACACCTGTCACTACAGTTTGAATGTCTGGGCTGAATCTGAATATGTGACAGACATGAAAACATACAGATGTATTTTCTGTCACATTGCCGGTATGAACACGCATATGTGTGAGCCGCAGCGGTTCAGTGACGCAACTGCCACATACACACAGCACAGCTAGTGTGTTCCCGGCATTAATGATGTACATATGAAACGTAGTGGTTTGTAAAACCAAGTGAAAATGAAAGCCAGAGCTTAGAATCAAAGCTTTACATGTTATTAAAAGTTCAGGCCATAAGAAGATGAGTTTTGACGTTCCCATAGTGGAAGAATCATCTTCTGGGAATTTCATGAATCTGAGCAGCAGTTGTTGAGATACAGTGTTTTTCTCTGGTCCTGAGTGTTGGACAGAGACCGGCTGACTGTCATAGACTCACTGAATTTGATTTCAAAGAGATAGCATTTCAGAAATTTACAGCAAACACACAAATGGAAAGAATAATACATAAATATATATATAAATAATAAAATAGTATTTTCAGCTGTTTCAGCAGCTTCAACCGACACCAGCCTGCAGACTCCCACATAGGTGGAGCTATTTTTAACACCACACTAACGCAACCCTTCAGGGGCAAATTAGTGTCAGTTGCTAATGATAGCATGGAGACGTGGTGCAGGGCAGAATCGTGTGTGGCTACTTATATAGTGGGAGGCCAGTGACAGACATTAATCAATAAGGCATTAATAGTATAGCGTTGTGTGGCAGCGGTGCACACCATCCATCACTGTGACTTCTCTTCTCTCCAGTGCGCAGTCTTATCTTCCCTGACTGGGGAGACTGAAAACCTTCAAAGAGGAAATGTGTTCAAGTGTGTGTGTGTCTGCATGTGTGAGGTGCGCCTAGAGCGACAGGAGAAAACGACAAGAAGGTAGATAGAGTTAATTCCTTGGAGGGTTTGAATTGATGCTGACTGCAGGAAATGAAATGCGTGTGAAACTCACACTCTGGTGAGGAGCTAGCTCAGGGCCGACAGGCAGAGGGGCGCATGCAGACACACACACACATATGGTACAAACACCTCACATTTAAGTACTCACACACACACACACACACACACACACAGGCCTCACACATAAAGATATTTTCAAACTTGTACTCCTGTTCTTCCCATCTAACTGAAGGCACAGTGAGATGAAACATTCTCCCAAAAAGCTTTCATCATGGAGGGGTGTGTGTGTGTGTGTGTGTGTGTGTGGAGTAAACGGGGCTCTCTATTAAAAACCCGGAAAGGTCCTCTCTGGCACCCTGTTAGTGGAGTTAGATGGCCGACCCCTCGGGCAGCTTCAGAGAGAGTTTGTGATCTCTGGAGAATCCCTCTCCTGCCTTAATGATATGGGTCAGCTCATGGTGGGGTGTGTGAGGACTTTGGTTCAGAGGGCTCTACTTAGCAACACACACTGTGGATGTCAAAATAATTTCTGCTGAAGTGTTGTTATTTTTTGAATACACAGAGAACTTGTTGTTATTAGTGATGTTTTGTTTTCAACAGACCTACATACAGTGTGTTGAACGGACACCTCTCATCCAATAAATTAGGAATATTAAAACCATCTCGATACAAGGCCTCACTGCTCACAGTAGCGGTGTTTTCATTGCAGTTTTGCACAAAAGAGAAGCTATTTGTTCTCAAGCAAGCCTATACATTTTTTTTGCAACATTTGAGAGTTTTTTCAAAATCTTTCCATGACTCATTTTTCAGGAAACGCAGCTTATGTGACAGCTACAACAACCCCTTTATTCAGTTGTGTGACACGCATTTAGTCTTAAAATGACAAGCACTCTAACCTGTATTCTGGGTTTTAGGAAGTAAAAGGAATTTTATTTAGGGATTAATCATGGTTGCCTCTGCCACTATTGGGCCAAAGGTGAAAATTGAACTCCCACACGTAAGCATTTTAACTGAAAATCAAGCCACACTCTTCTGTTTTCTATTTCTACACGTTAAATACAAAAGCTGCAACATGTGGGTATACATGAATTTGAGTTTGACTCAAATTGAGTTTAACTGAGTAATAAAAGTAAAACAATGATTTGTGTAACACATTACTTTTTCTGCCGAATACTGAGTAAAGTATTGCAATTAACTTTTAATTACCTTCAGCAAGAAACCAAATATCAAGCTAGTTCTTTAAATGTCTGGACCAAAAGTCCTGTCAAACACTACCGCAGCTTTTGTACCTGGGTGCATTTGAAATCACATCATTTGCATGGCGTACACATCTGAAGAGCTTGCTGAGGGCTCTCTGCTGATGGAGAACAAATGGTCTCCCCATTATCACCTGCAACTGCAACAAAAACGGACTATTATGGAGTCATTCACTAATAAAGCAAAGCACAGGCGAGCAACCTGGCTTTCTTTGTGCTCTTAATTTTGCACTTTAGCAATTTTCAAATTAAATATAATCAAGCATGTCCTTTGTCATCAATTAATTCTCTCAGTGCATTTTAAGTGATGACTTTGGGTCAGTGAGGTGCTGGGCCATCACAAACAACCAGAACAGCTTCAGTGTTCCTTTGCATTGATTCTTCAAGTCTCTGGATGCTACTGGAGAGATGAACACCATTCTGTCAGAAGGATGATGGGGGTGGAGAGCACTGTCTAACACATCAGTCCAAAATCTGCCATAAGCTTTAACCTGGGTAGAGATCTGGTGACTGTGAACGTCATCAAACCATTCAGTGACCCCTCGTGCCCTGTGGATGAGACTACTGTCGTCCTATTTCTCAGATTTTTCAGGCTTTTCCTTTAATTTGTCACCTTCTGTAGTTGAAAAGGTTCAGGTTAAATCCTGCTAAATGGGACAATTACGCCACCTGCTCTTATAAAGTGTACCTGCATTAAAGGATTATGGGTAATCCTCAAAGTTGAGTATTTGCCTTTACGGGACGTGTCTGTGACTGTCCATAAACTAACTTGAAAAGCACATAATAGTTGAGCTGGCTTACCTGGTAACATTATGTATTTTGTATTAGATTAATTTCGCCATGTTTTTTTTGAAGTTTTTTTTTTTTTTTATTGTCAGTAAAAATCTCCCCAGTAGCTAACATTAGCATGATGCCGTCTCTCCAGACAGAGCATGTTTGTCCACAAGAGATGACAACTCTGCTGTCCTTTGTCCTTTGTAAACATGCAGGTGGGTTATTTTCCATGGTTCAAAAGTCTTCTGAGTCTTGTTTTGTAACAAAGTTACATGATCTTTATAAAATTAAAACTTCTGAACAGTTTACTGTTTACTGTGAGAAATCTGTATAAATATATTTTTATGCCTCATGCATTTTGTTTTCCATCCGTCCATCTGGCCCATTCTCAAGAAGAGGATATCTAACGCCTTGAGATAACTTCTTTAAATTTAGCGCAAATATTCACTGTGACCTCCCAAAACACATTGTGGGCCATAACTTATGAATTCATACACTATAATTATGACACAATTTACCAAAAATGATAAAATGAAGTGATGACATTTTATGTACAAATGCTCAAGGGTCACTGTGACATCACAATAGCCACATAACCACATCACATTACTTTTAGTTTTTCAGTAATTTCGGTATTTTCTCCACATGAATTTAAGAGAGGGACAGTTCCTGTTTCTGTTTCATCTATTTTATTTACATGAATTTAAGCAACTATGTCAAAGATGTACATATCTTGTTATCTTAAAACCAACACAGGATTTGCGTTGTTTATCCACAAGTAAAGACCACTCTACTCTTTGTCATGAATGCAGATTTATGATAAACCACTCCTGACCTGCTCTGAGGAATCAGGAAACTATCAGATGACCATCCTGCCTCCTCTATCTGCACCTTAGGATAAACAAATTCAGTGCTTTTGCTGCTTTCAGGCTTTGTTTGATTTGTTTTTTTTTCTTCCTCCACCTGGCAAGAGTGTGTAGTAGGTTGATGGCTGCTGTGTGCTCACATATGGTAGATAAAACAAGAAATTGCAGAACTTACAAAAGACGGTGTAAGACAGCAACCTGTGAAATGACCCGTGGATTCATAAACACCCCAGGAGATGTGAGTAAACTCTATTTCAGGTGTGAGAGGTGTGTAAACAGTGTTTATGTACTGTCTGCACTGCACTACACCCCAGGTTGTTACTATAGTAAGTCAATACAGCAATACAACTTCGGAAATACCAGATGTATAAAATGTATGAAAGAGAAAAAAGAAAAGAAAAGAAATGAAACACAAAAAAGAGGCCTGACGGATTTGCAGGTAATAGATCTGAGAGGACTTGCAAGAGGACACATTGGACTTGTAGTGGCAGCCTGACACAGTGACAGTGCAAAGAGAGCAGGACCATATCCAGAGGAAATGGTCACATTTCAAACAGTCTCTCACAGCACAGTGAATATGGGCTCAGAGACAATTGGCGATCTCTCTTCAAGCTGGACAAGTGTCGTTTGTCGACTTCTGTCAGAACAGACTGTGTCAGAGTTTTACAGAAAATACAGGCACCAGGTAAACAATTTGGTATAAAAGGCTTACCAAATATTTCACAGTGGGTTAACTCCATGCGAATAAAAACAGCCGCTCTTGGTTCAGGGAAAATGTTTACAAATATTAAATCTCCACGGTTTAAAAATTCATAATACATAAAGTAATATTTGGCCTTGCTTCAGGTTGGAGGTGTCCTGTCTACACAGGGGTCCTGATGTTTTTAAAAAAGTCCACAGGGGATATTTTTAGTTGTATATAGTAGCCTACTGGCCATTGTCTTGTTCAAATTGGCAGTGAGGCTTACTTGTTGCAGGACATGCAATCCCCTTAATACATCCATGGAAATTCACGTGGGATAAAAAGCTAGTGGAATGCCTGAGTCTAGAAGCTGGGCAGGAAAATAGCTCTCTGTTGTGCTCTGGTTGTGTTTACAATGTTCCTGCCTCTGAGTCGCTCCAACAAACAATGTGCTTTTGTTGCTGTGGTACATGTATATTTAAAGACGGTTTGTAGCTTTAATGGGTTAATGATCGATAGTAAAGAAACAGCCACCTGCTCTGTGTTTATTGTTGAAGCTCAAACCCAACATTCCTCATTTGGTCTTTTGCTCATATACTTGTTTAACAGGACAATACAAACTAAACATTTGGTTGGAAATTATGTTAAAAATCTAAAAGAAATTTGAAAATTGATGCAGTATTGCTCTGATTACTAGTTTGAGTATGGGTCAGGCTTTATAAATGCATATTTTTGTAGCTTGGTCAAATCATCAGTTCACATGAAGTTCCTCCAGCTGTTTTTACAGGTGTGGTACCCATCGTCATTAAGAGTAAACTCACCTGGATGAGTAAAATTAGTGAAGAACTCTGGGTCATAATCTGAGGATTTTGTGGTCAGTGTGTACACATTATGTAAAGGGACAAACACATTAAAGGAAGTTTTAATTTAAGGTACATTTACTCAATTATTGCACTTACAATGTGTACAATGTTGAGGTGCTTGAATATTTCCATTTTATGCTTTTTTATACTTTGACTTCACTACATTTAAATACAGATATAGTACTTTTTACTCCATTACATCAATCAATCAATCTTACTTTATTTGTATAGCACTTTTCATACAATAACATGTAGCACAAAGTGCTTTACATAGATGATGAACAATAAAACAGCAAAAGCTAAATTTAAAAGGTTAGTCTTAAGTTTGCTTTTAAGAGTATCAACATTCTGTGCAGCCCTCAGGTCTTCAGGCAGGCTGTTCCACAAATGTGCGCCATAATACTGAAAGGCTGCCTCACCGTGGGTTTTTGTTCTAACTTTTGGATGATTAAAAGGCCACTACCAGAAGACCTGAGGGTTCTTGAGGGCTCATAAGATAGAAGCAAATCTGACAGATAAGTAGGACTAAGACCATTGAGAGCTTTGTAAACTAGTAAAGGGACCGTAAAATCAACCCTGAAGGACACAGGCAGCCAATGCAGAGATTTTAAAATTGGAGTAATGTGTGCTCTCTTTCTGGTCTTCGTCAGCCTGCGTGCAGCTGAGTTTTGTAGTAACTGCAGTTGAGCTATATTTTTCTTAGGAAGACCAGAAAGTAGAGCATTACAGTAATCTATTCTGATGGAAATTTAACTAAACATAACTAAACATAAGTTTAGTTACTTTTCAGATTCAGATTCACAAGACAAATATTATCAAAACATAAATCATGATAATGATGGTTGAAATATTGAGTTGGATCTGTAAAAAATTTGCAAGGGACGCAGCTGTATGTAAAGTGATCAGTGCTGCTGCTGGTAAAGGTTGAGATATTTTAAACCGATGTACAAATGAATGCATCAATAATCATAAATCCAATATCGTGCATTATCCTGAAATGGGTCTTGCTGCATAATGAATACTTTTTATCTTTGGTGCTTAAAGTATATTTGCAATACTTTGGTACTTTTACTTAACTAAAATTTTTAATGTAGGACTTTCACTTACTTCTTCTGTCACCATGGGTAAATAAGCAAACCATGCCGCCACTGTTAGCCTGTCTTGGTCAGTGGTTTTGCAGTCAAAGAATTCACCTGGAGGAAAAACCCCACCAACGTAAAGACTGATGCTTCTTTTTATTGCTCAGCAACAGCTGTGGTCGGTCAATTAAAGCCAGTAATTAGAAGCCGATAGAACTGGAAGCTGAGAGTAGGGTTGATCTGGTCCACTCAAACAATGGCAGTCTTTCCCATTTGCACATCTGGATACACTAAATCCCTGCGACAAAAGACTGTGATGACAGTAATTGCAATTCCAAACACAATTATAGCCCTCATTTATCTCATTTTCCTCTGAGTTGTTTGTGCTCATTATGTTCTCAGGCTAGAGAGTAACAGGGAGCAGATGCAAATTGAAAGCAGGCGCGCAGCTATATGCTCGCTGTTGTCGCCACAGATTCATGTTGATGGCTTTCCACCTGTGCAAGACCCCCCGAGGGTCAGGTACTAACAAGACTCCACATCATGGTCACCCATCCGCGGCACAAACCCCTAATGTGGGAGAGAAATATTATAGTTGTCTTTAAATAGGCTGAGTTAGAGGCCTGCAGTTGTAGATGGGAAGTGAGAGGAAAAGGGGAAGAACAGAGATGGAGAAAAGTAGAGGGGCTCAAACATTATTCTGTGTAGATCGCCTGCTCTGACTGCATTCAGCCTGGGTTCTTTCAGGGTGATAGTATATTTGGAGCCTGTGGCCAGATGTGAGGACATGGATGATATTCTCCATCCACAGTGCCTTCACAAAACTATGAAAAGAGATCATCCAAGAAAAGAAACAGTCACTGCAAGTAAAACATCAGCATCGACCTTCATTTAAGGAGTATAATTCCACCAGTTCTATCAACCATATCAATGTCAATAAGCAAGTGTAATAATCAAGTTCTTCCATGAATTAATTAAAACAAATGAGACTAGTGTTCCTTCCTTTGCTTCAGACTTGACTGACAAATTTGAACATAATGAGGAGGTCTGCACCGAGTAAGTGACACCATTTAGGTGTGAGTAGGATGGTACTTTTGTTCTCCATAATTATTATAAAGTTAGTTTAACGTAATTATGACTCAGTGTTCATTTATAGGGACAGTCTATTTGCTATTCATCCCAATCAAAGAGATAGCAGGCTGACCCAAGTGCAACTGATGCTAGTGTACACAGGTGTTTCCTCCTCTTCCTCTCAGATAACCAAGGTGTTTTTAGGTTGGATGTACATCCAGAGTTGACAAATAAACTTTTAATGGCATGTGCAAAATAATTGAGGAAAAGTGAGAGATATGAGCTTTATCTGGCGATTTGACCCTATCATGATGTCATCATTTGTGAAAAGGAAGTGAGGCTGTGTGAAGTATAGGAAACCTCCTGATGTCTAGAGACTGCTGCTGGTGGTGACGGAAAGTGGGGAAAACTGGTAATCTGGATGTAAGTGAGGAGAGGACTCAACCTGGCACTGGACATAAACACTGGAGGATCACTGCAATTCACACCGGATGTGAAGACCGGAGGTGACTGAGGTGGAGGAGGGTTGCAGAAATATGTGGTGAAATGACAGGTGACGGCAGAAGAGGGGAGATCAGATTTTAATAGCTGGCTGAGATCATGGCGAAATCTGATTCGTTACCAGACACCTGAAGTCAGCTGATTACAAGAAGTGGGGTGGGAGTGTGGGAGAGAGAAAGAGTTGTAAATGAAAGAGGCATAAAGATAGTCTCCCTGACTGAACTGAGGCTTAGCTTCACCACATTCACAGTGCTGCTTTTCATATCATTGTCACAAATCCTTATATGATCTCTGCAAAACACTGATTTTGCTCCTTACTTAGCTCACCCCTACCATAGTGGGAACAACGAGTCTGTTGCATAGACAGTTGATGCAGGGATGCGGTGTAGAAAGGAATAAATGTAGATAATACTTCCTGTTTTCTGTTCGCCCCACATTCTGTCTCCTCTCAGTTTAGCTAACCACACGTGTACAGTTATTTTTTCTAGTTTATTTCCCCCCCGCTTCGCCTCCCCCAGGGGAGGCACACCTCACACTTCAACCTCTGATACACAGGATTCAACCCAATATGTAGTCAAGTGCCTACTTGTATGACATACATTTATTTCCAGTAGCTTCCACAGTGCCCAAGTGCCTTTTAAGTTCACTAGGAAATGTTTTATTAATGAGGCCATCCCTTGGCTCACGCAAATATAAATACATGGCTCAGTTGACATGGGATCACCCACGCAGCGTTACAAGTACAATCAGACGACAGGGGAAAACAAACAACTTTTGGAGCTGGGAGGGGAAATACAATTAGTAAAGCAATTAATTTATCTAGAAGCAAATGGACTTACTGTACACAAATGAGACATAATATATTTTGAATGGTTTCGGTCTGAAAAAAAACTTTTAGGGAAGGAATGTACTGGGAAATACTGTGTTGTGTACTGAGTTCCTACAAATCTATGAAAGGATATGATTCAATATTTATTCTTTGCACCCAGTGTCTTTACAATATCAGATATTCAATCATTCATTATCTACACCACTTATCCATACAGGGTCGGGGTCTTCATATTAAGAGATCGCCTGTGCAATTCCCACCATAATGTTTGGACATGAATTATTCATTTCTGTCTGTCCCTCAAACTGTATTTTCTGTTGGATATTAGTTGTATATAAGTGTCATTTCTTTGAGACAGGGTTGGAATAACTATATTCAGGCTGACTCTTCAGCTTCTTCATGTCTGTTATTATTGTTGGTCATAAAACAAGTTCATATCTTCATTACTGACAACTATTCTATGCTCTGTATTAAACTCTCCCTAATACCTCAAAGCGTGGCTTTGTACTGTACGTGGCGTACTGACCACAGAGGTCACTGAGGTCTGGACCTCTGTATTCATTCTGAGGTGTTTATAATAAAACCTAAAATGACTTTGGTGCTGCAAAGATGCTGTACAATTCCAAGATCACTGACTTCCTCATCTGATCACCTGCTTCACTGCATATGTGTGTGTGTGTGTGTGTGTGACAGTGAAAGATCTTGTAACTACAAAACATTTTTATTCAACATGGTGGTTCTTTGATTATGTCAACAATGTGGACAGGCAGCTGAACCCACTGAAGTGTGATACAGGCAACTAGAGAATTTCACAAGTGGAATGTTTGCAGTTTCGGTGTCTTCCATCCCCAGGCGTCATGTGAACAATAGCTCCTGTGCGGTTGAGCTATGTTCAACAATGGCCATCCATCGTGATGCCATCTTAATTCTACCTTAGTGAATCAACTACCAAGCTAACATGAACTGCATCCATCCAACATCAGGCTGATACATTTTTAATGAAAGTTGAGATGCTTTTCTGTCATTTCAGTTCATGTAAAGCACTGAAATCCATGTAAAATGAGGTATTTTCATTGTAACCAACCTACGCTAGGTGGTAACGCTTAGTACATGAATATTAATTCACCCTGTGTTTATTTTTCAACAGTGTGGACCTAGCATATTCATAGTGTCATAATATAGTTTTATTGTATCAAAGATTGTTCTGTAAAACACATTTTGCTTACATTTATATACTGTTTGAGACAATTTTCTATCATTTCCACTGATGTGGTTTTAAGGCTATTGTTATCCAATGTTTGCCTCCAAACATATTAAAATGCATATATGTAGATCACGGAAATCAAAATTTATTAGAGGAGCGTGCCCTTGAACCTCCCAAGCAAGCTCAGCGTTTGGACCTTGGCCATGCCTCATAGATCTTCTGTTCAATGCTAAGATGCTAACATGCTGCAAGTCTGCTCTGAGCCCCATGGAACTCTTTGCCCTGTCTCTAAGGACAAATAGAAACACCATCTAAAGAGAAATTGTTTCCAAGGCAGATCACACCACCCCTATGCGCACTGGAGGGCTCAGTTTGACGAGGCCGGCAGAACTATGTCACTGGCAAAAGCCGTAGATGTATTCTTGAGGCTACTCAATTGGACACTCTTCAGTCCTTGGCATTGGAGTGGATACTCCTGGGCTGAGAGATTCTGTCTGTGAAAGTTACTAACAAAATTAGCGACAAGGCAAAGTTGGGCGAGGACTGACCCACACTGAAAATGCATTTCACTTACTTTGAATACAAACACACAGCATATTCAGAAAGTTTTCAGCCCCCCCCCCCTTTTTAATCTTTGCTAGGTTGCAGCCTTATACTAAAAAAAAAAAAAAAAGGCATTTTCCCTAATCAATCTATGCTTAACACCCCATAATGACAAAGTGAAAACAGAATTTTTATTAAAAAGAAAACTTAAGTATTGAAATTTAGATCAGGTTCCCTCTATTTCTCTTGATCATCTCTGAAATGTTTCTACACCTTGACTGTAGTCCACCTGTGGTAAATTCTATTGATTGGACATGATTTGGAAATACACACAGCTGTCTATGTAAGGTCTCACAGCTGGTAATACATATCAGAGCAAAAACCAACTCATGAGGTAAAGGAGCTGCCTGCAGAGCTAAGAGACAGGATTGTGTCCAGGCTCAGATCTGGGGAAGGCTACATAAGCATTTCTGGTTCCCAAGAGCACAGTGGCCTCCATCAATCTTAAATGGAACAACCAGGACTCTACAAAGAGTTGGTCCCCTAGCCAAACTGAGAAACTGGGGGAGAAGGACCTTGGTTAGAGAGGTGATCTAGAAGCCGCTGGTCACTCAGGCTGATGGGAGAAACTTCCAGAAGGAAAACCATCACTGCAGCACTCCAATGATCTGGGATCTATGGCAGAGTGACCAGATGAAACCTCTCCTCAGTGAAAAACACATGGAAAGCTAAAGGACTCTCAGACTGTGAGAAACTAGATTGTTTGGTTTGATAAAACTAAGATTGAACTGTTTGGCCTCAATTCTAAGGAAACCAGACATGATACTGTGCTTTTGGGAACCTTCAGCCTTCATCACTGAGCTATGAGCTGTATATCTGAGATCAGATGAGATATGCATTACCAGCTAAGACCTTATATAGACAGGTTTGTGCCTTTCCAAATCATGTCCATTCAGTTGAATTTACCACAGGTGGACTCTAATCATGGTGTAGAAACATTAAGATTGTCAACAGAAATAGGAGGAACCTGAGCTAAATTTCAATTATCATAGCGAAGTGTCCAAATACTTATGTCAAAGTGCTATTTCAGTTTTTGCATTTTTAATAAATTAGCAAAAATCTTCATCATTATAGGGAACAATGAGGTATTTAAGTAAAGAATGACTTCACCTGTGGGAGGTAAGCTTGAGCCTCTTCCACAAGCAGGTTGGAAGGGGACCTCACAGGCAGGTGTCTGGCAGCTTCCAGCCAGGCACCAGACAGCGGTAGCGCTGGTAAAGAAACTCATCTGCTCTCTTGCTCCAATTAATTCAGTTTAAAAATCTCTTCCAAAGCTAAACCAGATATTCTTGTTGGTCTCTTTGGAAGCCATATCTAGGTAGGAAAGGAATTTGTTGTTGAGCAGAAGGGAACACTGTCACATGTTGTCACAGCACTAAAGGGCAGGGGTGGTCATGGTGTGACCTGGAGGCCAGGCGAGCAAGATTTCTTGGATGTCCAGTGCTTCAGCTTGGACAGGTTGCAGATGGAACTGGCAGCTCTCCAGGTGAGCATCATCTGTCACATCAGCACATGGCAGATGCAGTGAACCACAGCTCAGCCCCTGCCCCTTCCACTCAAAGTTCATCACCTGTGGGTTGGTCACTGTGGTTGAGGGCTGACCTTGTGACCATGGGTCCAACCACCAGTGTTACAGCTCTGCTCCAAGAAGCAGTAACACAGGTAATTAAATCTTTGTTATTTTTCTCATTTTTAAAGAGAAATTGTTGCTTTTTTTGCATAAATGACACTGATGAATTATACGGTTCATGGGATTTAGTTTTGGGCTCTTTTGGTTTTCCTTTCTTTTCTGCAAATTATGAATTGTTGGCCACTGCTGCTGGTTGTTGCAAATTACAAACATAATCACTTACACAGTTAATATTATTTAAATACAAAACCTTTAATAAACAGTGTGTCTTTCTTTGTCATTTGAATTTTCTTTCATTGTTGTAAAGTGAAAAATTATCTTTGGAGGCTTTTTTCCCCCCTTCTAGTCCTGGCTCCTTTGTAGGTTTGACTAAGCAAACTTAAAGGTCCCATATTTTACACTTTTCCTGTGTTTTATTTGAAGTGTTGACATCCATAAGAAGATATATTTATGGTTTTAAGTACCAATAACCATCCCACTGTACTTTCACATGTCCTCTCTGAGGCTTCTCTCTGGAGCTCTAGCAACAACAGGTCAGTGAGCCAATCAGAAGAGAGACTCTGAGCCTCTCTTCTGATTGGCTGACTGATTGGCTGACTGTTTTTGAGTGATCAAATAAAAAAAAAAAAAAAAAAGCAGTTTTCAGGTAAACACAAAAAGAAACCAAATCTTCAAGGATGGTGTCCGCATGGTGTGAGTTTGGGGCATGGCTGAGAGCAGTGACTGCTTTGTTGTGACATCACAAAGTTACAGAAGTCCTGATGGCTCATTTTAAGGCTCAGTTTCTGAATACAGGCTGTGTGCATTTCTCTGTGGACTGAGGCTTTGATACTATAACAGTTTTAATATAGAACCTAGACCTGCTTTATGATCAAAAATGCAACCTTGTGGTTGCATGCCTCTGCCACTTAGACTAGTTGCAGATTACATCCCAGAATCATATAAAATGGTAACATTTGTGTGAAATTTTGTCATAACTGCTATGTGAAGTCTTGAGTCATGGCTAAAAAGTGTTTTGTGAGGTCACGCTGACCTTGACCTTTTGACCTTCATCTGTAAGTCCCAGTGGGCATTTGTGCTTAATGTGAGGGGATTCCCTTGAAGTGTTCCTGAAATATTGCGTTTGTGAAGAAAATTTTCTTCACTTTCAGTGTTCCTCTTGTTTTCCTAGGCCTCACTCACTCTCTGAGAGTTCAGGCCATAACAACCTTTACATTTCACTGTTTGGCTTCTATCGCAACTGTTTGTGTTCTAGATGGAGCCACTGTTATCCACCATAGCTGGGATACCCAAGGTCTTTTAGATAAGGAGGTAGAAGGAAAGCATAAACTTAGAAGTTTAGTTAGTGTCAAGGATGAGCTAAGTAAGTGAAAGGACAAGACACATGTAATATTAATTAGGTAAGAACATGTGACAGTGTGGATTTTGGTGTTCAATAGCATCTTCACACAGGAATGTTTAGACTATAGTTTAGCCTTATTTGGAGTAAGGTTTGGTAAATGTTGCAACTGTGTGAGATCTGGAAATATATACTTTTTAGAAATTGGTGTGGCACTACTATGGTTCACATGCTGACTGTGTACAGCTCATCATTTTCTCCACGGCCAAGCTTACAATATAAATACTACTGCCTGAGACATCTGAACTCCTGGTTATCATGTCTTCATCAGCTCAAAAGAATTTCCATCACAGCATTCACAAGGCCAAAACCATATATTCAGTTTAAACTGTATAAATTCCCTCAAAGTGTTGCTGAGATATCACCTTCATAAGAATGGGACAGATGGACACATGTATGGATGGATGGATGGACGGACAACCTGAAAACATAATGCCTTCCGCCCTGGCTGCTGCCACTGAAGAGGCATATAGAGCTTAAAACTGTCACAATACATTTTTGATATCTGAAGGTTCTTTTATGTATGTAGGCCTGATGCAGTTTCCTTTTCTTCTGCTGCATGACTGGTCTCATCATTTATCTAATTATTTATCTATTTATTTATAAATAAAAATAAAACAACATGTCTGAATGTTTTTCTTCTAGTTTTATACATCCAAGGGTTGACTTCTGAGACACTACGTCCATATAGAGGCAAAACACATGGTAGTGTGTCCATATAAAATATCTGCTTTGAATTTATTAAATATCAACAAATAAAACATAATGCTCAGAGATCATGTGTCTAAACATTTACTGTAATCTACATTCATCCAAATGCAGATGTAGTGGGAGTCATACATGGATGACTCAACTTTGTTATGTGCTTTACCAATGTGAGTAGAGCTCAGACAGAATCACATATGATTTGTGCAGCATTAATGAATGATTCATCAAATTGTTTCCATGATGGGTGCGAGGATTGCAATTTCAAGGACCCGTTCTGCCCAGTCATTTGGTCAAATGCTGCTGAGATCCATCATTTAAAAAAAAGGGCAGGCAGATGAGTACAAGCATGTTCTCTGTGTGTTCAACGTCAGCCTCATCAGTAGCCTTGTGCTGTTCCATGCTGAAGGACTACAGGAATAACCGATTTCTTCAAAATCAGATTGTCATGTGTTGACCTTGGTTAATTGATGGAAACCCTGCAGTGAGCATCACACTTGCCTGGATATAATGGGAGAGGGAGTCTATAGAGGTTGCATAAATAACACACAGGCCAGAGCACCAGGAACCAATGACCCCCTGCTTCGTAAGTTCTCTACTGGCTTGATGCATTTAATTCAACACACCTGTGGAGAAGTGCATGTATGTGCACAATATATGTCCAACACACCCTGTGCTAAATGGTCAATGATCAATGGTCAGAGCCGGATACATGAAACAAAAGTACTGCTGTGACCACGTGGATGAATATGGGACGTTAATATTCTGAAGGGCCCTTCTCCACTGACTGTTCCAGACATAGTGTCTGGAATGTACTGTGATATTTAAAGTTTTCATTTATCTTCGTCTTCAGGTGAATTAAAACGGAGACGTGCTGCACGGTGCATTGTTCTCTACAGGCAGCTCCATTCACACCTGAGTCTGATGATATATTTCATGCTCAGGAAGAAATGACATGCCAGCATTGTTTGTTCCTATTGTGGATTATTTCTGTTTCAGACTTGTTAATGTAATTGTTCACACTGGTCACAAATTACATTTGTTTGGTTAAAGAGCAACTTTTCTATTCTAAATTGAACATGCCCCCCTCACTTAAGCAAAAGCATTCAAACTCAGGTACTCCTATGGAGAGGTTCTCTGGGCCTCCATTACATCCCCTACTTGTCATGCTCTCTGTGCAGTGTGTACAGTTCTTGATAGAGTACCACCTGGGCCCCTGTGAGGTAATTTAATTAAACACGTTAGGAGTATAAAACAAACGTCCCTGGTTCCATTCTGGCTGGGGTCCTTTGTGCCACACCACATTTGATGGCCATGTCTGCCCCACCCTCACACACACACACACAGTCACTGTCAAATCAAGGGCAAATGCAAAAACAACAAAAAAAGACAAAACAAAAGAAAAAAACTTACCATGCAAAGAGTCCAAAGCGTTTTAAACCAGATCTACACACTGTGAGGATTAGGTAATAGTAGCTTGTCTACAATGACAGCATAGTAGCATGAGTTAAGTTAGACGTGATTGATGAAATGCAGAAGGCTGGACCCCCTTTGAGGCCATTATCATGTGGTGTATAGAGCTTTAGTGATACAATCACATTTTCTAATGAATTAGCACAAACCAATCTTCTGACTGGAGCTTCCATGGCATCGGGGAAGTTTCCCACTTTGCACAGTTGGCAAAAGTGGACAGTTTCTTCAGCAACCCTCTACCTTCTCCCTGACAACACGGACACGATTCAGCTACATTAACAGCCTAATTAACAAATCTGATGGTCATCCAGAATTCATAGCACTGCAGTTACATACATAATTCATATTTGGAGTGAACATGATTTTTGCCTCTTACTTAAGGGGCCTACAGTACAAGGCAACTTTATAGATTTTTCACTGATTTTTTTTATTGGTCTAAAGGGCAGCACCACTTTATTTTCTCTGGAAAAAAGACAAAGATATCAACTGTACATTTAATTTACTAACTCAAAACAGCAGATGTAGAGTTACCTTACTCTTAATAACCATAGCTCTACTTGCAAATGTCAACTTGATCTTTATTATCTTTGCTGATGAATTATAATTGATTCCAGGCTCCTTTTTCAGTCTCTGTTCTGTCCTTTTTCACTTTCTGCAGAGAGAATAGTCAAGTTTCTTATCTCTGATGGCACTTGCTTATATGTATAAGAATCACACTGGCCAAATGCTTTTTGGCAG
The DNA here is from genome assembly GCF_046630095.1 of Trachinotus anak. NCBI lineage: Eukaryota > Metazoa > Chordata > Actinopteri > Carangiformes > Carangidae > Trachinotus > Trachinotus anak. The sequence continues at coordinate 17,607,813 of NW_027273860.1, read as the reverse complement.
CTCCGTAACCAATGAGCAACAGTGAGATGCAACAGTAAAATTTTGCAACTTCATCTGACTGATAAAAAATTGACAGTTCTCAAAATAAGGCCCTTCTTCAGTGGTTGGAAAAACACAAATGTTTGACCCAGCAGACTCCAGCCTGAGAGACAAATGGGCATTTTTCAGGCATGGCACATATACAGTATCATAATTACTGCAAACACACTGGACATTAATTATGCATTAGTCAGATGAAAGATTTTCTGGGTCTCCATTTTCACCCTCAAGTAAAAACATGCTTTGCAAACACTCACTTTTTCCACATACACACACGCATACAGAACATATTCTCTTTCTGCTCCTTTCTTGAAAAAGCATAGAGTGAATCAGAAATAAAACCCTGGCTTGTATAAAGAAACGACTGCAGGGCAATATTTGATCAAGTCAGACAGCTCCTTGCCTTGCTAATATTCAAAGGATTCTCTTGCCGCAGAAATGTGAATATGTAATGTATTCCCAAGTAACAAAACAAATACAACAGGGAATACACAAAGGCTGCTGAGAGGCAGTGCAGCGCAGGCAACTACCACATGCAAGCAAAATATATAATACACCTTTGATGTTAGCATCATGGTTTGTTGGCAGTGTTATGAATAAAAAGGATTGTATCAGGTAATATCATTTTGTTCAGTTCGTAGACAGAGGACAATGAAGCCACAGTCCAAATGCCTCCTCAGCTCTTTTCACTTGTTTCTTAGCTGCGGCGTTTACTCACACTGCTGCTGCACTGTCATCCTCTGCTCTCTACTGCAGATCTGTATTTTTAATATTTTTATTTCAACAAGTAACATCTGTTTTGATGATTTTTACATAATAATGGATATCCACAAAAGCTGATTTACTGTCTTTCCTTGGAAGAATGTAGTTGCACAAAGGGTGAGCTGCGTGTTTATGTTGACCATTTGTGTGCAACAGACTCACCACCACTTTGGAGGTACCACCACTTTGGAGGTAATCATTTCAGATTGGGGTGCTGTCAGTCACGTAACCATGGTGAAAACATACAGTAACTTTCATGAAGCTCTACATCTCAACAATTTAACATGATTCTTAAAAGTGCAACCAAGGTACGCAACAGATGAAGGAAAATCATATGAACTAATTTAATGTATGACAAACATAACTTATTTTAACAAAAATACTTTGTTCTGCTCTGTAGTAGTATTTAACTAGAATTTACAGATTTCTGACTGGAATTGTCTCATTATCTCAAAAACGTATCACTTTGACAGAAGCAACAGCACAATCACATAAAAACTCTGTTGATTATGAGTACTTATATTTATGTAGTGTAATATCTATCAAGTGTAATATGCTTATACTATACTGTAATATACTTATGTTATAAAATTTATACTTATATTTTAGTAGTGTTAATAAGTTGGGGGAAAAAAAACCAAAAACTCATTGATTGAGGTTACAACACCACTGGAGAGTTTGTACTGACCTCCAGGGTATGCAAGTCTGAAACATAAACGGAAACATGGCATAATGTTTTATCATGCTATCATGGCTCAGAAGGTAGAGTGGGTCGTCCAGTAAACAGAAGGTCGGTAGTTTGATCCCGGCTCCTCCAGTCAAAGTGGGCAAGGTACTGAACCCCAAATTGCCTCTGATTGCTGTTTCATCCACTGAGCAAAATATCCCAGAATCCAGAGATGCAGTTGCCCAGATGTTTCAAACTATGTGTATAATATGTAATAAATTAATTTAGGACTAAATTACTTGATTTTCTCTGGTTTGTTTTTCAAAACTATAAAAGAAAAAGAAAATGACATTTCCACTTGACACAAACAGAATGAACTCCCTTCAGTAATAATGGTTATGACTTGGTAAAGTCATTTTCTTTGGTAAAGAAAAGTCAGTGTCAATAGTATGTGACAAATATAATTATAAAAGTTACACACATTTTACAAATCTTTTTTGCAGATCTAGATTGCAACCCAGACTGTGAAAGAGATTTTTTTTCACGGTGTTAATTAGATGCTTTAATAGCCAGGATTGTTTAATAGTCTCACAGCATGATTGTGAAAATATCTGAGTCATCAAGGTCTTTTTCCACTGCAGTTCTGTACAATTTATTTCACTGAAGTTTGTTTAAGTTCAATCTGAAGCAAAATGTCATACAGTTAAAAGGGACAAAGAGTCAGGACTACACATTATTAGACCTTCAGATGAATTTCTTTGTGTTTCTTCATTTCCATATTTCCAGTTTTTAGAGACAGTTATTCAAAAGCAAACAGACCCTTTTATGACCTCAGGAGTACTACCTATTCTGACAGACAATGAATCTTAAAAAAGGTCACCAGTTTGTAAGATTATGGAAGAGCAGAAATCTCAAGAAAGCCAAATGCTCACCTCAGAAATCTAAAGTACTTGGACAGCATCGGTGACGGTCTGGTGACCTGGATGTTCCCAACGTCAAGTATTAACACAAGCAGTAATAGGTGTTACAGACATCATCACACCTGATGGTAATAACAAGAACAACTTTATTGTGAAGAGATTTGTATCTCAAAACCTGGGTAAATCAATCCAACAACGATTGTAGATACAGTTAACCATAAGGAAATGCACACTGACAACAAGGCTTAGGCTTTCAATTAATTTAATAGTGTGTAAAAATAGGATGTCCAGTTTTATTAAAGTAAAAAGCCTTAGAAGCCTTTGGGACTCATACTTCTGAAAGAGAGAGCAGTACTTCATAAAAAACAAAAACACCATATCCCTCTTGTTTCCAAAAGTCACATTCCTACGGAATAAAATGTACCTTTGCTCGATTTCTTACACTCAGTTTTGTCTACTTTGGTCCAGTATGTCCAGTAGCTTATGGTGGCTAATAAAGAGGATGATGTTGACTAAGTATTACTGAAATTAGCATGGACTTTTTATATAAGGAGTAGCTGACAAAATTAACTCCAAGTCCATTGTTTGTAAAGTTTGGTGTCAGGCAAAAGGCCTGTGAAAACCTATTCTCAAATATGTGGAAGACATCAACCCATCAACTACAGGAGAGGGCCTCCAAACCCCGGCCCAGTCCAAAGTCCAATGGAGGACTACAGTCCCTTCAGAAAGCACTGTTTTGGGGCTGTATATTACAATGTGGAGAAACACTCTAACCTTTTTAACCCCCCAAAAAATATTCTGTGGTTGCCAACGCGGAGTTCTCATCTAACTATTGTCTCCTCTGTCCAAATGTCCTATCCTTGTCTGTCTGATCCTGTGGGTTCATTCACTGCCCAGGCTGTAGCCTAAGTGCCTCCTCCTTGTTTCCAGCCTGAAGGGGATCTTTTCAATGTGTTGCTAATGTCGCCTGTTGCTTCAGGGTCTACTGACAGGACTTCTGTACAAAAGACAGTTCTTGTCAGGCAGCCTGGCTTAATCTGACAGAATAAGTTATAATCCAAACATGTCAGCCTTACTTACTGCTCTTACATTGCCAGACAGTTGTCAAACACGACAAGGACATTTATCAGTATATTACTACTCTTACTCCTGCTGCCTATGGAGTTTGGAGAGAGTGCTGCTGCAGTTTGGTTCAGTTACACAACTTTTAGTGTAAATACTTAGCCACTATAAGCTGTATCAGATCAGTCTTTTATACTGTCTTCATGATAGTAACTTTAATTTTGCACAGTGCTGCACAGAATCAGTTTAGTCTTGTTTTTATCATATTAGAAATACTCTCAAGATACAATCTACTTTATGTTTCAAAGACATTTTACATGCCTTCATCTCCTCATGCCTCGCAACAGCCTCTTCACCTGCCTCTTCATCTGCCTCAGCCAAAAATCTATTCATCAGCTGCAGACTCTGCTGGTCCAGTTTTAGCCTAATGCACTGGCCGCCAGTATGACTGGGAGTATGTATGTATAATTAGAATTGATTTTAATATCTTATTGTTCACTTTAAGGCTCTTCATGGCCTCTCTCTGTGCATGTGACCTCTTAGTCGAATATGAGCCAGTACATAGCCTCAGATCCCTGGGCAGAGGTTTATTGCTCTATTGGAAATAGATTTTTTGATCTCTTTGTTTTGAAGTTGTTGCCTTGTGTGAAGCACTTTGCAAAATGGGTTTAGAAAAGTGCTGAGAAATACTAATAACAATTAGATTATTATTTTGCCATTTTTGTTTCCCAATTTTTTAGAAGATTCAATAGTAATTACGAATAGAGACCGTGTGTGGGCTCTGGCAGCAGCTAAGAGACACAGTCCTTGCTACCTGTTACACAGACAAAATAAAGTCATTTAAATGGAACAATTTCTCTTTCACATTATAGTAGCAATTTCAATATTTTTAAGATAGCAGGTCAGTGGGGACATTTATGTTCACTTGTGCACTCTATTACTTAGAGCTTCCATCCACAGCTGAGGGCAGGCTCGGGACAACAGAATAGACAGAAGGAACAACCAAGGGGCAGGTAGAGGAGACAGGCATTACAGTTAAGTGCTGTAATATTGAGTGCTGCGACACAATCAGTCTTAAGCAACGGGCTGGTATATACTGTATCTCGTCTGTGGCTGATTGCAGATGACAAGCAGGTGAGTGGGTGTGCCAGTCAGGGCTGGGTGATTAGCAGCGTGAGAACAGGTATGCAGGGAAAGCCAGGTGAGTGTAGTGAAGGGAAAGAAGACATGAGGGGATGGCAGGTCTGGAGGAGTGCACAAGAGAGCCCAGAGATGAATAATGACATCCCTACAATGACAAGTTAAAATGTCTGCTGTGGAACAACAACGACTTCATGGAGTGAACAGAGACTGAATAAACAAATAATGTTGATATTGAGCCGGATCTGACTGTCCAGCAGTCATGGGGACCTTGAAGCCAAGGTCTGCAGCTAACAAAATTGTCTTTCCTGAATGTGGATGCTGACTTTGTGTGATGAGTCAACTCAGTTGGATGATATGAAATGCTGCACAACCTGATAGTTACAGTTTGAAATTTTGATAGAAATGTGCTAACGAACCAATTCAGCATGACACTGTCTGTATGACTTGTGAACTGATCTCGTGCCAGCAGTAACTTGCAGTTGGGCACTTCATCTTGCCTGTGAAATTATCATCACACTCACATTAGACCTAATAAAAATACAACAGTGTCCATGTGCCATTAGCATACTCTGGCTTCAGATTATTGGAAGCATGAAAAGAAGGATCGGCATAAAAGTGTGACTGAGTGAGTGTCTGAAGGGAAGACAAGAGAAATATAGAGGAAGGGAACTCAGATGTTGGCCTTCCAGAGGTCTTACATCATCTTTTAATGAGGGCCCCTCATAATCTTCAATGGCTGCTGCACAAGATGGGGCTGAGTGGCATTCAAAGGGAATACTGTTAACTCTTCCTGACACCAGTGCCAGCAGGGAGAGCACTGGGAAGACTTGGACTAGATAGATTAAGAGATGAATGGTTGCAAAAGTGCACGGTTGGATTAGTGGAGGATGAAGGGAACAAATGATTGGCCAGTTGAAGCACTGGTCAGAAAAAGTATGGGATGGAGTTTTAACACATAAATTGTAGAGGGATTAGTGACTAGTTCATATTTCTACTACACTGATGCTCATTATATGTTAATATTTGTCTCCTGTTATGAATGGAAATACAGTACAGTTCCCTTATATTCAAATGGTCAAAGATCAACTTGACTGTTTGGCAGAGGTATACAATCATGATGTAGGTATTCTAACCTTAACCATGCCCTAACCAACCCTTAACCACTGCTGTGGTTGGGCACAAACCCTTAGTATTTAGCTTAAAATAGATTACAAAATATATTAGAAAATATAGTTTGACTTGTTGACTAATCAGATAATGAATTCCCCCATGGATCTATTTTGGATTTGGAATCAGATAGCTGAGAACTTGAGATGATAGATGTTTAAGGTCCCCAGAGGATGATTCCTACTCACTGCTCTTTGTAACTGTGTATAGAAAGCTGGTTACTATTATTGTCAAGACTGTTTTTTAAGTTAATATTCAAGAATTCACCATTTTATACTTTCAACAGGAAATTATAGGCTAAAATACATGCCATTGCATATTAATCAACTTCACAAAGGGAAAGCAAAATGTTATTCAAAAGACTTGATTTTTTTTTTTTTTTTTTTCCCCCAAAAATCCATGCAAGAAACATCTAAACTCATGAGAAAACTGATGTGGAAATTGCTGAGCACATTCGTGTTACATGGAGCACGAGCCTCAGGACACAATCTCCATTTTTAACTGTACTGAGGCTCTAACAGTATGAAAACAATCAGCATTTTGCTCACATGGCCAACATTGTATTGCAACAATGGTGTAATGATGATTGTAGCCTCTAGGGGCTGCTATCAGGACTTCAAGAAGACTTTGTTTATTGCTTGTCAAGATCAAACAATAGCCCCCAAGATATTTCCTGGCCCATCTCTGGCCAGGTCAGTCTCCAGCGTGGTTAACAATGATGAAAAGTATAGGCTGGTGCATTTTATTCACATCATATCCTTGTCAAACAATCACTCAGTGATTGCAATCCAAGCCTAGAGACATGAACTCTGCTGTGAACTGAAGATGAAAAGTTTTCTTCATCTCACAAACTAAGCAATTGAGTTTCCCCTGTCAAAACAGCACCTAAAACACATATAAAATAGTGTGGACACTGGAAGAAGTGGACTGGGACAGAATGAGATTGTTTCTTAAAAAAGTGTTAGTGTTTTATGAGCATGTTTTATTTTACCATATCTGCTCTTTAAAGGACCCTGCTTTAATTTCATCTCATCATCATCTCATCTTCTATTTCATTGCATTCCTTTTTACTGATCCTGTCATTTCTGGGTTTGTACACCTTAAACCTGTTAAACACAGAGTAACGTCAAGGATACAACTACCAGAACTGAATGCTGAGAATAATATCAAAATGCTTGAATGTGCAGTTCCTCTAAAGGCCTCTAGATGCCGGCAACAAGGAATGGCTCTTAAACAAGCAATCATAATTTCCTAGTATATGTTTTGGAGGCAATTCACAAGGTTTTTGGCTTTAAGAAGGCGTGTTTTGTAAGCATGGTTGTGAGCACGGACTCCAGGAGATAAGCCACCATACACAATACTGAGCTGTGGTCACAGTTGGAACTGCATGTCACATGATGCACACTGGCACAAACAAGAAGTGTCATAAACACACTAACCTGAAAACATCAGAATTTGAACATTATTGAGCCATTCCTATAAAACCCGAAAGTCATGCTATTCACACGTGGGGAGTCAGCGGGAAGTCAGCCAGCTCGGCTGAAGAGGATGCACATGCTCTTCCAGCACAGCCTAAGAAAACAATGTATGCGTGGCAGGAGGGGAGAACAGCTAGTGGGCAAACAAGAGCAATCCACAAAGTCATACATTATACAGCTTCTTATCAAATACTTTCTTGTCATTGACCTCTGTCACTGTCACTTACTGCTGCCAGGCAGCATCCCTCCAACTCTGCTGCTTGTGTTATTTCTCTCAAACTGGCTGGGCATTAAAGCACCATGCCTTCCTCAAAGTTCAGTACATTGGACTCTGCAGGAAGCAAGCAAAGAGGGATCAATTTACTAAAAATGAATCTGCCTGTTCTTCACTAAAATGAATAGGTAGTGATGAATTGGTTCCAGTCTGACTTCACCTTGAGAAAGACGTTTGTTCGGGGGTGTGGGCCTGATTGACAGGTTTCTCATTCTATCACGATCTGCTCTAGTGATGGCTGCTGGCTCATCCCACCTCATACTGGGCAGATGATAGAGACTGGAAAGATCTCCTTGTTTACTGCTACTACCTGTGAGCGCTGCGAGAGGAAAACTCAAGACAATTGTGATGGAGTTGGTGAGTGAGGATTACAAATATTCTACATTGACAATGTAGCCAACACATTCTCATCTCCAGAAACACAAAACTGAATATGTTGATTGTGTGTACTTAGACACAAATTGCCCATGTTTTTTTTTTTCTTTTCTTCTTTTTTTGTGACACCTAGCATGAAAATATTAACCTATTCTTTCAATGAATTAAGTGGTACATTCATTAGCAACTGCAAAGTCAACAGGAGGCAGGATATGATGGATGGTGGGTGTAGAAAGCGCCATAGGTGAGTGTTCACATCCAGAGTTCAGTGTGTGTGGTTTAGGAAATAAAAGCCTTTTAGTGAAGTTTAGCAAAACATTGTGGTTTTGGTTAAATATAATTCAACACATGAAGCCACTGTGAACTTTTTCTCTTTTAAAGTAGAAGAAATACCTTAACCAGCTGCTGTGAGTGCTTGAGCATATCCATTAAAGTGTTGTTTCTGTCACAAAAATATGGAAAATTCCTTTAAATGTACAAGAATCACAACATTAAATTCCTTTACCATTTCAAAAACTAAAAGTGGTGCTGACTGTAACAAAAAAAAATGGACAATGGCGCCCAGGTTCATGAAACCAGTAGATTACATTTTGTAAACTTTGACATGAACTGACTTGAGACCAGGTTGGTATAGCACTATATGCATTAGTTATAGGTTTAATTGCCTATAACAAAGGGCTGTAGCTGGTGTGACTTCTGTATTTTTTTTTTTTGTGCCTTTATTATAGGTAAGTGGAGACTGACAGGAAAGGGGGGTAGAGAGAGGGGAATGACATGCAGGAAAGAGTCGGACCGGTCGGGAGTCGAACCGGTGACTGCCTGCTGAGAGCGTCTTGCGCTCAACATGGTACGCGCCCTAACCATTCGACTACCAGGCCACCCCGTTCTTCTGTATTTTGAAGCACAGTGTTGGATATATTGGAATTGGCTGAAGAATCGGTCACGCAATGACTTCCTGTGTTGTTATGTGTTATATGTCCTTGTGAATTACATTTAGAAGTCAGAAACTGGAAACTACAATAACTCCTACATAACTTCAATGTGTCTTCAGCATCACCCAAGGTCTTCTCCTCTCTGGCTCCAGTGACTGCAAACATTATAGCTGCGTTTGAACATACAACATATATAATGGTGCCAACCTGTCCCTGCAGAAACTTTACATTACAATATTGAGACACTTTTATCCAATGTGGACTCTATATTTATTTTCTTACTTTTCTACAGTTAAGTTAACTGTACAGTACTATGTATGTTACTGTGGCAGTTTATCCCAACTCACAGTCAAGGTCTTGCTTATATGAAATGATTGGGCTGTACATGATTTTATTTCTTTCAAAAACATGCTTGAACAATTAATGTCAACTTTTTAAGACAGCTTCACAAAAACACTCTATGCAAATTTGTGTCTATAGATTAAAAGCAATAAAAAGTGTAGTCATACTAGACAAGTACATGATACTGAGTACCTCGTAATTAGATCGTGCCAACAACTTCACACTGTCACAGGATAGAGAAAAGAGACAAAGCCACAGACTAAACCCACTATCACAACTGTATATGTGTGCATAAGCTGCCCTAGGTGTGTGTGTGTGTGTGTGTGTGTATAAATGTGTGTGTGTGTGTTACCACAGGTCAAGTGGGAGTTGAAAGCCTCATGAAGTCAGTAATAAGTGAATCCACCAGATGCTCTCTGAAGCTTAGCCGAGCATGTCTGTTTCAATCAACAACTCACACAACAGACACATCCCACAGGCTGGCCTTCTCCTGGTGAATATGGAGGAGGTACACACACTTGTTTTCCTTGAAATCCTCCATTGCATTCTCTCTGTCTGTGGTTCAGTCATTCAGACGGGCTGCCCTCATATTCACCAAATAAAATGCAGAGGCTGATATGAGGCTTTCCATCGACAAAAGAGGCAAATGAGGAAAAGACCTTGGTTATATCAACATGATATCTGTACTAATATTTCCATAGGAAGACTGTATTTGAAGCCCTGTGCGCATTGGCAAGGTCCAGCATTTTTCCTTTATTACATTACATCCCTCAGTATTGATCCTGTAAAACAACTTGAGCTCCTTGACCTCATTTCACAAACAGATGCTGTGACATTGTGCTGGCAAATTAAAATTCAAATCAATCTCCCCTGTGTAAAAAAAGAAGAAGAGTGCGAGAGAGAGAGAGAGAGGGAGAGAATGGGAGACCTTAAATAAAAGGTGTCATCTTCCCTGGTGGAATATTAATGAAGTGAATTCATAGTCTCTTCCCACAGAGAGGGGAGCAAATAGGAGCTGCAATTTATCAGCAAACCAGAGTCAAACGTCCAGTCAGAGGAGGAGGAGGCCTCTCATCACTGCTTTTCAAAACTACAGCAGTAGTTATCATAGGAAGATTCCACATCTGTTAAAAAAAAATGGAAATCACAGTGGGGTCTGGTGTAGAAATAACTTAATTGATCCAAGTGGGAAAACTGGGTCACTGTACCTGTGAATTTCAAATGTTAGGTTTTTACAGGCATATACTCCCAAAGGTTTGACCAGTAGACTCTACAGACCTCAAATGAATGTTTTTCCATTTGAACATTTTGAACTGCATGCTGTAATCATATTCACCACAAAAGTGAACATTTTAAATATCAAGAATTGAACATCTGCATGTGAGTGTGTTAAAATAGACCTACTCAGACAATGTGTTGCAGATGGAGGAAAACTGAATTAGGTAAATATTACTTAATTCTTATATATATAATTTAGTCTTATGACATTTTCTGTTTTTTTCTTGCTCTGCACAAATCCCATGAAAAGACCAGACCAATATTCAAAGATCCTAACAAGTATTGTGTGTGTATCCAAAGCCTGACACACTGCACCTTATTCGTCTGTGTCATGGAGCTGAGCTGTTGTCCAGAGCTAGTAAAACCATGTCAGTGTGCCACACTGTTGCACTGGGTGACATATTCCTTCACTACCATAAACCAAAGTTCATTTTGCCATCAACAGACTGTCCAACTACCCTAAATGCTCAGTAAAGTATGTTAATCCATGGGCGGAAATCACCCCTAGTTTCCTCCTGTCTGAGTAAGATTTATTGCAATCGCAGTACCCAGCTGTTTTAGAAAATTACTGAGCCTTAGGAGAGAAAAAAAAAGTCAAGGATACTTACACCCAAAGACAGGGGAAGTCAGAAAGTATTGAGAGAAGGATTAACACAGTTTGTTTTAGTCTTCTCATGAGCTTTGTTGAGCGTATGAAAAGATATAGAATAATGCCAGCCTTATCCTTGAAGTTATTATGGATTTAGTTTAACAAATCTAGATGACTGAATTTGAATATGGTTGTCATCAGAGTAAAGACAATTTTTTTTATCATGAAATGTACATACGATACCGCCATATTGGAGAATCCACAGTGAGAAATGTAACGGGCCTTGAACAGAGCCTTGAGGTATCCCACAGAAAAGAATGTAATAAACAGAGAAGCTGTTATCAATGTATAAAAGACAACATGTATTCTACCAGGTAATATGAACAGAAACATTGCAGTGTGTGACCAGTTTTGCCAACTCTTTATTCTCCAGAAAATTCAGCAGGAAGCTCTGCTCTGTTGTAGGGCTACTAAGCACTAGACCTGTTTGAGGTTGTCTCATCCACTAGGAGATCGTTCCAAAGTAAAGCTTCTCTTTAACGGAGGAGGAGTTAACCAGACCTTCCTTTGCCAAAACCATGTTCATCTTCATCCTGGAAGTCTTTCTTCCGTAAAACTGAAAAAAACTGAGGTATTTGAAAAGACTTCCTATGCATGAATTTCACCTTTCTATAAATTGCTCATCCAAGTTTGTTTTCAGTTATTTCATTCTACAAACTGACTATTCAAAAAAAAATACCTTTTGACTCGTTTCTCTTTGTTTTCTTTCCTTTCTTTTTCTCTCTTTGTTTATGTATTAAGAAATATTGGTTAAGTTTTTAACCAAAGATTTACAGCAAAAACATAACCACATACATTGCACACCGGTTCATAATTTTGTCTGGAGAAAGCAGCAACCTCTTGAGCTGAAAAATGGAACCAACATGGAAATACCAAAATCTGCAGTTCCTCGAACGGCCACCAGAGGCAGGCTCGAAAAGGGAGACAATCCCCATATGCTCCCATGTTAAAATGCCAAACTTTAAAAAAAAAAAAAAAAAAAAAGATTTTGGTCCATATGGCTAATTTTATTTCGGATTAAAGTTCTGTATTACTGAGCGTGTGGCCCCTTTGAGTGACATGCGGCTGTCATAGTTGACTGGCAGCTCTGTGTTTAGCTGCTGGCTATCTGTCTCTGAACGTGACCTTGTGGCCGTGTGTGGTGGTGGTACCTTCTGGAGGATTTTAATTTTCTCCCGTTTCTGAGCAAAATTCTAGTATGATTTTATTTATCTGTTAGCATTAATTCGCATTAATTATTAATCATTAATTATCAGGTATCTGTGATCGCCATACCTGGCTTGTTAGCTTAGCATGTTAAATAGCTAATTAACAAGCAAATAGATTAGCCTGGAATTAGCCTTGGAGCAAGACACCCAGCTGTGCTAACAACATAAAAGGAGCGCATGTTTGCCAGAGTTATAAAACCGGCATGCACCGAAATCTCTGCTCAACATACGCCTCACCTCCTTGCCTTTTTTGAATTAGCTGGGAATTAGGAGTCATACACTGCCAAGATGGCGACAATGGTGCAACGTGCTCTGAGCCTTAAAACCACTCTTCAGAAACCTATGGGTGATGTTACAGAGGCTACGTCCATCTTTATGTACTGTTGCCCTGGAGGCTTATTTTGACCGTACCCTAACACTAACTCAGCTCTAATGAAGACAACCAGCTTACCTCACGTTGAATGAGCTACACTTGAGTGAAACTAATTTTTTCTAATGTGTGTACATGGTTCAGGGATGGAAAGAGTTGTGGAAAACTGTACTAAATCAAAGTACTAGTACTGTTACTGTGCTGTACAAAATTTTCACCAAAGTAGAATTACCTGTTTATTGCACTTGTTTATGTTATGAACCTACATAAATCAAAGCCGCCACTTCTTATGGAATTGACAGCAGAATAGATCTGCAGAAAAATGTATAAACAACATAAACAACAATCATCAACGGTCATTTGTTGCACACACCAGTCTGAACGTCACTCTGCAGGTTTTGTGGATCTTTTTTGTGAAAAGTCCTTCACTATCTGCTCTAAATCCAAATTCTCTGCCTGTTCATTCTCAATGCAAAATATAACCAGGCCACTCAGCCTCTCTGTCTCACGGAGCTCCTCCAAGTTTTCACTGAGATGTATGAGCTCTGCAGTCACAGCAGGGATTATCAAAGACAGCAGAAAGTTGGATCCACCATCAGTATTTAAGCATTTTGCATTTAGCCAGCCCCTGCATGAACCTGTTGGTCACACAAAATGACAGGCGTGTTTGTTTTGGGACACTTGCTGTGGTCAGCGGGTGGTGCATCAAATCAGCAGCTTCTCCTCAGCTGCAGCTGCACAATTAATCAGAACTTCATCATGTGACTTCTGTTTTTCCTTTGTAATGATTTCGACTTTAAAAATAGAGAAGTAAAATAGTTGAGTTGAAAAATACTTAAGTATGAGTTAAATTACTGATTGTGAACAAATGCCTTTGTGACATTAATAAGAATAAATGTAACTTGTTATATCCTCCCCTGTTATGGTGAGACACCTGCACACACATCCAGTGGCAGGGATGGTGAATTAGTGTGATTGAGGAGACAAAGAGAAATGGAGGTGAAGACATAACACAAGGTGAAATGTTGAAGATGAATAGAGAGGAAGAGGTCAGTGTCCTGTGTCAGACAGTGAATACTGAAACAGAGTAAATCCAAATGAGTTCCAGCCATTGCTTAGTAGATCCTCTGCCTTACTCCATCACACCCTCTAAAAACATACTGATGGTTTCCTTCTGAGAGTGTTTGTTGCCTCAGATGGTGTCAAAAGGGGATAATATGAGTTGGTTCCAGTTTTCTTTTAGATGATCCAAGTGATTTACGTGCTGGAATTATTGTTGTGTTACAAACAAAGTGAATCCAGGAAACGAGCGGTGAAGCAGCATGTCACAATACCCAGGAAGCAATGGACAGATGGCAATATGTTTTTCCACAGCAACACTTATTTTTGTTATATATTATGTTGTAATGGCAGAACATCATGCAAAATTTATTTTGGTTGAATGTTTTCATTTTTAGGTTTTAGGTTTTTCAGCGACCTGAAATCTATCAAACAAAACCTAAAGCTACATTCATTTATTTTTGGTAGCATATAGTCATCTATTTACACATGCTCCAAACACAGAAAACTTTACCATGAATTTGTCTTGCCTAGGGCAACCTGATTAAGTTAAGCCCAAAATTCACTCTTCTTTTACTACTGTTTGGGCTTCTCCAATCCCAAGAAAAATATCTGGCCTTGCAGCTGCTAAACGCTCCACTATGTTTATCAGCTAGTTGTTAACTTTGTTTTGCTAGATGTACGGTGATGGATGGGTAGTCTAAAGCCGGTTTATCAGAGTCTCTTTTTTTGATGGAAAATTGCTGCCTGCTGTGGCTTCAAACAGGGCTCATGAGATCAAAATGTGCAGACTGGAAAACCTAATTAATGACAAACGACTTAAGGGTTCCACAGGAATTATCATCAGAATTGGGTGATAATTCTTGGGCATGTGGGTGTGTCACCACGACTAACCCCATACAGATTACACATTTAATTTGATATATTGTTAATTTAAAGTATTGATTAGTGCAGCATGAAACTCTAAGATCCTGTAAGTGTGATCAGCAATATGAGCTGTGCTTACATCAAAGTGGTCTGCAGAGCTCATTGCAAAGAGGAACCAGGTAGACAGACAGATGATCAAGAATAGCTTGGGTGCTTTAACCCTTTTTGTCTGAACAGGCTCCTTTCAGACTATGGGGTGGACAGCTTTCCTCTCATTTGTTGAATCTGAGCAGCTTGGGATACCCAAAGGAGTAAGTTCTGTCTTTGGTCTTTCCGGTGGGAAACAATGGCTCATGCTGGCACAAAGAGATTCTTTTGCGTATGTATCATGTTAGAGAACCCTAGAAACTGCCATGATCTTTACATCCCACAGTATAATAGTGTTGGAGGGAATGAATATACCTGGAAACTTGCAAATGGTGGGTTTAAAATGTAAAGTTCGTCCTGAGGGTGTGATGGAAAATGAACAAAAGGCAAAACAAAAAACATAGTTATAATTAGCAATGACTTAACTTGATAACAAAATATGACCATAAATGTGTTCAAATGCCGATACAGATTTTAAATGCATTCATAATTCATCATCTATGGGCTGAATAACCAAAGAGCTAAAATCACAAACCAATCAACAATTGACTAATCAATTAATCAATTAATCTAATCAATGAATTTATCAAAAATTAAGCATAGAAATAATCGACTAAGCATTTATTTCAAATGAGTGCTGAGCAATGATCACTTGATCAAATATGCCAATCAAGCGATTATTATCAATCAGTTGTTGAGGAACTGGTATTAACCATCAAAATGAACAATCAATATGCTGCACTAAAATACCAAAACAATCATAGTAAACCACTGAGAATATCAAAGAACACAACTACAAGACTGGTAAATGCGAAAAGGTAACACAGGAATAAATGCTTTCTAATCAATTAAAATATCAACCAGCATGAACAAACATAATTAGTAGTTTAATTAACAGATTAAAAGCATGTATCAGTTATGAATGACAATTATTCTAAGTTGAAAAGTTTCAGAGTAAAAGTCAAGATAAGAGAAAAGAAAAATGGCAGTCTCAAAGTAATCTCGGACTGACAAGAGTTTCCCCCAAAGAAGCCTTGACTATCAAAGTGCCTGACTGTTCATACTTAGACCTGTGGACATTTCTGTGGACATAGTTTCTAAATGTTCCATTACATTTGCTAACTTAGTCTGCTTGGTGCTGAGAGAACAGCAAATTTTATATGCAGTCAGTTTGCTCTCGTCCAGAGTGTTGAAGAGACAAACAACCAGCCGACACACTGGCTGCCATATTTAATTTTTTTTTTAAACAAAAAAACGGAGTCCATTGAGAGACATCAACTTGACACACAGCTGATCCTATAATAGCTCTGCTCAAACCATTACCAAGTGCTTGCTATGTATAACCATCCTGACAAAACCTCATACTGTAGCCCATAGGTCTCCAGTAAAGCCTTCGAGGTGTTTTCTCTTTCCTATACCTAATTTCTTTTTGTTTACACAGAAGTCGTCTCTGTAAATTTCAACTTTGCGTCAGAATGGATGAAAAGCAACCAGGTCATTTAAATTCTCTTCTCATTATAGTCTGGGAGACACAGATAGAGAGTTCCAATTTACATTTAGATTGTTTCAGCAGAAGTAAATTAATCAACACTGCAACCCGGCCTAGTCACTTGTACAGAATACCTATAAGAATGACACACATACATATATTTATACATACGTAGGTATTGCATGTATAGCATAATTTCACACTTATATGACAGAAAAAGAAGTAACTGCTATATTTCTATACAGATCAAGGGATGCATGAGCACAAATCCCATCTACTGAATCAGCTTATGACACGCAGCGCGAATGCCTCTCACAGCAGATCACACTGTCAGTAACAGCTAATGCTTTAAAATATCAAAACAACTTGTACTGCCTTATGAGAAAGTGTAGTAGTTTTACTTCATTGCTTTTGCTACTGTTTCAGTCCTAACATCCCATGGTCCATTCTTCAAAGTGAGTGTTTTAGAGTCTCGACCATCTGTACCTTCATAACTGATCCAACAACGTCTAAATCCTTGATTTTCCCTCAGCAGCATTCATCAGTGTCTCACCACAGCCAAAGAGTACAGCACAGAGATGATGGAGGCTCTGTGATGTTGAGGCATCAAAGGCACTCCTGCACATATAACCTGGATAATGTTCAAGTTATTCAGAGACATGAATAATCAGGTTATTCCTCATATCATATTCTAAAGAAGATAAAAATCACAAGTGATAAGAGGCAACAGTTGTAATGTAAAGGTACTCACTGAAAGCTGATGGTGATAGCATGACAGAGCTATTCTTGCCGCCGAATAAAGTCACATTTGAAATAATAAAGTACTGTAAAATTATTGTCATTAGATATTATAATCACACATCATTTGTCTCAGGTATGCCAGTGGACAGCTCTCCCAAAATGTTCCAAGATGGCCGTGCTTCTCCAAACTACTTTACCTGTGTGTCCTCCTCACAAACCAAAACTATCTTAGCAAAAACTATCATCTGAAATTGTATCTTTTATTAAGCTTTGTTAATTATATGTTAAAAAAAACAACAACAGTTTTTTAACTGTATTTTTCATATTTGGTAATGTCAGCTCAACCTCAGCAACAAATTAGTGTAGCAGAACTGAACTGTATTCATAGGTCAGATCAGCTTAATAATGTCAGTATCAGGGTCATTGACATGACATGCATATTTGTGTGTCTGAGTGCATTACTTTCCTTTAAAATAATTTTAATTCATTCATGACATGCATCATTTTATTCTATAAAACTGCTGTAGTCTGACCATGTTTTCAGTACATTATAATAATGTATATATTCTATATTTTGGCCTCTCAAACCACCAAAATGTCAGGTGGTGCAACCGCCCGAGTTAATGAACAGCCTGAGAAAAGTATTAAATATGATATTTTAATAATAATAAATTCAAAATTAATACTGTGGCATGATTTCATGTTTGAGACCTTTCAAATAAACTAAATTCACAAATATTAATAGTTTTAAAGGTGTTAAGATAATTCAAAAACTTTTGTCCGGGAATTTGTGTATTGTCAAATGTCAGGGTGGTGCAACTGTATACATGCATCTTTTATTCTGAAGCGAATAGTTACAACATCAAACAGGATATTGCATCAGCCAGAGGACCCCAAGTGATCTTTATTGATGAGTGAAAAGGTTTGTAGAGCTCTCTCAAATATTGATAAAAAATAGCTACTTTCAACTCATAGTTGGGCTGGTACACTTTTCATGTCAGGTGGTACAACCAAGGTAAAACTAGGAAAATGTTATTTTATTATAAGACTCTTCATTTTATTAAAAAACTATATGTATGAACTTGCTAGCAAAGGCTAAAGGTTAAACAGGTGTCTAAGTAGAAGCCTGTTTAATTTGAAATTAGCTGCAAAAGTCAGGTGACACAACTGAATCGTCAGGTGGTGCGACCAGGTAAAATATTTATTTAAACCAATAAATGATAGGTTAAAGTGAACAAATGGTTGAAAACTATGAGGTATATAGCTATTTTATTAAATAGATTCATTTGTATATTTATATACAAGTTTTTCTGTATTTAAATGTAAAATTGGATATTAAAAATATTAAATACCTGGCCACTGAAATGCAAGAATCTTAAATTATAGTTAACAAAAAACTCAACCAAAAAATAACAATGTGTTAGCCACTATAGACACACTCAGGTATACTTGCCAAAAATTTCACTTAGAATAAATCGAAGGAAAGTATATAAATTTGGTTGCGCCACCTGACATTTTGCAGCTGGTGAAGTTAAAAATACAGTAAAAAATGAATTTAAAACTTTGAAATGTTGTAACACAAATAAGGCTTGTTGAAACACATTATTCTAATTTCAAAAATATGCATAATATCCATTTTAAAAAGACTTTTTTTAAAAACATTTTTAAAAGCTTTATTGTCAATGACCCATCAACATCCCTAAACGACATCAACTCGTAGACTATACTATACCATAATTGTAGTACTAATTGTACGGTTTGCCATTATATTAATTTTATGTGGAAATAATAAATAAATTTTAAAAAGATAACAATAATTTTTTTTTATGATACTACATCCACCACATAAGAACATAAACACTGGATAAACCCCAGGTTACACCATGCCCAATCCCAACATTGTTTTGCTTTCGACTCTATTTGGACCAGGCAACTACTGTATGGTTAAGGTTCGGTAGAGATTGTGGTTGTGAGAAATAAACTCTCATTAGGCTGTGGTTAGGTTTAGGCAGCTAAAACCACATGTTATTATTTATTAAACCCCACTCTTTCCCTAATCTTAACCAAGTCTGACACGCATCCAGCACCCAACCTCTACACCATTACTGTTTCACGACAATAAAGAGCACACCACCTCCTGCACATGTAAATCCTGAGGTGTCAGCTGTACTGGGCTGAAAGTACAAAGCCTGAATTGATATGGTTGCAAAACGTTTGAGTGAGTAGCATCACATTTTCCTGCTGCTCCAGCCGAGGTCTCAACTCACTACCGAGAATCTCTTACAGAGGAGCTACTATATGTGCAGCAGTGACTTACAGAGACTTTCTCAAAGAGTGACTGCTTAAAGAGCTTGGAAATGGTTTCATTTGCTTCCTCGTTTTCAAAAGTTGGGACCTATCTTTTGGTAGTTTAATGTGTGGCTGGTCTAGTCTTTCTTTCCTCATGTCAAACCTGCATTAATTGATTTTTTTGACACAGGCATGGTGCAATTACACAAAAACTGACACGTTATCACCCTACATATCAGTGGCATGTGGTAACTTCTACAGATAGTAAAACGGAGTTCAAGAACCCTCCACTGCCCACAAACCAACATCTCACAGACCAGACATAAACACACCTTTAAATGACAGTAGTAGGAGCAAATCTTTCTTAAATTCAGGGCCTGTTCTGTATCATGATTTTGTGCTGTCTGTCTGTCTTGTGCTGAAAGTCTCTCTCCTGCATCTTGCTGCACTCTGCCTGGACATCTTCACTTTTCTGCACTCCTTCCTGTCAGAAGAAGTATTAGGATTATTCCTTTATTCCTTTCTATAGTCATCTTCAAAACATTTAGGCCCTATCATTAACTGACAATGACACACTTCAGTGACAACACAGAGTCCTGTATTTTCCTGCCTCAATATTTTCTCTCAAACTTATCAAACTTACTGTAGATCTTGTACAGAGAACCCTACACCTTGATGAACAGAAAAATATAGATATTAAAATAATAACTGAGAAGGAAAACTGAATTAAAAGGCTTTGGTATTATGTTACATTGTTAACTGTAAATTGACATTATATGTCTATGAAAAATTCTCTTGCAAGAGAAGTAAATTAAAGCAGCTTGACAATATCCTAAAATAAATAAAAAAAATTAATAAAAAATACATAAATCACATTGTAACTTGCTATATATTAACGTGTAGGAAGACTGGTTGCATAATTTTGTAATGCGCAAGCACTGTTGACATATGAAACTGCGCGTGTATAATAATGCGTGCAATATTATAACTGATGTCAGATCAGTGGAAGCTGATTTAAGGGCAGCTTGCTCCCTCCTCTGCTTAACGAGCCCCAGCCTTTGTCAAAGGTACATGGCCACGCCCATGAAAATGACAGAAATGATTCTTGCAGCAGTTGGTAGTCAGGCTAGCTTGTAGAGAATATCCTACTGCTGCCTGAAGAGGGCAGTAATGACAAGATGAATGTCAGGCATCAGATCATGTGTGGGACAGATCAGAGATATCGCTTCCACTTCAATATTGCTCTTATAGATGCCTAATTTTACCTTTAACTATTGTGATTGCCTCAGGAGTAGCCCTATCTTGTACTTCTCTTTTGGCTGGCTCTGTCTCTGATTGTTTCAGGAAATTAATGGGTGGAACTGCTGATGCAAAACACCTGAGCAGACTGAACTCAGGAGGCTATAAAACAGCCCTGCAACATCCTCCATGTTCCTTTGCCTGTTGACTGAGTTTGTCCTTCATTTTGTATTTTATGTCTCACACTCACACAGACATTGCATACATACTGACCTGCTGACAGACACGCCCTATTCCTTTTCTGTAATTTACTTAATTAAAATATTGATCCATACGTACAGATGTGTGTGGGTCTCCCTCTTTGTCACATACTGTGGAGCTAGGTTGTGGCACTAGCCTATACTACTTTGACTAACCAGCTAACAGTTTCATATATCAGCATTGCTTCAGTGGTAGGCAGACTCAGGCCCAGATGCACCAAAATACACCGGAGCAAAATTTCAACTCAAATCTCTTGCGAGTGACACACTGATATTATTGTCACCTCACCCACATCTTTGAGCGGCTTGTAGCTGGACTTAAGAGGAACGTTATCACACAGTAGTTGCATTGAAAGAGTGATTAGGCATGTTAAAAAATAGCCAGTGCAAACATAAATTGAGTGTGGGTACACTGTAGAGTAGAAACATTATGTTCAAATTAACCTTAGGAAAGTATGAAACAATTGTAGATGATTTGAAATCAGAGTGGTAGAACACAAAAATGCACACATGTTCATTTTCAACAAATTGTCACTTTGTTGGCTTAAATGTGTGTTTTGTGGCCATGTGATGAGTCCAATATTCACTCTTCTTATAGCTTTGTCTCCACTAACTCCTAAGAAAGATATCTGGCTCTTTAGCTGCTAAATGTTCCACTGTGTTCACTAGCTAGGCACTGACTTTTGTCTGTCTGCCGAATGGTGCAGGGTAATGGGGCTTATCACAGCTTTTTAATTGAAAAGAGCTGCCTGCTGGTGCTGGAAATGAGGACGATAAGATTGCTAAGACTGAACCAAGGCCTTAAGTAAAAAAAAAAAAAAAAAAAACCTTGATATGACCACTTTCACCCAGCCACTTCCACATTACATTCTTCATTGTTAATATATAAATTTGTTAGTGCAGCTTTTCTCATGGACTATTTTTTCTTTTGTTTCTTTGCTTTCAGTTGGAAGATGTTAATTTGCCGTCTTGTGATTTTGATTTAAATCAAATTATAGAGCTTTAATTTTTTTTTTCATTTATATTTACAATATTTTAAATAATAACATCCAAACAAACTATTTCCTTTTTAAAGATATAGTAAAGAAAGAAAAAAGAAGAAGTCAATGCTTGCAGTAAACATAAGAACTTGATGAGAAATGACATGATCTAATGAAGTTCTTCTGTTTAAAGAAAGATATAAGACCAGAGCACAGGGGGACTGCCAGCTCAAATTCCTGCTGGCCAGTGGACTGTCAAAACATCCATAAAGGTTTTTAGGGCTCTATCATCGTCTTTACCAGCCCTATCTGTGTGCCTGTCATTGGGCTGTCTCAGTGGATAACACCAGGGCTGAATGACTTTCGCAGTCGGACCTTGGGCAGAGCTGATATTGGTCTGACTTGTCACAGATGGAGAGTCCTACGAGCTGCTAAAAGGCTCCAGCTTTACTCAGAACTGGCTTTTCTTCTCCTTAATCTATAAGTGACTTGATGGCTACATAATGTTACATGTCTGCTTTCAACAGTGACATCCACAGTGGGCATTATAATGTTGTTACCAACATAATGAATTTGTTCGGCAAATGTTGCTATCGCTAGTTGGCTAACTGTGAGCACTGTTGTGGAGCATTTCACAGCAATACTAGTGCGGACTAATGGTTGTGGCTGGATGATTTTCCACTGCATTTTCACTGGGCTGTGAAACACCTCTTAGGGAACAAGAAGGGAGTGGGGAATTGTGGCTGAAGGCAGGTCGAGGTGTAGCCAATGAAGCGTTTGTTTTGGCCAGATGCTGGTGGTTTAGAGCAACATCTAGTGGCGGTGAATATCACATATATAACCTTTAAGAATTATCATTAAATCACTAAACACTTTTTGTACTTTGCCTTCCAGAGTTTCTGCTTCTACGATGCTCACATTACACAAAGGGTGTCCAAATAGCAGCACATATAGTGTACAAACAGAAAGGTTGGCCTTGTGGTGGCACAAGAGAAAAGGTTATCAAAACCATGAGCAACAATAGAATAACGATGGCTAATTTAAAAGTTCAACTGATATTTTGAAACCTCCTGTGAGGGTGTTGCTTAAGGAAAAATGTTTAAATTGATGGTGCTAGATTAAAGGTCAGAGGGTCAGTGTCAATAAGAATAACCCTCTAGGGGCCATGAATATCCTTACCAAATGTTATACTGGTTAGTGCTTTTGACCCATGTCTTGGAGATACAGACTAACAGACCACCATCATGAAACAGGGCCCACACAGAGCAAAGGGAAAAAAATGATTAAAATACACCACAAGAGAGGGATTAAGAAAGTAACACACCATATCTTTCTTCGTCACATGTGGTTCCTTGAGAAAAGTGAAGGTATTGCTTTGAATGGTAAAAGTATTGTTATGAGGCGGCTTTTGGTAGGATAGAAGAGAGAATTGTGGGCTTTGTTTAGAGTAGACATAATCAGCATGCTGAGGAGCTGAGGCTCAGCAGAGTCGCTGATAACACTCGGTCCCCTGCTGCTCCACTGGGGACACATACACACACACAAACACACAGGGAGACAAGCTCTGTCCTGTGTGGTTATTCATTCAAATTTCCAACTGAGTCCCGCTCTGCTGCTTCACAATAGATAGAACTTACTGTATATCCTGGGTCCCTGCTGCTATCCAATTTTATTAATAAGGAAGTTAACACTCAAGCTCCCTCTTCAACCATGTTGGACAGGGGCTGCCTTTTCTCACTAATCCCAATATAATACTGGCTAGGTGAACCAAATAAACTGGCTATTGTGCATTTCATTGTCTAATATATTGACACAAGAACAATTAGCATCATTTGTACCAAATAACTTGAGATTTATTACACTATCTGGGTCAACTGACAGAAAAAAAACTGTTAGAGGATTCAAATGAACTACAGGTAAGCAGGCTAGTAAGGTGACAACAAGCCTAGAATATCGAAAAGAAAATTCAGAAAACCACATTATATAAAATATATAAATTGATTTGCATTTCATTGAGTGAAGTATTTGATCCCCTGCCAACCATTAACAATTCTGGCTCCCACAGTAAATACTGGGTAAATACTCCTACTCCTTAGACACACCGAAAAAAAACTTGTGACCTGCAGCAAAGACACCTGTGTCAATCAGTCACCTGTATAAAAGACACCTGTCCATGCAATCAATCAGACTCCAACCTCTCCACCATGGGCAAGACCAAAGAGCTGTCTAAGGACATCAGGGACAAGATTGTAGACCTGCACAAGGCTGGATTGGGCTACAAGACCATAGGCAAGAAGCTGGGTGAGAAAGAGACAACTGTTGGTGCAATTATTCGAAAATGGAAGAAACACAAAATGACCATCAATCGACCTCGTTCTGGGGCTCCACGCAAGATCTTACCTCGTGGCGTATCACTGATCATGAGTATCACTGCTTTTATGCTAACAGTGGCTGGTGCAGAGACGTGACAGTGATCCTGCAGCACTGTTCTCCTGACCTGGAGACTTTCATCATAAACTGCAGGCCCTTCTACTCCCCCCGTGAGTTCACCTCATTCATCCTGGTCGGTGTTTACATCCCACCACAGGCCAACGTGCAGGAGGCACAGCGGGCGCTCGCCGACCAGATACTGTGTGTGGAGCGGACCAACCCGGACTCCGTAGTTATTGTCCTTGGTGACTTTAACAAAGGTAACCTCAACCACGAACTGCCCAAATACAGACAGTTTGTTAATTGCCCGACCAGAGAGGGGAACACTCTGGACCACTGTTACACCACAATCAGTGGTGCTTATCACGCCGTCCCCCAGGCTGCACTGGGCCACTCTGACCATGTCATGGTCCACCTGATTCCCACATACAGGCAGAAACTAAAACTGTGTAAACCTGTTGCGAGGACATCGAAGCAGTGGAGCAGTGAAGCCATAGAGGATCTGCGGGCATGTTTGGACTGCACTGACTGGGGAGGTGTTCAGGACTGCTTCCAACAGTCTGGATGAGTTCACAGAGGCTGTGACGTCATACATCAGCTTCTGTGAGGACTGCTGTATCCCATCACGCACCAGGGTGAGTTATAACAATGACAAACCCTGGTTCACAGCTAAGCTCAGTCAGCTCAGGAGGCAAAAGGAGGAAGCTTTCAGGAGTGGGGACAGGGACAGGTTTAAAGAGTCCAAGTACAGGTTTAGCAAGGCGGTGAGAGAAGCTAAACGACTGTACTCTGAGAAACTTCAGCTCCAGTTCTCAGCCAACGACTCTGCTTCTGTCTGGAAAGGGCTCAGACAGATCACAAACTACAAACCTAAACCCCCCCACTCCACTAACCACTTCCATCTGGCCAACGATCTGAATGAGTTCTACTGCCGCTTTGAAAGACAATGGGACAAGCCTGACACTAACCTCCACATCAGAGCCACATCAGAACCCCCCTCCTCCCCTACCAAAGGAACGTCTCTCTCTATCCTGGAGAGAGATGTCAACAGGCTTTTTAAGAAGCAGAACCCCCGCAAAGCAGCCGGTCCTGACTCTGTCTCTCCATCATCCCTGAAGCACTGTGCTGATCAGCTGTCTCCAGTGTTCACAGACATCTTCAACATCTCACTGGAGACCTGCCACGTGCCAGCCTGCTTCAAATCCTCCACCATCATCCCTGTCCCCAAAAAACCAAGGCCCACAGGTCTAAATGACTATAGACCCATTGCCCTGACCTCTGTGGTCATGAAATCATTTGAGCGCCTTATCCTGTCCCATCTCAAATCCATCACTGACCCACTCCTGGACCCCCTGCAGTTCGCCTACAGAGCCAACAGGTCTGTAGATGACGCCGTCAACATGGCTCTCCACTTCATCCTCCAGAACCTGGACTCCTCAGGGACCTATGCCAGGATCCTGTTTGTGGACTTCAGCTCTGCCTTCAACACCATCATCCCAGCTCTGCTGCAGGACAAGCTCTCCCAGCTGAGCGTGCCTGACTCCACCTGCAGGTGGATCACCGACTTCCTGTCTGACAGGAGGGAGCACGTGAAGCTAGGAAAGCACGTGTCTGACTCCCAGACCATCAGCACTGGATCCCCGCAAGGCTGCGTTCTTTCTCCTCTGCTCTTCTCCCTGTACACCAACACCTGCACCTCCAGTCATCAGTCTGTCAAGCTCCTGAAGTTTGCAGACGACACCACTCTCATTGGACTCATCTCTGATGGCAATGAGTCTGCCTACAGGTGGGAGACTGAGCGTCTGGTGACCTGGTGCAGGCAGAACAACCTAGAGCTAAACGCTCTGAAGACAGTGGAAATGATAGTGGACTTCAGGAAGAGCCCAGCCCCACCCACCCCCATCTCCCTGTGTGACTCCCCCGTGGCTACCATGGAGCATTTTCGCTTCTTGGGAACCACCATCACACAGGATCTCAAATGGGAGCTAAACATCAGCTCCCTCATCAAAAAAGCTCAGCAGAGGATGTATTTGCTGAGGCAATTGAAGAAGTTCAACCTGCCAAGGACTATGATGGTGAACTTCTACACCTCCATCATTGAGTCCATCCTCACCTCCTCCATCACCATCTGGTACGCTGCTGCCACGGAGAGGGACAATAACAGACTGCAGCGTATCGTCCACTCTGCTGAGAAGGTGATTGGCTGTATTCTTCCGTCCCTCCAGGACCTGTACGCCTCAAGGACTCTGAGGCGTGCAGGGAAGATTGTAGCTGACTCCTCCCACCCTGGACACAAACTCTTTGTGACACTCCCCTCTGGCAGGAGGCTGCGGTCCTTCAGGACCAAAACCTCTCGCCACAAAAATAGCTTCTTCCCATCTGCTATTAGCCTTATCAACAAGGCTAGAGAGCCCCACTGTTGCTGATCAATTGCACCAATCACCAGAAAAAATTCCTTGTATGTGAAAACATACTTGGCAATAAAACTGATTCTGATTCTGATTCTGATTCTGATGAAGGTTTGCTAATGATCTCAAGGCAGCTGGGACCACAGTCACCAAGAAAACCATTGGTAACACACTACGCCGCAATGGATTAAAATCCTGCAGTGCCCGCAAGGTCCCCCTGCTCAAGAAGGCACATGTACAGGCCCGTCTGAAGTTTGCCAATGATCACCTGAATGATTCAGAGAAGTCTTGGGAGAGAGTGCAGATGAAACCAAAATCGAGCTCTTTGGCATCAACTCGACTCGCCGTGTTTGGAGGAAGAAAAATACTGACTATGACCCCAAGAACACCGTCCCCACCGTCAAGCATGGAGGTGGAAACATTATGCTTTGGGGGTGTTTCTCTGCTAAGGGGACAGGACGACTTCACTCCTGAGTGACAACCTTCTTCCCTCCGCCAGGGCACTGAAAATGGGTCGTGGATGGGTCTTCCAGCACGACAATGACCCAAAACATACGGCCAAGGCAACAAAGGAGTAGCTCAAAAAGAAGCATATTAAGGTAATGGAGTGGCCTAGCCAGTCTCCGGACCTTAATCCCATAGAAAATCTGTGAAGGGAGCTGAAGCTTCGAGTTGCGAAGCGACAGCCTCAAAACCTTAAGGATTTGGAGATGATTTGCAAAGAGGAGTGGACCAAGATTCCTCCTGATATGTGCACAAATCTGGTAATTAACTACAAGAAACGTCTGACCTCTGTGCTTGCCAACAGGGGTTTTGCCACCAAGTACTAAGCCACGTTTTGCCAAGGGATCAAATACTTATTTCACTCGATAAAATGCAAGTCTGTTTATGTCTTTTATTCAAAGTGATTTCCTGGATTTTCTTTTTGATATTTTATCTCTCACTATTTGAATAAACCTACCATTAAAATTATAGACTGTTTGTTTCTTTGTCAGTGGGCAAACTTACAAAATCAGCGAGGGATCAAATAATAATTTCCTCCACTGTATGCCTGCTATAGCATGGCATTCAGTTTGCTCAACAACAAAATCTCTGGAGTACGTGCAAGCGGTGGCTAGGGTTAACACTGAGACTGACGTTCAATTAGTCTGGCTGGTTGGTAAAATCACCGAGTTGTTTACATAAGTGTAATGCAAAAACTCCATAGTTAACTCACTTCTGAAACCATTCCTTATAAGTAAACTATAATTAAGAGCAAATCTACAGTCATTCTGAAGTGAGTAGCATCTTTCCCATACTGCTCACTTGCTAGTTCCTAGCACTTTAGTAAAATAAAGAGTAATTCTACCTCACAAAGGTCCTGTGTTTCTGTGTAGTGGTAAAACCAGCACATTCTGTTAAATGACTTGAAATCATAAAGTGAATGTATTGCCATTGCACTTAATTGCATTTAAGTACACACGCACACGCACACGCACACGCACACACACATTCTTCTCTTCTCAGAATGGCACTAAGAAAACTGTAGGCCACCAATGGTGTCATAGGGGGAGGAACAAGCTGTAGCAGGGTCATCAGCACTGCCCACACTTTGGCTGTGAAAAACATGATGTCAGTGTGAGCAAGGTCTCACTGTTTGAGGACCTGTGACTGCTAAAGCTAGCAGAACCTATGCTTCTTCCACAGGAAGTGTCAGCACTTAGGGATTTGATCAAAGTAATGTGAGAGGCCCCGTTGACGTTAGGGGGTTATATGCTCCTTCAGTAACCAAAAAGATATGTACTGCCAGTGACCACAGGCCTGTCTTCACCTTTAATTCCTCCAAATTTTTTTTTCTTTCCTACCCGCTTCATTTTTACTTTCAGTTGGATACGTAATAATGACATACCGTGGTCACTGAAGGTTAGCAAAGCTGAGAAATCCAGATTTTGAAAGTTATATCTCTAAAATGTTGAAAATAGTTTACCTGCGATATTAGAGAACATTGCTGAATTCTGCTGCATGACATGAAAACTCTTTCTCACATACAAGCTGTCCTTCGCTCTGTCACAGACACACAGAGGGTTTCCATTCAAATGTGAAAATTTTAAACAAATTTCCAGGAAAAAAAAAAAGTTTTTCCATCCACTACCAGTATGTGAATATCAGAAGTTGGGCACATCAAGATTAACAGTTGGAACAAATTCTCCATTTGGGTGCCATTAAACCACTGCAGAAGACAAAGGAACAACATGACGACTTAATTAGAAGAGTGACAGTGAAATCACAAACAGTGGAAAACCACACAGAGAACTTGATAGCAGAATTTGGCTTCAACAGCGTGAATCCACACACCCAACGTGCCTTGTGTCTAGAGTCAAGGCTGTTGCTGCTGGCGTAATGGTGCAGGGAATGTTTTCTTTGTGCAGTTTGGGCCCCTTAAAACCAATCAATCATTGTTTAAATGCCTCAGCCTATATGAGTGTTGTTGCCGACATGGCTACTTCCAGCATGATAACTGGTTTCATGAACATGAAAATGAGTTCAGTTCAGAGAAGTCCTCAATCACCAGACCTGAATCCAACAGAAGACCTTTGGGGTGTGGTACATGTGGCTACTGCAACAAATACTCTAATTCTGTGGAAAACACTGATATGTTATATCGCCTACCTACCTTAAGACTGCATGTGTCAGTAAGTTTGTTTTATGTGCCCTCGCTTTCATCTAATTTCTGCCATTTCTTTTCCATTCAACAGGAATAAGAGACATCCAACTCCTCCACAAAAATATGAGTAAATCAGGACTTTGAAGATCCATCGGCACACCCTAAATTAAATTATGCATCATCGCCAATGAATTTTTTAGTTACAGGCTCATCATATTTCACCCTGTCTTTTATGATCTGAGGACCTGCTTGGCACACAGCTGGCAGACAGAAGTCCTTTGTCTGCTGGACAAATTAAAGTTCAAATGTGACTTACAAATACAGGCTGTTAACAGGGTGCCACAGCTGGGTTTGACATTGGTATGCAGTATACAGTCTGTATGGTATATATTATGTTTCTTCTAATGTTGCTTAAGTCTATCAAAGAAAAAATGACTTAAGTGCTTAGGAGCTATCCTGGATGTGTTAGAGTCTGAATATATGAGGTAGAGTCAAGATTTGCTTGACTCTACCTCATATATTACATCAGTATGTGCTCAGATGAATACAGAAGTACAGTCTGGTACCATTATAATTACTGAGACTCTGGTCTGCATGTTAAATGACCATTCTGCAATCACAAGCCAACATTTAAAAATAAAGTCGACTGATGGACTGCAAACTGTTTCTTATACTCCATACACTGTTAAAAGGTCTGAGATGATTACGCCATCAGGAAACCCCCGATATGTTCTGTTTGGGGTCCATGATAGAGGCCGATATGCAGTTATAATATGAACAAATCCTATTTTCTTTATTCTAAATATAATGCTAGCCGTTCTGTTGTCTTGTCAAAACTCAGAGAAGCTGCTCACTGCAGAGCCAATAAATTCTATTCACACTAACTAACTTTTGGCCACACACCTGTCTGAGCTGCATGTGCTGCTGTAACTCAGAAGAGACTGGAGGCCTCTTTGAGCACAGCCACCTAGATAGTGTCTACCCACACCCTCTATGTGAGGCATTTAGGGAACATCTGTAATTGGGGTTACAGTCTCTCCCTTTAAACTGCATGTCTGCATGCACATCAGTCACACCCACCACCAAGTAAATTCTCAACTTATGGGAAACACTGAAAAAAACTTGAATTACCATCTTGTGGTTGTATGCCTCAGCCACTCAGACTAGTTTAAGATTATATCCCTGTTCATCCAGAGTCAAATATATATATATATATATATATATATTTATGTGAAATTCTGGAAATTCTTACATAATTGCTGTGTGAAGTGTTGAGTAATGGCTAAAAAGTGTTTTAAGAGGTCACCATGACTTTGACCTTTGACCACCAAAATCTGATCAGTCCAAGTTAATGTTTGTACCAAATTTTACAAAAAATCCCTCAAGGCAAGGAGATATTGTTTTCATAAGGCCAAAACCACTTTTTATGACCTTTGACCACCAAAGTCTAATAAGTTCATCCTTGAGGCCAAGTGAATGTTTGCGTCAAATTTGAAGGGATTCCCTTGATGAGTTGGAGATATTGCATTCACAAGGCTAAAATCATGCATTGTGAGATCAATGTGACCTTTACCTTTGACCTTCGAACTTTAGTCACCAAAACCTAATCACTTCATACTTGAGTCCAGGTGAACATTTTTACCAAATTTGAAGAAATTCCCTCAAGGCTTTACAGAGATATTGTTTTCATAAGGCCAAAACCACGTTTTGTGATCTTTGACCCACCAAAATCTAATGAGTTCATCCTTGAGTCCAAGTGAATGTCTGCACCAAATTTGAAGATGTTCTGTCAGGGTGTTACTGAGATATTATGTCAACAAGAATGGAATGGACGGACATACATGCATACATAGGACAACCCAAAAATGTTGAGGTCCCCTAAAAAAAAGGCATAACACAAGGACAGCATGGGACAGGACAGAAATCCCTTTCTTTAATTCTGTTACTGGATTGGGATGGGACAGTATTTTTGTGGGCATGGGATGGGACAGGAGTGAAAATCCACCCCCATGTCTCCCCTCTTGCCCACGGCTGTCTTAACAGCTCAAACTGGTGTGTGACTGGTGTTTGTGTGGTGTTGACAGCGCTTACTTTGCAGTACCACTCTCAGTAGTGGATGGAAACGGACTAATTCCAATTTTCTTTCACCAGTTTTCTGACCAGACTAATGGTTTCTTGATGTTTCCCACTTCTATGGGATTTGGGGTAAGTCTATCCATAAAGAAGTAATGATCCACCTTGATATTCCAACACCTGATTCACACAGAAGCCCCATCATCTGATAGCCTCCACAAAATGTAATGGAACCGAGTGTGTTTGGCTTGCGAAATGATGTGTGGAACAGACTGGGAATGTGTTCGACCAGCGAGGAACAGAGTGATAATACTCTCCTGTTGTGCAGGGTGAACGCAGATAGGTGGTACATCTAAGGCACCATTCATCACAACTAACTCTACAAACGCTGGGAGAATATGTAAGCAGGGTCCAAACTTTTTTCTTTCAGCCTAACTGGCAATATGGCTGAGGGAGGCTTTTTAATGCACAGCCAGGGAAAGCTGAGACAAGGCAAGTTGTGCTCTCAGAAGTGTGGGAACGAAAAATCAATCAGCTCTTCCAAACTGTGTACTACAGCATGACAAAACAATTACTATTGTATCAAGTGTCTCTATACAAAGAGAAAAGTCTGTGTGTGTGTGTGTGTGTGTGTGTGTGAAAGAGAGAGAGAGAGAGAGAAAGATGTGTGTGTCTGCATTCTTGATTCTTTTAGTGACACATTATATATAAAGAGACATATGTAATCTGAAGTGTTAGGCTGATAGACAGACAAGTACTGCTACAGTTGCTGGTTTGCTTGTGCCCCATGGGTGTGCATGCAGAGGAAAAATACTTTTATTTCTACAGGGAAATGCATTTTTGGACCACTGGGAGAAACTGGCAGCAAGACTGAGTGGCGGGGACCATATCTACCTCATGTTGTGTTAGACTTGCTCGCTGTCCATCATTTTAAAAGATAGGTTCATAAAAATTCCATCGTCCATCATGTGTTAAATGTCAGACTTGAAAGCGTGCACGTGACCACATGGAGCACATTAAATTCATGTTTTTCCGATGTCTTTCTCAACAGAACAGATATGCTTAAACTAGCAATCTCTTTCATTATCTTCGGCGATACATGGTAACTGCAGGTTTGTTTTTTAACTACACTTGTGTTTGTGTTAGTGACCCCTGTTCCTTGTGATTTTTCAGTGGAGTCATAGCAAACACCAAGTTCATAAAACTGTAAAATACAAAGACTTCTACATAATTTCATCTGTGGGTCATAGGCTCCTCATTCAGCGATAGATAGGGATTAAAAGATAGAGTTTGGGTTAACAATGCATGCTTCATTCAAGCGTTACCCTACATCTTAAAAAAAAAAAAAAAAAAATTGACTGCTTATATAGTGCTTTTCTAGTCTTATTGACCACTCAAAGTGCTTTACAACATGAACCGCATTCACCCATTCACACACACAGACATACAGCACTTACAGTACAGCTTCTAACATTCACACACACTCATACGCTGATGGGACGGCCATCAGAGGCAATTTGGGGTTCAGTGCCTCCCCCTGGATACTTTGATATGTGGATTGGAATAATTAGTCATCTTTTTTTTTTTTTTTTTTTAATATTTTGTTGGGCATTTTTGGCCTTTATTGACAGAACAGTAGACAGTGACAGGAAAGGAGCAGAGAGAGAGGGGGAATGACACGCAGGAAAGTCGGGCCGGTCGGGAGTCGAACCGGCACTCACCTGCCAAGAGCATCCGCTCATGTGGTATGTGCCCTAACCACTCCGCCATCGGGCTGCCCCATAGTTAGTCATCTTGAGCTTATGTTTTTATTCATTTCGTGGCCACAACTTAGATAAAAAGAATGATAAAACTCTCATATCTGTCCATTATACACAGTAGAGCATGGAGATGGTTAGTTTATCTTAGCATAAAGACACTTCTAAAGCTCACTAATTAACACATACTGATACGTTACTGTGTGAAAACACATGATGGTTTACAAATCTCTGCTGGTTGCCTGGCAACCTCAGAGATAAGAGGTACTTTCAGGAGCTTTCTGTGTAGAAACTGATATAGGTGTGCAGCCACTGCTTTTGCTATGTGGCTGGTGTAGACAAGATGTTACTATGTAACCTTTATGCTTTAATTAATGGATTTAGTTCATAAGATGTTAAAAAAAAAAAAAAAAAGTGAAAAATTGGCATCACAACTATCACAAACACAATCTCTCCAATTTTACATCATGAGATAAAATATATATGTATTTCAAAACAGTGAAAAGCAGTAAATCCTCCCGTTGAGAGGGTGCAACCAGTTTGTTGGTTATTTGATGGTTTTCCTTGATGAATGATATAAGCAGTGGCCGTGTCCTTGGGAGGAAACAACCCTTGTAGAAGGGATACGGGTATGATGGTATGGCCTTCAGAGGACTGAGGCCTTGTGGGCTGAACCTGCATATCTTCCCCAAATAATAAAGTGAAAACAGGATTCAGCTAGACCCCCACACAGACGAGTGGGGTCTTAGATTGTGTCTTGAAATTAGACACAGCAAATTCCAGCTCGAGGCTCTATTTTCTCACAGTTCAGCAAAAATGTCAAAGAGCAAATGCTTGATGTTGGTCCATATCAGGCATGTTAGGAGAAGCTTATTTTTATATGCTTGTTTGTTAGTTTTGGCTGGATGAAAGACAATGAGTCAAGTGCTACAAAATAACATGGATACAAATATGCAAGAGAGCTCTACTATGGTTCAATGGAGTATGAACAAAATCTGAACAAAATGCAGGGAAGAGACCAAACACACAAAGAGTTTGAGCATAATGGCATCAGCTCCTCATGCTTGGAAAGCCAAGCATTACAATATCAGGTCTGAACTGATGCTCATACCAAGTACAGTGATTTTTTTATTACCTGGTATGAATACCAGAAAAGGTCAGGAGCAGCATGGTGGGCAGACAGGACCAACATGCAGACCTGAACTTAGAGGGCCTGGAGATGTGCTGGGATGACAGGTTTCTAACACTATTCAATAAATGAGCTGGTTGAAAATCATAATACCTTGTGCAGAGGACTGGGCCAAAAATATGACTAGCTATGCTTACCAGCTAGCCCCGGTGTCTCTCATCACTTTCTGATAGTGACTCACTGTAGCCTCCAGTCTGCCCTGAAGATATAGCGCTGCTCAGAGAACGTATTATAACTTCATGTTTTGTCAACACTGAAGCGACAATTACCACCACCTGCTTCTGACATGAAACCATGCACAGAAGAAAACTTACAAATAGCCCCTTTAAACATGATCGAACCATGATATTTTTAGGACTTCATGTGCACAATAGCTGAGCATTCATGACAGAAAAACAGCACCACCTGCAAAGCTGTATTGCTTTTGCACAGTCAAAATATATATGGAATGTCAGTACTAAATGCTTTAGTTTAGAAGATGAAAACATCCACTTGTAATAGTCAAGTTTCAGTACAGACGGAGCGGAAAAGTCTGATTGCCATTTCATGCCCTGCTTTTTGAGCTTCAAGATTGATGTCTGCAGACACTCTGCTGCTAACAGGAGGAGTAAATTCCATGCACTGATTGGTGGACTCCCATCACTTCACCTCACATATTCTGAGACAATGTGTTGTCCTGTTTTCAACCTGCTGAGACTGTGGAATTAACTGCATGTTAAGAACTTGGAGACGGGCGAAGACACCATGAGACCCGTAAACTTTATCGTGTGCGTGTTGCGTTGTAGGCTGAAAAATCTACTCCTTGTGCACACTAAAAAAGAGTTTATACAAAAACAATTTACTTAACTAAATTAACTTGATGTATCACCCAACCAAGATTGTGTACAGGTCTGTTTTTGCTTTTTAATTTGGTGCCATAAGAGCAGGCCACAAGGTTACGTGAGGTCTTTGTGCTTTTCAGATGGAAACATGTTAAAAACCCTGTTTTTGTCGAGGTGCGGTTTGATGGTCCTCAGTCTCATTTGCCTTCGATGTCTGTCACTGCAGCAGGTTCCTGGGCCTAACACCATACATCTCACTCATCCATACTCACACCCTAACTACTCCCAATAAAGATTACCAAGTCTTATTGTGGTTTTCATTTGTTATGCATTCACTGTTATGCTCCGTTTTAAAATAAATTAGTTACATTTAACCTGTATCTCCCTCTCTTTTGTCATGGCTTTAGAGCCATTAAGGTGACAGATGAAGCCAAAATGAACAAAATACATGCAACAAAGTAAACTCCTCCATCACTGTTCAGACCAGAAACCTTTGATATGATCAGACTCTGAGATGTAAAAGAGGGCAGGTGTGGAAGAGAAAAGAGTGGAAAATGGAATGAAGAAGTAAAAGAATAACATAACAGCACTCAGGCCTTTGCTTATTTTCTATGCAGACAGGTACACACAGAGCATATGCTCCACCAGATGGAGGTCTCAAGGTGACTTTGCCTCTGAGATATTCCCACTTGCCTCAGGTTGTCTTAGCATTTCTGATTACCTGTTGAATAGCAGAGATTTTGGCGTGTGCCGGGTGATAAAACAAGTTCCAAATCAAGCGCCGCCTTTCACCTCCAGAGAGAGACGGCTCGCCCTCAGCGTTTTCTGCAAAATACCAGACATTCTGCAGCAGTAAATTAAACAGGAGCCATTTTAAATTCATGACGTTGTGGAGGGGAGAAGTGAACAAATGCAGCTATTAAGACATTTGTCGCAGTGTTTGCTGGTCCACGGGGGGGTGAAAGAGGGAGGAAAAAACAGAACTGCATGCCTCTTTAACAAGAGGATGCCAAGTGCTCTATGCAAGGCTGGGATAAGCATTTAAGAATGATAGATAAGTGATTTCTGCAGGATGCATCTGCTCAGTTGAAAGAAGGATTTATCTGATTGTAAAGCATTTCTGGAAGCGGAAAAAAAAAAGATTAGTTGAAGAGCCCCACTGTTAAACGACAAGTGTTGCAGTGCTTTTGTTTTAACTTTAATGACTGATGGGTCACAGGAAAAGCTTAAAGTGGAATGTCATTAAAAATCCCTGAGAAGCTGGAGTGGAAGGAGAGTGAGGTGAGAAAAAGGTTCGCACACTCACACATTCTTGCTCACGCATACTTTCCTCTCTCTGACAGGAAATCTTTTGCCTCGCTCACCGTGTGGTTTCTGAGTGCTGGCGGTGGTAACAGGTCGTGTTAAGGCGTACAAACAGCCACTGTACGTCTCTGCCTGGGCGGGAGGGATGAGGTGCACTTTTCCCTGAGTTAGTGTTTCCGTCAGAGCCAAATGTTTTTCTCAGTCCTGTCATTTAGATCAAAGTGGGCCAAGGCCTTCAGTCTTCCTCAACCAACTTGCCTCATACAGCTTCACTGCCAGCTGAAAGCACAGGCTTTGACTGCTTGCCTCCAGCATGGAGCACTGTGTGTGTATGGTGTGTGCATAAATATATAAACCCTGTGGTCACATATAATATGTCCTCTAGAAAAATCCTCTCTCATCTTGATTTCATGAATTGTGTGTGTGTAAACCTGTACAGCAGTTCAAAAAAAAAAAAACCTTACCAGTATTTTTAACTCATTCTCATTTATGCTCAAGACACATAACAATACAGTTACTTCAATAACAATATATATAATTATCAGCATTAAGTTGGACACTACTATTACTTTTTTCAAATATTGCTCATGTTAAAATCCTCTTCTGAAGACAATATTATATTTTCAGAGTAATGCATTTTATTTCACCTATAGCTGAATTTTTACACAGAAGATACTGTTACCTACTCATTCTCAGTGACAGAAAGTTTCATTTACTGTAAAAATAGTAGCTTTTTTTTCTAAAACAAATCATTAAAAGAGAGATTGCAAATTGAAAAACAGAACAATGTGTTGCACTGTGTACATGGACACATTCAGCACTATTGGTGTCATCAGTAACATAAATTGCTGCCTCTAGGTAACTGTTTATTTCCATGGTGCAAATCTGGCTGAAGTGCAAACACAGGCTGATTAACAAATCTCAGAGTTGCGTTTGCTGGAATGGCACACCTGAAGTTGTGGTTATGCAGATGAGCTGGTGCAGAGCAATTTTGTAACTGCTTTGTGCTTAAAGAAGAATTCTATAAAACCGATGAAAAAAGCCATATCAGCAATGCATGCATTCTACAAGCTGTTTGCTAAAAACTACAGTGACCAGCTGAAATGAAATGAAATTTAAAAAAAAAAGAAGAAACTAGATGCAGTATCTGAGAGATGTTTTTAAAGATGTACGTCTTCAGTAGGAACCAGTGGAGTGCCACAGACACGGCGGGGAAGTCAGACTGCTGATGTTAGTTGCTTTAGCTCTTTTTTTTTTTCATGAGATTTGTTGACAGTAAAAAAATAAGTATTATTATCAAACCCTTGCTATAAAATTGCACTTGCTTTTCTGCCACGTTTTGCAGCAGTATGATTTTTTGTTTTTGCTGTGTTTGGCAAAAGTTGACAATCTTGAAATAAATGTTTTGAAAGCTTTGGTCATCAATCATAAAATTGTGGTCCTAGATTGCACTGTGAGACATTT
Organism: Trachinotus anak; assembly: GCF_046630095.1. Classification (NCBI taxonomy): domain Eukaryota; kingdom Metazoa; phylum Chordata; class Actinopteri; order Carangiformes; family Carangidae; genus Trachinotus; species Trachinotus anak. Next base: position 17,569,985 of record NW_027273860.1, on the reverse strand, counting down.
TCCATTGATGGCCAATCTAGAGAGCTTCTGTCACCAAATACATGCTGTGTCAAACTCCGCTAGTCCATGTTGCCCTCGTTGCCTTGGCCACAGCAGTCTTCACAATCTTTTTATGAGATCCATCTCCCACAGAGTGACGTGCAGTAAATGTGTAAAAGGTGCTTTTTGAGTTGGTGTGGACACACATACACAGGCACTTATCTTCTAACCCCATAGTTTTCAAAGTGTGACACTGAGAGTCCTCCCTCAGACTTGAGAGATATTGTAACCTGTGTTGGGGGCCAAGCAGCAAAGCTGTGTAGGCACCCATTATGTTTCTACCTTTTCTTTTTCTTCTTCCATGGGTATGTATGGCAGCTCCTAGAACCGATCAGCAGACTTGCGCGCTGTGATGAACATGTGCCCAATAGCAACAAGGCATCCAGCCAGGCACGGAAAGTAAACGGAAAGTAGACCTGAAACTGGTTGCTGTGGAAATGGCCCTCCTTCACAAGCCTTAATTCCCCAAGCTGCTGTTTGCACCTGACAACACCCACAGCCTCTTCCTTGGTACTCCCCTTTTTCTTTGTATAAGCGGGGCTAGTGCTAACACTTGCTTCTTAGCAATGTAAAGATGCATCATTGTTACTGTCAACAATAGACTCTAAACACAGCGGGGGCTTCCTGCTTTGCAGTGACTGGCAGATTGAAGAACTCTACCTATGCTCTGTCCTCAACAACTGAATAATGTGCTGAGCCAAGCAGTGAGCACATCGTAAATCATGTTCTGTCTGAAAGCCTCATGTTGCCTCTCACAAAATTTAATGTCTGTACCTTAAGCGCTTTGGCACCACCAATAGGTCAAATTCTTTTCCAGATTACACTGAGCTACATGCAAAGGGCATTGACACATGTACCTTTTGAACTGTGTACCTGATTTTCAAAAATAAGGACCATCGGATTCCTTGGATAAAGCCAAGTAATATGACGTCAATGTCCGCCATATTGGATTTTATGTAAAAGTCTGTTGATGCGTTTGCCTCAAAATCAAAATTCCTCTGAGTGGCAATATCATAGAAGGATCCATGGTTGAGACATGGCAACTTCTCATGTCATCCTAATTGATGTGGCTCCAACTTTGGATTTTTTTTTTTTTTTTTTTTTGCTACACCTCTTCAGACCAAGCCTCACGAAAGTTATCACATGGATCTTTGATTTTTAAAGCATTTGTCTGTCACAGCCCCTCGAAAATGGCAAAGCCTGCAAGCAGGAAGTGAGGGCAAATCTCACGTGTATGTATGAAAACTAAAATTTTTACATGGTCTCAGGACCCCATCAGGAGTTAGCTCAAGAATTCTGGCATCCTTTGACCTTTAGGGTGCAGTGCAATAAGATAAGTTGCTTTAAAAATCAAAATTCCTGTGTTGGATCTTTATCAAAATTGACAGATGTTCTTCAAAATTTGTTGGCTGTTTCATCTGGCAAAGGTGCCAAACAATTAATCAAGTCATATCTCAGCCAGTGTTTAATCTACTGACATGAAACATATTGTGAGTGAGTTACAACTGTACCTTGGACAAAATGACATCATGTTTCTACTGCAATTCTCTATGGAAGAGTATCTGTGATTGACATTAGAGATAATGATTTCCTTGGCAAGTGTAATTCACAGCAAATATATTTAAATATGACTGAGTTGTGAATCCAAGAACTGCAATTTTGATTGCAAATTGCAGCAATGAGAGTTTTAAAGTACCCTAATTGAGTTTATGAGCCATGTGTCACAGCCACTGCTGCTGTTGGTAAGCATTAGTACAGGGTCATCTGTTCTTTCTCACTCAAAAGTGGTGGGCGATTCGACAAGGTTATACACTGAAAATTATTACAACTTCTCAGAGGGCATCAACTCTATTAAAGACTTTGAGACATTTTCAATAACTGTAGCTCTAAAAATCATTTCTCTGGTTAATTAAAATGTTGCCTGTGGTGTAAACGGGGAGGATTTCAGAAATGTTGTTCAACTTTACAACAGTAGAATGACATCAGGAAAGAATATTTGAGTTGGTGTATAATCAATGTGGAGGTGTTGAATACAGTGCTCTGCACCTTGGACAATAACTTCTAAATTTCTCCCTTCAATAGGAAACAGTGTGAAGCAACACCCCTACCTGAATTCAACATATTCAGGAGGTTTTCACAGCTTTTAAAGGGAATGAGAAGAGCTGATTTGAATGGCAATATGTGCAACCTGCCCCAACTACACACATGCTTATGTAGTATTACTACTAAAGACAGTGGGCTCTATTTTCACAAAAAAGCGCTTTGAGAAAGTGCATTTAGGGTGTATTTAAATCCACTTTTGGTAGTTAAACAGCAGAAACAAATGGCTGAAGCACCAGGGACATGTTTCAAAATGGTTGTGTTGGGAGTGTTTTGGGCATAACATGCAATAAGCCAATAAGAGTGCCATTTCCCATTCCCTTTCAAAGCCAGGTGCACTTGTATTTTGGCAGGTTGCTATGTTTATTTGGACTCACAAGGTAGTAAGAGAGAATGCTTCTCTGCAGAGGAAGATGATCTCTGTTGGAGTGGGGGAGGTGCACAAAAACCTGATTTATTTACAACCACAAAAAGCAAATAGGCTAAGAAACCCTGATATTCCATCTGTATGTGATCTCCTCTGTTCTGTTTCAGTATAAGTAGTTCAGTGCATTGTCCACCAGTAATACAGTGCATCCAGAAAGTATTCACAGCGCTTCACTTTTTCCATATTTTGTCATGTGACAGCCTTATTCCGAAAAGGTCCCATAGTTGACAGTGCATGTCAGAGCACAAACCAAGCCATGAAGTCCAAGGAATTCTCTGTAGACCTCCGAGACAGGATTGTATTGAGGCACAGATCTAGGGAAGGGTACAGAAAATTTTCTGCAGCATTGAAGGTCCCAATGAGCACTGTGGCCTCCATCATCCATAAATGGACGAAGTTTGGAACCACCAGGATTCTTCCCAGAGCTGGCTGCCCGGCCAATCTGAGCGATCGGGGCAGAAGGGCCTCAGTCAGGGAGGTGACCAAGAACCCGATGGTCACTCTGACAGTGCTCCAGCGAACTCTTTGGCCTGAATGCCAAGTGTCATGTCTGGAGGAAACCAGATACCGCTCATCACCTAGCCAATACCATCCCTACAGTGAAGCATGGTGGTGGCAGCATCATGCTGTGGGGATGTTTTTCGGCAGTAGGAACTGGGAGACTAGTCAGGGTCGAGGGAAAGATGAATGCAGCAATGTACAGAGACATGTTTGATGATAACCTGCTCCAGAGCGCTCTGGACCTCAGACTGGGGCGAAGGTTCATCTTCCAACAGGACAACGACCCTAAGCACACAGCCAAGATAACAAAGGAGTGGCTTCGGGACAACTCTGTGAATGTTCTTGAGTGGCCCAGCCAGAGCCCAGACTTGAACCCGATTGAACATCTCTGGAGAGATCTGAAAATGGCTGTGCACCGATGCTCCCCATCCAACCTGATGGAGCTTGAGAGGTTCTGCAAAGAAGAATGGAAGAAACTGCCCAAAAACAGGTGTGCCAAGCTTGTAGCATCATACTCAAAAAGACTTGAGGCTGTAATTGCTGCCAAAGATGCAAAGGCTGTGAATACTTATGTACATGTTATATTTTTGTTTTTTATTTTTAAGAAATTTGCAAAAGATTCACGCAAACTTTTTTCACTTAACATAACAAAATGTGGAAAAAGTGAAGCGCTGTGAATACTTTCCAGATGCACTGTATACCATTGTGATAATGCGCCCTTAAAATAACAGTGAAATACCATGGCGTTGACTTCACCCAGGTTTTTGTTTACCAGTCGTGCAATTGCTTTTCGCTGCCTCTTAATTGCAGTGCACCAACAATGCATCAGATCAGACCTCATTTAAAGACCAACGTGCCTGTGGGCACAAGTGTATTTGCTATTTAAACAACACGGGCACAGAATGGGAAGATGGCAACTGCTTGAGTATGAAACCCACTTGCAATGTGCTTGGTGCCAGGTGTAAGATACTAAGATAGCGAAATTAAACTTGTGCCCAACATATAGCTGGGTCCTCAGCCTGCGTCTGGCCCACATACTTCCACATCTGGGCAAATTCTGGCTGTCATTCTCTGGTATTGACTGACGGCCAGAAGATTTTCTGAGTGCACGCCAGCATTGGTCCAGATGTGGAAATAGCATCTGACAATCATGCTGCATATGGCTAGATTTGGGTGTAGGAGGACCAGTTGTCTGGCTGGTCCCAGTCTGGAGTAACATCCTTGAATTTTAAACCGCATCTGAAAATTTAGTTTTTTTATGTGAAAACAGAGTAAATAGAAAATGTTTTTGCTAACTTAATAGAAAAGTGCTACGCACATATAGGCCTATTGGGGAGCAAATATGACAGCATAAAAATTAAAGCCATCAGGAGGTAAGACCCTTTACAACGTCATCAAATGTGTTGTTGCATTGTCAGTTGCGGGTACTGTAGGTATGGGTATTATCTCCTGTTTACTTGTGCATTTGTTCATGTTTTAGCAAACTGGCGCCACCAAAATTATTCCAAATTGGCTATTACCAGTTCCTGGTTGCACTGTATCCATGAATGTACAGACAACTATCACTGGATTACTGTGATAAAGATTAAAACTTAAAATGTTCAAATTCTGAAGCGTGAACATTATTCATGATGGACACCTCCAGGGAGTGAAAATCACACTGAATGATGTCAATATTCAGTGTTTATAATGTGTTTGCATTCAGATTTGAGTTATGACTTATGACTCCCTCCACACCTTCTCTTCAACCCTCCTGAGCTCTGCTGGGGCACCATTGTCTTAAATGCACATATTTGTAATTCAGAAGGATGCTTACTGCTGAAGAAAATCACTAAAGCCAAGGAATCAAAAAGAAAGTAAGGAAAATGTGTTTACATTAAGAAACCTTGCAATGTCACACATAGACAAAATTAGGGGCCAAGAGGAAGCCCACAAACTTTATTAGTCAGCACAAGTAAGGGCATTTGCAAGGAAGTGATGCACTGGAGATGAAAGGGGAAGGAAAGGAAGTATTACATTCAGTCAGACCGTTGTCAAACAGGAGGGAGTACTGTCTTTGGATAGTAGCAACAGCAACCAAATAACACAAATCAGCAAGGGTGGCAGGAAGGACACACACATAGTTGACAAATTGTTGATCAATAGGCCAAACCAGCAGAGGGTTGAAGTTGCTCCCAGATGTCATTCAATTATCTAGTCTTCATTACACAAAGTTGTGTATTTTCTTCCTCAATACAAAACAGGTCTATATAAGGTTATCTTAAATATGCCTCACTTTTAAACAAAAGACTTTGTCTCAATTAATTGCATGTGTCAGGGCTCTGGGAGTTTGACCTTTAACAAATGATAAGATATACTTTAAAAATAAAAGTTTTAACTGACTTCTTTTATCTGGTTTAGGTTTCCAGATATGAAAATATTGTTCTGTTCAGTTATAAGAATGACAGAATGAAGATGTGATAAATTCTCAGTAAACAGTGGGTGTTGTAGACCAAAAAAGAAAAAAATCTAATTCAAATATTTGAGGAGAATCATCCCTGACACTGTTTGTACAGTTGCTTGAATTAATTGTAGTTGCAAATATACTTTTGTCTCCAAGGTAATATTAATCTGAATTAATGAGTTCTATAAAATAGAACTTAACTGTCCACCAGATGGCAAAATTGTCTTTGGCTGCTCAGGAAAACAAAAGCAACATGGGAACATGTAATGTAAGAAAAGTAACGTATATAGCAAAAGTGGCAACAAGCTACTACAAAATTAACAATTACAGCTAATACACTTCACAGAAAGTATAAAACATTAAAGCAAAACATAAAATACTGTGGAGCACGAAGTGTGGCTCAGTTTTTTTTAGTTCAAACTTAACGCAGACTGGTAACATGGATCTGTCATTCTGGTTAGTGCACCTGCAAGTCTCTGAGCCTCTGAGTGAATCATTTTGGTTGGTGATAGTTTTTAAAACTAATTTCAAGCACAGTTCGGAGTGCAGCACACTCTGAAGGTGTAGCCACCATGCGGGGGGAGGTGACAGGTCTGTTTACGGTAGTGTGTGCTCTGAAAGACATCACAGAACGGAAAAGGCATGAAAATCAGCTTGTTCACTCAGGTGTTTTTTTACATCACTACCAATCAGGGCCCAAGCCAATACATACTCATGACTACTGCTGAGTGATTTGGCCATGGAGTGAAGGCTGATTTTACCCTTTCACACTGATGACAATAGGGGGCATAAGCGTTAGTGGATTTTTTGCACAGTATAAAAGCAGTGTAACTTGTAACTGGCAGTGGCTGACACAGTGTTAGTAGCTGTGCTTATCCAAACTCCTGCTCTCTGCACTGACAAGGTTTCGGATTTAATTTGCCTGCCTCCCATGCCCGCAGGTCATTAGTTCACTGCAGTTCGTGGGTACAACTATGCAGTCATGGCGTTGACTTCAGTCATGTTAACAAGGTTACTTGATTTTAGGGAATTTAAAACACTTTCAGTCGAGGGTTTTTGTATAATTTCTAAGTTTGACTGGCTCACTTGAAAACTGTTAAATCTCCTAAGAAGAAGCTGAAGCTGTTTTGTGCATCTCTGGAATATACAACAAGTTTTTAAGTTAAGAGGAGTACAATAGTCCAAGAGTAGTCCAAGTAGTTCAAGATATTTGCTATTTTTAACAATCTCCAACAAGTAACAAGAATATATATCTGTTGTAAAAATCCTGTTTGACACAAATAACAGTTTCTTTGTCTTATCAACAAAATTGCTACTTTTGCACCTGAAGACTGTGCAAATGGGCCAAATAAACAATTCACTTAAAGGTCTGATTTCTGAAGGCAGCTGACTACGTATTCCAGATACTCATCCAAACAAAAACCCTGCTCTTTGACTCCTAAATTCATCTTTGTACATGCAGGACGGTACTGTCAGAAAATCAGACACTGCGCCAATGACAGACTGACTGACTGTTCATGAGAAAGACAATTTTTAATCCACGGAATTAAGTCAACATTAACCTCAAGATCAATGAGTCTTTGTAAAAGGCTTTTTGAGTTAACAAAAATAAAACTCTGGCATACTCTTCATGATACATAAGATGTTTAGTGATGACATTAAACATAGTCAGTCTCTTGACTACTTGCTTTTAGCTTTTGGGCCTTAGGCATAATCACTGAGAGTTTCTATGATTTCCATGATTCTGAGCCAGTGGCCTTTTTCACACGACTTTAAGGGTATGTTGCTGCATAGTTTATCACATCACATTGTCGATTACATTCTGCACTCACATCCATTTAGCCCATTGGTAAATAGCTGACTGTTAATGTCAGAGCATTCCTTCTTTTTTCTGGTGCTCCACATCAATGCATTTAAACCTTCCCACCCTTGTCTTTTGTTATTTGTGGAAAAATGTTTTTCAGTTTTATTTTTGTTGTTGTCTGTTTGTGCTTTAACGATCTTCCCCTCTTAATTATCTCCTTTACTCAGAGAATCATTCAGTGACGCCGCTGCAAAAGGTCATTTTTCTTTTCATTAAGACATCCATTCAATTCTTTTGATCGCAAAGACTTGTTGCTGGGGAAGATTCTCACACTTTTTGTCCTCACAGAACTTTATATAGGAGTAAATAGAGTTTACTTTGGTTATGATCTTCCCTCATTTCAGCAGTGCCTTATGCTTGGGCAAAAGATGAATAACACTGTGATCCGATCTTCCCGGGGCAGCCTGCAAACAGCACTGAAGGCATATGTATAGCAGCAAATCATAAAATACTATTTTTTATATATATATATATATATATATATATATATATATATATATATACACACACACACATATATAAAATAGAGAGAAACCCAACAATGAGCAAGCACTTGGCAACAGTGGAGAGGAAAGACTCCCTTTTAACAGGAAGAAACCTCCAACAGAACCAGACACAGGGTGGGTGGCTATCTGCCTAGTTGTTGATTGTTATAGTGAAAACAATAATAGTAATACCCATAGGTGTAATGGTGTTATCAATAATAACAGCAGCAGTAATAGCAGCAACAATTATTAATGATAATATTAGCTTTGTAGTGGCAGATCTGGATCCTGCAGCTACCTTTGTTACCTTTGGCCCTTTGTTATGTGTGGGTAAAGTGAATTGCTTGAAGGGTTGGCAAACACCCAGATAAATCATAAGAATTAAAATCTCCCTAAAAACAGGTTTATGTGCAGAACGAGGAAGGGCATCATTGTAACTCTCCACTGGCTGCTACAGCATCATTATTTGTAGGCTACCAGATTTAACGCGTCAAAGCCTGCTTGTGTATGCAGAGCTGCTTTGCCCAATTATTTTCCTCAAAGATACAGAATTCACCTCCTATTGATTTTACCAATCTATGTTCATCTGTGTCTTGTATAGCCTCTTAAAGACAGCGATGATTGCACTGCCTTAATTCCCTATTGTATTCAGCTCTGGTCAAGAGTTAATTCAGTGTACTGCTTAGCGAGCTAAAATCAAAATTTGTGCTAACTTGTGTTTGTGTGCTACAAGGTCGTTTTCAATATATGTTAATTTGCATAATACAATGACCTCAGATGATTCAAACTCAGACAAAATCAACAGGTGAGGAGAGGGCCAGCAGCAAAGTGTCTGCTTGTTAGATGCACACCATCTGTAATTTTATATCCATCTCCAGGGTACATTAGCAGGTACCAGCATAACTCTCCTGAATCTCTGACTGCACTGTCTGCGCTTCAGTTGCATCGTGGGTAATGTAGTCAGCAGTTTTTAAGAAAAATGAAAATTTATTTTTTTATTTTTTTATTTTTTTAACTGTTTATCCTGAGTCCAACAATGTTATGAGACTGCGATGCTAAATTGGTAGAATGTTCCTTTAATAAAGGCAAAGGAAGACTGAATAACTGAATTAATATAGACTCAGATTTGAAACTCAAAGACTCCAACTTGGGTTGGGTAAATGTGTATAGATAATCTGCTCAGAACAAATCCTAATCCTTCAACCATAATTTTTCATCAGTTGTCAGATTTGTTGGATGGTGATAGATGAACCTTGACTACCTCCATGGCACCTTGGAAGTCTTAAAAGTGCATGTTAATGTGTCAAGGGAGCTTCTTAGATTTTTAATGATAATAATAATTAGAGGCTGTAACAGAAAAATAGTTTTTCTCTGGAACAAGGCGGGCTGTGGTAACAGTGAGGACAGTTCTATCTGAGCAACACAACTACATCTATTACATAAATCTGTTTTGTTGATAGCTTTTACAATTATTTATCATGCAGTTCACTATTGATTTCCACTGGACCCTAACAATTACACAGCTTTTATTTAAACAATGAAAATATATTATTTTGTTGGCCGCTAAAGTAATATATGTATGAGGAGTAGCTAAGGTGTGGTAAGTAACAATTTAATTTCCAGTATCTCATTAGCCACACCCACTTCTGATGTAACCTGAATACTGACAGATGTACAGGATAATGATGCATATTCAGCGTATTAATGTAATATGAAAAAAAAATAGACAGAAATGACAATTTACACCTTCTGTATGTTCCTATATTTTCTACACATGAAATGCTTAACAAAAAGAGCAGGTGCAAAATAGCACATCCCTTTCTAGAAAGTTTCTAGAACAAAGTCTGATGGTAAAAAATTAAGGTGAGAGACAGAATTTAATATCTGACATTCATATTTCAATGTGGTTTGTATTTCACTGATGATAATCAGTGATGATTTTACTGCAGTCTTGTCATTTATTTGTACTACGCTAATCAAACATGCATAACATTTTAATTAATGTGATGTGCTCTGTTCTATTACTTCTTTTACTTAATCTGAATTTGGTGTTTTCCATTTGGCTTTATTTTCCTTTGTTATGTTCTTTTCATTCATTTAGAGACAAGCATTTTGTAAACTCTGGTGTTCCATAAATCACTACTTTTTACTTTTCTGAGGTTTGATTATGTTAATTGAGACATTAACAGTAATGGATTATTGCATTGTCAAAGCTGTGGGTAATATAAATGGCCACAGCCATTGTTTTTACCTACATCTACTGTCTGTTGCACACTGTGGGAGTGGAAATAAAGACTGTGCTCATATAAAACTTGAAAGTCAATGAAATATCTGAAAATGGACTATATATACACCTCCATAATTCTCTCCACAAATATTTATTCTTAACTATCCGCATCATGGTTCAAAGAGATGCATATATGTAATTTATCAACTTAATTCATCATTTCTTCAACTGCTATATCCTATTCAGAATAGTATCCTATTGCTTACAAATTGCATTTAGGTACTAATTATATATCTATTATATACTAATAGTAGTTATGAACCCAGAGCATTACCACCAATTCTGCAGTTTCTCTCTGCTCTGTGGAGCATTTTAGAGTCTTTCAGGTCATTGTTTTAGTTCTCCAGCCTGCAACTTAACTGTACTGGCTGAGTCTCACTGCCTTCATCACCTTTATTTTTGGATGTAGTAATGAATGGTTTGTGTTCGCTGGATGTGTTGGAGGATATTTTTAATAGTAAATTTGATGGATAAAATGTGGAGGTGCTGACACTGGGAGAATTGGCGGGAAAGTAAGTATTCATGTTTCTAATGCTTTTAGAAACTTCATAAGCCCTCTGTTGCGTGATTTTACTTGAAAAGAAAAAAATGATGTGCGGTATCAGCATGTCTTTGCCTCATTTTTGTTTTATCTGTATTATATAGCACAATGTATATAGTCAGACAGTCTCACAGTGCAAACATGGAAATGCTTGTATTCAGAACACATTTTATTTCATATTACTGATGTCTTCCTTTGCGATTTCTTGTGGTATTATTATGATTATGATTATCATTATTATTATTATTATTATTGTTATTATGCTGCAGAGTCATTACATTTTCTGTGGAGAATGCTGAAAAGACAGATGTTTTCCTGAGTCTGACAATCAGAAAGACAAAAAAACTGATCTTCAAGCATCTTCAAGTGCAGGTGTCTTGTTATATCCCGGTGTGCATAATCCCAGATCATCTTTGCTTCACAGAGTGGCATGACCTGCAGAAGGTCAGGACTGACCAGAATTTCAGCCATGCCAGGCAGATGATGTAAATAACACCACAAGAAACAAAGTCCACAAAACCATGAGTGCATTTGAGAAACTATTCCTGCCATTATTCTAGTAGAGACAGATAGGAAAGGGTGCGGGTGGGCATGTAGCAAACGGCCTGGGCTGGATTCAAAGCCAGGTTGCTGCACCAAGGTCTCAGCCTTGCTATGTGGTACACACTTAACCAGGTGAACTACCGGGGTGCCCAAGCAGCACAAACCTTTCATTTCCACTCACTGCTTAGTTGAACAGTTTTCCCCCTCTCAGTCAACTGCTTGGGTGTGACTTGACCTTGAGCCAGTGAAGCCTAAACAACAGGTGTCCCATCTTTCTGGCTGTCTCTCCTTGTCCTGCACACTGGAGCCAAACTGCATGATCAACCTTGCTTGTGTGTGTGAGTGTAGCATTCACAGATGCTGTAGGCTTCATTTTTCCAGCTAATTGTAGAGTGACTGCGGTTAGACTTTCATTGTTTTCTCTATAAGTCACTCATTTAGCCCTAAGCACGCATGGCAACACAGATTTCCATCGTTCACAACAAAAGTACAGATCGTCTCACAGACAGAAATATAGAGAGAGTAAACATAGCAGAGTGAGTATAGTCACATTCACTGGGTGATTTTGGATTTCCTGGAGTGAAGATAATCATTGTTCATTCCTCCCATCCCCTCTCCTCCCCTCTTCCACACAGAGAGTTAGAGGATGGGAAATTGGTAGGCAACAGGTAGACACTCTAATTATTTGCCTCACTGTCAAAGACATTAACCATGGCTGAGAAAACAATGCAGCTCCTGTATTGGAGCAGAATAGGAAGCAGCGATTTAGTCACACACTCATTCGCAGCAACAAAAAGCCACGCTCAGCATCATGTCATGCTGCTCGGCAACTTCACAGAATTGATTAGAGAGAAATAAGTCAGCAGTGAGACAGAGAGATGACTGCTGCAATGAGCATTACCTATCTTGTCGCTTTTTAAAGCCTTATTCAATATTGCAGGTCATGTAGCTAGAATATTTTTTTTGGCCACTACCTATTGCATCCCTTACAGAAAAACCAGATGCAGTGTTTTTTTTCTGTAAGGTATAAAGTGGAAAAACATAAGCTTTCCTTGATATTTTTGATGTTAAAGCAGCACTAATCAATTTGGAATTAAATATTTATCAAATTATTATGTGCAACATAAAAGGGGTTGTTCATTGTTATGAAATGACAGAAAGCATTTGAGTGTAGAGCTTTCCTGTTTTGGTTCACTCTCTCTGCTCTTGTCACTTTTGTTTCAAGCAATTTTCAGCAAAAAGCTCTAAAACCCTGCTGCACCCAAACTGCTGAGAGAAAGGCAATGAGCTGCTGGAGCTTTTAGCAGCTAAAGAGAGAAGATGTTTTTTCCTATAACCAGAGTTTATAAGAGACCGAATACTGAACTTCATGACCAGATACACAACTCAAAGGGAAAAGTAATGTTGCTCCATGTCTGCTTGATGCCTACATGAACAACCGTTTGCTAACATGTTGTACTATGGTACTAAATGTACTAATTCTGTGTTTTTTCTATTATCCATGTTCCATCAACAAAGTTAATCACATTGTTGTTTTTGTAACCATGACAACTAAATCGTCTAATGTTGGAAGTACTTATTTTAACACAAATCACCATCTTTTCGTAAACCTAACCAACTAGTTTTTGTGCCTAAACTTAACCAAGCCATGATCGTTATTATAGTAACCATGGTGACAAAGGCAAGTATGCCGCTCTCAGTATAGTGGGCCCTTTTTTTTTAAATTTCTTTTTTTATTGTAACCATGACAACCAAGGTCCGCACGCATTTCAGGAAACGTTCCTATGGGTCGTATAAGAGGGCTGAAAAAATGAAAAAACAGACCTGTATGGTTGTTCAAGTTGGAGGACTGGTTGTTATTTACCATTTACAGAGCCAGGGCTGTGTAGGAACACCAGATCTTTTTTTTCAGCATGCACAGAATGGACAGATAGTGGAATTTGTCATAAAGTGTGTTGGATTACAATCACTTACTTTACCTTTAAATACTGAAAAATTTTGGCTCCTTACTTGAGTCACTGACGGCTGAAGCTGTTCAACACCTCCACCCCAATGGACTCTACTGACTGTCAACTGCAACTTGACTTCTAGTCACCAGGGAAGAAGAGCATTATTTTTTTATTTTTCCACCTTCTGCTGTTGTCTGGCCTGTCTACACACAGACTCACGCTCCAGCAGTGTAGCATGTGCATCATTGCCATCTGTGGCATCATTTCACACTTCAAGAAACTTTAAACTAAAATTGATATGTCTTCATTTCGATCTGATGTAACTTGGAATGTTAGAATAAATTCATTTAATAGGTAATACAGAGGGCAACTAAGACATAGACAGAAGAGTGCAATAGGTTCCATGCAGGATAATATTGTGCTGTGGACATGAAGCATTCAGTCTTGATAAAGGGTCAAAAAGTCTGGTGGAGGAGGGGTACTTTTCCGTCAGTTTACCCACATCACCTTGTATAATTTGTAGGAAATTAAGTCCTTTAAACTTTCAAACACCCAGTTACTGCCTGCAGCGTTGTTCTGTCTTGAAAAATTTAATAAATAAGAAGAAAAGGGCATTTTAGAAATCATCTCTTCTTGGGTCTTTCTTGGATTTGAGAGAATTGTTAAGAAGCTTGGAGGAAGAGATTTATTCTGTTAGCATTATCAGTATGATCGCCTTATTTCCACAGGCATTAATGCTACTTTCTTATTTCTTTTTTTATACAATTGAATACCCGCAAATTCCCACCTGTCTTCACCAGTACTTGGCTCTGTATTGTTCTGCAGTCACACAATGTTAAAGTCATCAGTGGACCCATGGGAGAGGGACATGTCCAGGAGAGCAACACGGGAAACTTATTACAACTACACAAGTATTAAACAGTGACTAAATATTTCAAACATAGCAGGGTTAGGGTACTCCTAAAAAAGAAAAACTCCTGCTTCCTATCTAGGTTTCCCATAATGCATCAGTGACCACAAGGAGAGCGGGGGTTGCAATAAAACTGTTGGCTGCCTACCCACATCTCTCTATTGATTTGAAAAACAGCAACAGAAGTATGGGAGAGATTGAGGGATATGTATAAGCTGTTGTAATAAGACATAACTCTGAAATCAACAATATGTTAAATGCTCCTGGCAACCGTTACAGCATCCTCCATTTTAACTGAAAGTGATGTTGGTGGAACAGGGACATCACTTGCTACTGATTGCTTGGAGAAAAATAAAACAAAAAACCCTCCTCTCAGTAACAAATCAGCTAATGTGAAGACACATCAGATAAAATGAATGAAGTGAAACAAAATGGAAATTCAGTATGATCATCAGACTATTCCCCAGTGGATGAATGCTAATGACTTTTGTGATGCCCTGACTTTTACTCTTAGCACCTCCACATCTGCAGCTCAAAGATCTAGTAACATATCTCAATTTACAGTAGATGGATAGTCACTTTGTTTAGCCATCTAAGCCAATAGATTCAGATGGGTCACCATGAGGTTGACTTGTCCATCAGGCTCAGCTGTACTTCATGTTTAGACAAATGCTAGCGTGCTAACATGGCAAAATGAGATAATGCATATGATAAGTCACTAGCACAGCTGCATGCTGCACTGTAGCAGGCTCTAATTTATAATGTCTGATGTCTACAGGCTTTTATCAGACATGACACACTCTACTCTAGACTTACGCAGTGTATTTCTCAGGTACACTAAGTGAAAGCGGGATGATCCCTGAAGTGCATATTCAATAAGGAGAGAGGCACACCTTGCAAATAATATTTAAACATGCTATATGTCAACAGAATTTTATTATGGATTCATGTGCTTCAACTAAGTTCACACAATTTGCGTATGTCAGTTTTGCTGAGAAAATTCTTTTCAAACAGGTGAAACCACAGATGAGATTTACATGAGAAAGGTAGCAGTAATCCTGTACGCACTCTGCATGCATTTTTTTAAATGATTAGGTTTGTTTATTTAGATTAATGCTGACTTTTGCAAACATTTTTGGAAATTTCAAAATGCAGATACACAATCTTTCATGTGCTTATAACCCAAAAGTATCAAGGGTAAAAAAAAAATGCAGTGTACCGCTGAAAGCAGATGACATGCAGCAAAGGACCTCCGGTCGGACTCAAACCCGGATCACTGTGGTTAAATATAAGCCTTTTAGATCTGCACTGTACCAGATGGGCCACTGGTGCAACACTGCATGGTTACTTATGTATGTATAAAAGGCAACCATCCATGTATTTTCTCACAGCACACGGAGCTTGAGTCTACTGCTCACTAATAAACTTCTCCAGTACAGTTGTGGGCTATGACTAGTTTGTTTTTACTTGACATTATATTGTGCACAGCACGTATTGACTATATTGAATCAATATGGGACAATACTGATTCCATACAGGACACAGTTTTTTTATCTTCAAATATGAGATGTTCCTGTATTATCCTGGACAAGTGGCAACCATTTTGGGAAACCTAAAGGTAGCCTACAGGCGGTTGTTATGCGCATTATGAAATATAATCCTGCCGCACCACATTTAAATATTTTAAAAAAGCTGAAAATAAAGATATACTTACTAATGACCACAATATCTGATTGCGAATTTTGGACCAGACAATCAATGAACTGAAACACTACTGCTGCCACTGCACGCTTCATTTTTCTTTTGAGATGTTCACACAATCCATTCGTTCCATTCGCCTTGGTATTCAAGAGACAGATCAGCTACACTCCTACCATGTCTATTTCTGCCTGCTGCACTCTGAGCTCCTGAACCTCAGAGTAGTTGTGTGAAGAATGAAAAACAAAAGAAAGAGCTTGAGAGAGAAGTTCAAATTCTGGCTATTGTCAGATGAAGTTCTCCTGATGGTGGAAAGGTGTGGGAGCAGCGGTTTCCTTACTCTAAATCTACCACTACCGCCAGGTTGCTGAGGGGGCCAAGCTCAGTCCTTCAGCCACAAGCATCAAGTTCCTCACTCCAGCGTAAATTGTTGCTCTTATTTAGGTTCAGTGGCACAAGGAGAGAGAAGAAGGCTTTAGAGAGGCAGAGAAAAGTGACCATTATCCAGTCCTATTTACTTTTGAGTTCAGGGTACAACCACATTCACACAATCAAGTATCAGCCTCTTTCCATCTGAGGCTCAAACAAAGGAACCGCTGCGGTTCTTCATCAGAATGAGTGCAGATTCCAATTCCCCAAGGGAAAACAACACAATGAAGAGTCAGGAGGGTTAATGATATTTGTGAATAACTCTCCATGTGGGCCATTTGGGTGTGAGTTTTCAGAGGGAGAGAGGGACTGAGAAAGGGACAAGAAGAAGAGAGAGGTGACAGTGATCCATTTTTAATATTATCAGGCACTGCTGCTTTAGCTATTAAAAACGAATTAAGCAAAAGCACAATTAGAGCACATTGTCATGCAAATGCTATGAGATGTATTGTTCTCTGTCAGAACACATGTTAAATCTAATTAAAGTGAACTCTAGGTTGGCTGCTTTTGTTTTTGAAGTGAGAGAGTAGGAACACAGGGGATACACAAGCGATATACATGTCTAGATGGACAAACAAAACTTAATCCTTTTGTAACTGTTTTCTTTACGCTTTCAATAAATATGATTATTTGTTTTAAAATGAGACAAACCATCTTGAAAAAGGCAGATTATAAAGATTGGAGTCCAGAAATCTGTTTGTGTTTTGTCTCTGAGGTGGTAAATACACAGCTGTCAGGTAAAACAATGTCTCTAAATATCCAAATTGTGAATTGTGAATTATTTGGAGTAAAATTTTGAGGTACTTGTTTTCTGCTCGAGTAGATATTATACTTTATATTCCGCTACTGTACATTACAGGGGAAAATATTCTACTTCTTAGTCCCCTACATTTATTTGACAACTATACTGTTCATTTCAAGATTTAACAAAAGCACATGATACTTTTAGATGTCTGCCTCCTTACAGAAAAGTTGAATCTAGTTGGTTCCCTCGTCATGTTTCAGATGTTGAAGACTTGTTAGCAGCTCCACCAAATAGACGTTAATCCTGTAAACTTCTGAAATGGTTTCATTTAAATAGAGATCACAGAAAAGTCCAAAAAATGTAATGCAGATTTGTATAGTGGAAAGTTTTTTATGCATTTGCTTTTTTTATTTTATTTTTTTTATTTTTTCCGCCCAATAACCATCTCACAACCCCTCGCATTTCTCTTGTGACCTTTTGGAGGTGCACAACCTCTTAATAAACTAAACTAGTTAACTGTATGTACAGTAGTTACAACTGTCTCCACCTCGAGCAGCAGCAGCAATGCTAAACCCTGCTGAATCTCCACAGTGCAGTGTCAGTGGTGGAACAGTCTGGTTGCACCCACTATCGTTCTATGACAGCATAAAAAATGCTCTGGTTTGTGTGCAATTCTTTAAACCAATCAATGTTTTTGGGTGGCGCCGAGCCCTGGATGATGATGATGCAAAATAGTGTCGGAGAGGAACTTGTTTTGTGGGAACATTTGCATGTGTGGAAGAGAGCTGAAAGTGTCATTCAAAATGTCAGATTCACCTCAAAAAACAGCAAAGACGTGTGTCAACTGTGTGATTGCACAATCCAAAACTTCCCATTTTCTGCATGTAGGTTACAGCTTGGAGATTGTTGTTGTTTCCTATAGTGAAGGGGATTTTGAAAAGGGTATCAGAGAGGGGAAGCAGAAAGGGAGAATGACTCCTGAAGTAGGCATGAAAATATATTTACTTTTGATGCTTTTAACTGATTATACTTATGTACTTTTAAATGAGTAGGATGTTGAATATATTTATACTTAACTTGTGTAAAGGATCTAAATACCTCTATCATTTTTCCCAGCAGACAGATTCAGACTAATTAAGAATAGGAATATGAAACAAACAAAGTACCTAATGTGCTAAGAGCACTCCTCCACAATGCAGGCACACTACAGGGTACTGGGTTAGGTGCACAGAGCACAGAAAATGCTTCATTCCTGCTACTAAAAATGTAATGACCACCTACAGTAGATTGGTAACGTGGATTAATGGGAATAAAAGTCTAAACCTGATGAGTCCACAATGGCCTTTACACCCCACAACTCTATAGTTTTGGAGGAGAAAAAGTCAATTCTTCTGGGAGACTTTCAGCTCATTGTTTTAATTTTATCACGTGTACCCTTACTGTTAGAGTACTGAAATGACAGAAAAAGCAACTAGATGGTGAAAAGGTGGAGCAGGAGTTGGTGTAGAGCAAAACAGAGCAGAGAGAAGAGCGAATATTGGATTTATAGGGGAACTAAACGTCAAGTCTGGCTCCAGGTGTTGGGGTGTGGATATGTGAAAAATGTAATACAGTGCATTTTGTCTTCAGAGGGAGATGTGTGCAGTCTGATGAATGTCCATAATGTCACTGAAGTCAGTGTCAGTTAGATCTGAAGATTTGCATTTGAAAATAAAAGAAAAGAAAGAAGTGAGCTCATTGATCATCTGTAGCCTGATCCTCATCTCTGCTTGAGGCTAAGGACTCCAGGTTACATGAGCAGCTACTGGCTTAACACACCTGTATCTCTGTCACCAGTCCAGTTGAATTATGGGTAATGTAGGCACCAGGTTTCGACAAGGAAGAGGAATGTCTGGAATAAAAAAAGACATCAGTAGTTCTGCTGCCTCAGCCTTGCAGTGCTCTTGTTACATTTGTTGGATGGACAGAAAAACAACTCCAAATCAATGCTAATGTTGCTCTGAGTCTGCTTCATTAGGCAAGTGATTGCTAGAAAGTTTGCCGTAACAAATTTAAACAGTGATAACACAGTATGTCACTGTTGTGATTGCAGGTTGTTTCACTGCTTCCACAAGAAATAAAATATATTATATATTGGTTTCTAGAGGAATGCTCCTTTAACTCCACATTGTTTATGAAACTTATTGCTGCCTTTTTGAGAAGCTGTGAATATGAGTGCTGTTATATTATATCTCCAGCAGTCAGATGTCAGAGAGGTGACACATGCTGGACAGTGCATAATGAAGCATAAAGAGGTCAAATAAACCCTGAAGCCATTGTCCACAGCAATAGAGACAGGCTGGTCATCCAGCACTGCCATCCCAAACCAACTCAACAGACCTGGTCAAGAGGACAGAGACCATCTCACTGTTTAATAGATGGTAAATGAAGGGCAAGTGGTGCTGACATTTCTTTTCCTTTTTTGTCCTCCATCAGGAAATATCTACTACATCAGTTTATAGAGCATGTTTTGATAGTCAGTGTTGACTGAGTTATAGCGAAGAGCAGCTGTTAGGAGCAGAAATGACTGTGATAGACACTGATTAAAGGTAATTAGAGTGAATTGGGAAAAATGTCACCTTTCATCCCAGAAATTTGCCACTTAATGGAAGCTTAAAAGCACATTTTCCCTTTTACAGATGTGGCAGATGCAGCAGTGCAGCTAAGATTACCTCGGCTGTGTGTACACTTAGCATAAGAGCAATAACAGGAAATAATATAGTCATATGGCCCTCGTAAATGTATACTTTGTGTACTCACAACAATTCTAAAAGCATATTTCAGACTAATCAAATTTCTCCTGGAGAGCCACGTGAGAATCACATCAAATGGACCAAAGTCAGTCCACAATACAGTTTCTGTTTATGAGTAAACGGAGTGATTGCCAAATCAACTCAATCCTTAACTCCATCCCCCCCTCCTCCTCCCCCTCCTCTCGTCCCTGCATGGAGGCTTTGCATGCTAGCAGCATAAACATCAAAGTGAAGACAGCCCATGTGATTAGTGCTGGGGCATGGAGTGGTTGTCAGACACTGCTCTTTTTAGCATCCTCCATGTGGAGCACATCTTAGTACTCACAGACAGCGTGCCCCTGGTAACCGATGCAGTGTTTGCTTTAGTTAATTGGATTCTGAAGTAACCATTGTTTATGCAAGAGCCCATAATAAATTCCCTGTGCAACACGTGATGTCAGTGTTTGTGGAAGTCGTAAAAATGCAACATCGCAGCAAGTGACATCACATGCATTTATATGTGATGACTTACTTGACTGCACATGTATCAAGACAGAATTTAGATTAAAGTTTTTACAAACTGTATGTGAAACTATTGCTTCATGTCATTTATGCACTTTTTAGTCTTAACCACTTTATTAGGTTCATTTTTCTAAAACAGGGTAGAACCCCTTGTTGTTCCCAGAATTCAGATTAGATTTGCCATTTGTACAGTTACAGAGTTGAACAGATACACAGGTAATTCTTCTGCATGTCTTTCAGAGTCAACTACTATACTGTATATAGCCTACATAGAGTTTAATAATCAATAAATGTTAAGAGTATTGCACTAGAGATAATAAAACTATAGCACATAGAGGAGAGTGAGAAGAGATGAGCTTGTTAACTTAGTTAAATACAAACAGGCTGTAAGGTGTATGGTCTTAATGTCCCTTGCAATCACCCTGACAGTGGCTGGAAAAAAAATACATAACTGAATTGTTCATGGTAAATTCATGCAGGTGCTGGAAAC
Organism: Trachinotus anak; assembly: GCF_046630095.1. NCBI lineage: Eukaryota > Metazoa > Chordata > Actinopteri > Carangiformes > Carangidae > Trachinotus > Trachinotus anak. The sequence continues at coordinate 17,549,241 of NW_027273860.1, read as the reverse complement.
ACTCCTTACCACGCAGTTGAATGTGCAGATTTGTGCACATTCATGCTGCAAATCTCCTGCTCCACTACAGCCCAAAGGTGTTCTGTTGGATTGAGATGTGGTGAATGTGGAAGTCATTGCAGTAACAGAACTCACTGTCATGTTGGCAGAACCAGCTTGAGCTGATGTGAGATGACACATTATCCTGCTGGAAGTAGTCCCTAGAAGATGGGTAGACTGTGGCCATGAAGGGATGTATTCAGAGATGCTCTCCTGCATAGCACTGTTGTAACACCGGGTTATTTAAGTAACTGTCGCACGTCTGTCAGCTTGAACCAGTCTAGCCAGTCTCCTCTGACCTCTCCTCTTAACACAGTATTTTTAGAGCCAGGAGGTTTTTTTTTTTTTTTTTTTCACACCATTTTCATTCAAGGGAATGTGGTCTCAGGCTTTTGGATCCACTGAATATAAGTTTATGGTCCCGATCCACCCTGCCCTCCTCCCTACATTTAAAATATTCTTATAAATCAGAAATATCTTATGACGAGAACACATGTATTTAACACATTTGTTATACTTCAAGGACACACACACTGTGGTTCGGTAACACTAAATGTGCACATAGGTAAACATAACTTAATAAGTTTGTTTCACCACAGGGTATCTTTATGACCAAACCTGTGAAAATGCAAGACATCACAGGAAAATAAACAGGATTCACTCTATTCAAATGCCTAATTACCACAGGCTTGTTTTCCTCTGGCCCAGTATGCACTCAGTTCCATGGCCCAAATCTGGCCCATATGCAGCATGATTGTCAAATGCTAAGTCCACATTTGGACTTATTCTGGCACACATACAGAAAATCCTCTGGTTGTCAGTCAATAGTAACAGCCAGGCTCTTCCCAAACGTGGGAGTGTATGGGCCAGACACAGGCCGAGGAACGAGGCATATGATATCTGACAAGGATCTGATGTAGCTGTTTAAATTATGCCAGTTGTCTGCATGTGTGTGTGGATTAATAGGTCACTAAAGCATGTCTTGGACACTGTAGACCACCAACTGACAGTCAACACTGCTTTTGTTTGATGAAGACAAACAATATGTTTTGTCATTTAGCCAGAAAGATTTGTTGTAAAGTGCAATTTGCTGGATCGTGACCAAAATTTTTTTTTAAAGGGAACCACTTTCACATATGACTTCTTTCTTAGACAGCAATAACTTGATCATATAATTAATTATATTAGATAAGAAACATAATTTATTGGAAAATCATCAAGATCTTCTGGAGTAACTGTCAAAGTCTAGGTTTTGTTTTAAAGAAGCTTTGGCCGTAATTTCAAGAGTGCAGCGTTATTTAAGATTAAATCCAGAATCCAGCCAAACTAACTGGACTCCGACAGGTTAGCTGGATGAGAATTAACATAATCATAGCTGGTTAATACCAGATTAAACCATCTGTTTGTTTGGCTAGACACCTCACTGTGGTGAAGTGGGTGGCATCATATGAAAAGTCACAAGTAACACTTTAACTTCTTTTTAGCATTAATAAGCAACATATAAATATTTAATAAAAGCTTTGAACACATAATGTTGTTGTATGCAGATACTTATGTTTTTAATGTACTTGTTAATAACTCTGTCTGTGGGAACCCATAAGTAGATACTGGTGTATGAACAGATAATGAATCACGATAAAGTAAAATAAAGTTATGTAAAAAATATCTTCACATAACATATAATTGTTGGTTGATATTGTGTATTAATCAATACTTAAAAAATTCCTTGACTGTTAAAGTGTGTTATAAACAATGTATTAAATGTTTGTATAGGGCTTACAAAAGCTAAATAGGGTGAGTTAAGTGTAACCAGTTAACTTTGAGCAAATGATTTTAAGAGCAGGAAAAGAGAGAGAAGAAACACTCCATAAACCTCCACAATATCACTATAAACTGTTGTATAGAACAGCAACAGCAACAAATATAACAGTGATTCAATGCTTGTTGCCTGTGTTCCGTCTGCAGGATGACCTTTAAAGCCAAGATACTGACACCATGTTCACCTGAATGCTGAACTTAAAGCCTTTGATGCCAAAATAAACACAAGCTTTTGTCGGTGAACACTCTCTGTTTCATAATACAACTGACAATAATAAAAAAAAGCATTGATTCTGGGCCAATGTGCCCATGTAGCTCAAGTTGTACTTATCAAGGGTGGAAGCATTGAATTCTCGAAGGGCACAAATCTATCCTGCTTAATAATAAAACACAAAAGCATAGCAAAGTGCCATTAGTGTATTTTAGAAAATAAGGGGAGGCAGGGGCTAAATTTTAATTTAGAATTTCATCTTTCCATCTGCTCAGCAGGAGAGCAACTGTGATCAAACACATTCCTCAGCCCACATCTTTCACCAGATTTCAAGTCCTGTCTTTTTTTTCCTTGCAAATATCTGCTGGTGACACATGCACTGCACTAAGTTGGAATATGAGAGCAGATAAATTGAGTAAATTGCAAATTGTAGTTATCCTACCAAAACATGTAGCTCACAAATCACAGTGACATGTTATGTTGTTCATTAATTGCAACTGACCTGATTCAACGGTTGTGCTGCCTTCAGGTGCCTGTCAAAATTACATGATGAGGACAGTGTCAGGCAACATCAACCTCATCTGTTATCTTCAAGTTCCTGAAACCAAAGGTGCTTAAAGGTGCTGTATGTGAGTTTTTGCTGTTGCTACATAGTCAGTGTTAGCATAGCAGTGCCCCTCAGTTCAGCATGAGAGGATGGCAACATCGCCACCACCTGCTCCCAGCAAGAAACCATGTTTTGCAGCAGAGAAAAAAAACGTACATGTAGCAACTGGAAACTGTCAACACAGTACGTCAAAGTGATTTATTCATCATAGTATTTCATTTCAGATGCATATTCCCCTCATGTATATTATTCAGATTCATAATCCTGATTATACTGTATATACATATAGACCATAAGGTCGGGGGTGGTATGTATTTATTTATTTTAATTCTATTTCACCATTGTATGCAGGCTAACTGATTATATAATGTGACAAACAGGCTGAGTACAGTATATAGACAAGGTCTTGCAGCACAGTAACAGACAGGATGATGTAAGATATCGGTGAGCACACTGCGTAGGAGTGGGAACACTGAGGAGGATGTCAGACAGAAGGACTCTGGTAATTGGATCTTTATTGTGAGATGTTCAGTATTTTTGTGGGTTCAGAATAAACATTCTCTCTTCAAATGTTTAATATCACTCAACTTGTTTGAGTTTGCTGTAGATGGGTGTTCAATGGGGTTAAAACCACACAATTCATTTGCAATTATGATCTTTCTCCATAACTGTCTTCAGCATATATTATAATCTCTAAAAGTTATGTTTCATATATTTCATATGTTTCATATTCATATTTTCAAATGGGCCTTAATATTATTTGTGCTTGTACGAGGTTAGCATGTAGCCTTTTCACAGCACACATTTTGACAAGTCATGGCAGGGTAAGCACAGGTGTAACTAATAACATTAATGACGACTGCGTTCCTTTTCAGTGCTACGGCTCCAGGGTCCCAGCGTTGTACGTGTAAGCTCACTGACATCACTTACAAGGACACTCAAATGGAACTGAGCCGTGATTAATGTTATTAGTTACACCTGCTATAATAAGTTAAAATGTCTATTGTAAGTCTATTTGAACTCATCAACTTAAACAGGTTATTATAGGAGCAATCAAGTGTTTAAATTTAAGGCACATTTAAATAGCAGTGATTCTAAGCTTCTCTGCCAACCATCACATGCACAGAGATGAAATGTTTAAACATTGTCCTGCTGAAATGGCACCATCCTAAAAAAAAAAAATAATAATTAAAAAAAAGACTGCTTGATAAATAACCTTTAGAATAGTAAGCATGATGTGATGAAGGTCAGTTGCAATGCATTTAGAAAAAGAGAAGCATATACAATAGCTGTATATATATATATATATATATATATATATATATATATATATATATATAGAGCATGTTTTGGTCCAGAGTTCATCAACAATGTCCTACGACCAAATCACAATAAATAAATAAAACAATAATGATTTGTATTGCTGACAGGTGGAAAGGGTGGGGGAAGAGGAGTTCATTCTGCTGGACAGAGAGCAGCACAGCAACTGAGAGCAGCTAAGAATAGCAGTGGGAATGAAGGGGAGGGAAGGGCAGAGGAAGAGTTGGGGAATGGTGCCCAATAGTCTTATACTTTTGATTTAGCTTCTTGATTCCAACTGCATTTAAAAAATGTGATATATATTCACGACTTCTTATACTGTATTTATGAGATTGAGATCACTCCCTTTGATTCCATGCCATTACCTATCTGTTAGGTCAGACCTGAGTTAGATAAACTAATATATTCTGATGACTCTGATGGAGCCTGGCATGTATAGTGGGTAAGTTCTGCACAGCCATTACTAATTCATTCCCTCAAACTAATAATTCATAACTATCCCACCACCCTCTACTATATACAGATTTATATAACATAAAAAATAACATAACATAAAAATGTTATATTGGAGGAATGGATATTGTTCCTTATATTAATTACACATTAACCCACCCAGCCAAACAGCAGTTTGACAGCAGATGATGAGGGTGACAACTTCTACATACCTTACTTTCAATATGATTTATTAGAACCTTCATGTTGGTAGAATTTATTGTAAGCCTGTTGTATTAGTTTTTAGTTTTAACCAGGTGTCCCTAATAAACTGGCGACTGAGTGTGTCACAAATATGAATGCCATTGTTTTTTCCCCAGTCAGGGTAACCTCTGCTCCAGAGAGTGGCAGTAACACTTGCCCTGTCTCACGTGACAGAGTGACAGCTAAATTCAGTGCAACATCATTATGACTTCAACCGTCGTTATCACAGAGGACGGACCCTGTAGAGAAGAAGCTATTTCCACAGAGTACTGACTGACATAGCGGGAGGAGTAAAGATTATGTATGCTTCATGGAGAGATGGATACATTTACGCTTTCATAACATCTAGCTAGAATGCATCACAAACCATGAGGCCATGTATCAGAATATCATATGAGATGATCAATTTTTAAGAGGGGAGGATTCTGCAGTCATGATCTTTACAGGATGTCAGAGAACTGTCATGTTAGCAACAGCACTGGAACAGGGTGACATGGGAATGGTTCAGCAGGTTGAAGACCTGCTTTTGCACAAATACTTTCTGAATGACTTCTTGAACATTACTATTTTGGGGTATTCTGTATAATGAAGCTGGAGAGAAAAAAAAGTAATTTGCTCAATTCTCATAATTGGCCAAGATAATACTTTATCAGGAGGCGTTCCAAGTGGCATGGAATTGTCTTTTTTTCTCACCATGAACAGTTTGAGTAAATGTTAAATCCTCTACTGCATATTCATCACTGTCTGACAACTTTCGCAGACTGTGGCCTTGCATTGCATTATGGGACAAAAACTACACTTGATCCTTTTTTTTTGTTTTATTTTTGCACCACTCTCAAAACATTGAGTCAAGAAAATTTGGACACCATCAGAATGCATCATGTTTATAGATCTAGTGTCTTTAGTGGCATGCAACACACATTTTGAAGTCCTAATTCTTTTCCCACTGCAAACTTGTGGTTCACCAGAGAGTTGAGTGCCTCCTTGGAAATGATTCAATTTTAAACAGGCTAGAAAGGCCTAAACCCAGCAGACTAACCCCTGAGAGAGAGAGAGAGAGAGAGAGAGAGAGAGAGAGTTGACTCGACAGCACAAATAAAGTAAAAGCAAACTCACATTAAATATCAGAATTATAAATGTGTAATAAATCGAAAAGCAGGAAGAGTAAGTGTGAATTTGAATATAAACTGCTCTAAAATAGCAACTGTCAAACTGTTTGCTACTTCACAAACAAGCAGCTGTATCTGTAATCAATACACCCGTACTTAAATAATCAAGAACTGTTTCATAGCTATGTGTTTAACTGTGCTTCTCCTCCCCATGTTATTGTAACCTTTTCAAGCTGCCTGTCACAGAACAGACCACTCTCTGTTCCACTGAGGTTCATGGGTTCAACCTGCTGCAGCTACTGAGATAGTAATATACAGTATGTGTACTGAAGGGTTAGTGAAGATCAAAGCATCTTCACGATCTTTTAGGCCTCTACTGCTACATGTAGTCTGACCCAGTTAATAGAAGTGCCCCTTAGTTATAATTAGTCATTCAATGAAACACCATTAGGTATCCATTTAGATAGATTAAACCCTTTGCATAAAACAGTAATGCCATGTTAAAGACCTAAACTATGTAAACTAACCTGCAAATCTCCCTTCTTTCTGTTTAAAAGCTGGTCTGCTCCACCTCTTTATTACCACTATCTACACAGTTTATACATGTGACCTGTAAGCTAGGGTGTTTACTTTGTCTCTTGTCCTTATGCTGGTGCTCAGCCTGCTATATGCTGTCAAACAGACACTGATACGCTCCTCCATCCAGCTGAGAGGTAAGAGTGTCTCTGATATTTTCTGAAAGACCTTTTGTCTACCTTTTCATAACATATAAAACACTTAACAATCTTTAAAAACAAAGATATGATCCAACTTTTCTTTTGGTTTAATTAACAATAAGAAATGATCAGCCAAGTAGTTAAACATGTCCTGTCCCGTGATTTTTCAATATTAAATCGTCCTCTAACCTCAATCCTTCCATAATCTTAAAGATTCCCTCCAATGAAGTTGAAAACATTTTTAACTTTGTTAACATGTCCATATGACATAATACAAGACATATCCTTAGTGAAATAAGCAGTCAACACCATGACTGAGTGTTTCTGCTTTGGAACTGTAGTGAACCAGTGTGTGTTGTCAGCCACTGCGTGTTACAAGCAAACACAACAGTGCACAACAGACTCCTCATCTGAGTCTGGGTCTGGGTCCTGTGTGGCTAAATCTCTCTGATGTTTCCACCGCTAACTATCTGGATACTCACTGCTCTTTCATCGGTCAACCTAGCACGAGCTAGGGGCTTAAGGTGGATGGGGCATGAGGACTGATCCATAAGTTCTCAATGAGGAAGTAAGCATTTAGTGCTTTTTTTTTTAAAGCACTAAAGACAAACTATGGCTGACGCTGATGGAAATGTCATACATTTTCATAAATATTCAGTCATAATTCAAAGTATTGGATAATTTAACTTCTGACCTGCTGGTGGTGCCAGAGGAAGAGTCAGGGATTGCCATATTTAGTAGGATTCATCCTCTGGGCACCACAAATGTTTTTATAAAATTTCATGTCAATCCATCCAATATCCAGCTGGGATATTTCAGTCTGGACCAGAATGGATGGCTGACTGACCACTACCACCCAAAGCCATGCCAGTATTATAGCTTATAAAAAAGAGAAAGTATTGAAGCTGGTGCCTACATTACCTACAGTACAGTGCAACTTGACCATCGACAGTTAGGTTGGAGAGTCAGGTGCACTACACTACGTTTCCTGGAGTTTTTGGCCTAAAGCAGAGGAGGAGGCCTGGTAAGTTCACATCCTACTATCCCCAGACCTCCAGATTTTTTTCATTTTCAAACTTGTAGTCTTCAGCCCCAACAGACACTTGAACAAAGCTCCAAAAATCAGGCCAAATGGGCTGGATGTTGGTGAATCTCAGTATTTTGGCCCTTGGCTCAATGAAATGAAAGAGTGGATTTTGGTCTTAATTCTATTGTAAAATAACAGGTTGGGTACATTTCAACTAATTCAAAGCTGTTTTGTCTTGCAGTGCAGTATACCGGACCAACAAGATCAATGCTTGTTTGTTTTAATGGGGCAAAGACACTTTTGGGATGACTTGTAGGTTCCCTAATTACCCTTTAAGCAGACAAAAACCAAAGGGCCAGGGACCAGAATGAAGTTATTAGCCAGGATCTTGTATATCTTCTAATCTTTACAAAAAATAATCAAGCATGTGCTGCTTACACCATGAATGTAAGGGTAAATGTTTAACATGTCATATCTTTGTGTCATCAGGGAGAAATATATAAAGTAAAAATAGAACATATAATTGGCAGTGTGGAGAAACAAAAACATATTTATGTTTCCTGATTAGTGTTCCTTTCTCATAGCATTGCTGATATTAAAGTCTGACATGAAACCAGATCAAAGAATTGCAGGTATGAACCACTCTGAAGGTCATTTACTGATATTGATAATAAGGATATTTCACAACAATTAACAAGTGTACATAGCACCTCGCTCAGATTGTCTGCAGTGGAGCGAGAGGAGAGGCTGAAGGTTATGGCAAAAAAGCAAAAACAAAAAAGGCAAACTGATTATGAGTTATATAAAAAGAGAAACAGTCTCATTATCCCTCCTTTGTTCTTTGATGAGTTCACAGGGGAGCTTATTAGTCTCATCACACGGGTCAATTACAAATGCAGCCCCCCTTCTTCACTGACGGGAGATTGTTTGATTATTTTTTGCCTTATCTAGCCATCAGGTGACATGTGCCGAATTGTATTTCTGCCATGAAAACCTTCTGATTATATCATGTCAACATTCCTGGAGGTGTGTGTGTGTGTTTTGAAAGGCCACCTACGGACATGTCTGCGGGTAGGAGCACTAGCAGAGAGAAGCAGACTAATTGCCTGTCATTGGAATATGTAACAGAGCTCAGGGTCTGGTGAACAGACAGCTCCCTATTTATTAGAGGGCTTACATGGTGCAGTGGTTGTGGACTGCTTTTTGAAAAGAAAAAAATAAATAAATATATATATATATATATATATATATATATATATATATATATATATATATATATATATATATATATACATACTATATATAGCAGCTATCTGTTGTTCTTCATTTCTTAGATTATATGAGAAACAGAAATGGGTACATTCTTCAGCACTTTCTATAATGAAATTATCTCCTGGTCAACAAAAAGCACCATTAAGATTTGCCAAATCCATAAAGGAGGAAGGTAATGCCAAAAAGCTGAGAACAGAAGGCAAAAAAAGCATCATTTACATTCAATATTTACAGTTTCTAACTTAGACGGACTAGACAATCATTAATCTCCAACATCAGCAACAATGCCAATAATGTACATCCTCTTTTTAGTATCAAGGTTCTATATGCTATTTGCTTAGAAACTGATTCAGACAAGATTTGACTCAGTTGACCATACAATATTACTGGGCAGAGTGGAACACTGGGTTGGGCTCTCAGACAGTGCTAAAGTGATTCAAGCCCTAACTTAAGTATTGGATCTATTTTTTCTCATTTGGTAATTATGCATTTGAGTGGACCAACTGCTGAGTTCTCCAGGGCTCAACCCTTGGTCCTCTTGTGTAGGCCAGATTATACATTATACTATCATAATTATGCAGATGACATCCAAAATGTACCTTCTCTCACCCAGTGACACAAGTTCTCTCTGGAAGGGAATTGAACAAATTATTGAATGTGCTTGAACTTTGAACTGAAGTCTTTGCTGAAGAGAAGGAAGACTGATTGTTACCGCTTTTCTTGACTCTCTTGGCTCTGTTTTAACAAAGAGCCAAACCAAAGCTCACAGTCTAAAGCACATGGCACAAATGTATTTAGGTCATGCGGATATAACTTTTGTTACTTAACGGTGAGAAAAAACGTCCCTGCGCCAGGTAGTTCAAAAAGGTGTACACATTATATAATCATGGGAGTGTTTTAGGTATAAGATGCAAGAAGCCAATCACAGTGTCATCTCCCATTCCCTTTTGTGGTGAGCTAATTACACATTGTGACTGATCAGTGAGTCCAGCCCTGACACACCAATGCAGAAGCCCTGTGCATACTGAGGGGCAAGGAAGGGCTGAGTGAATCAATGTGCTGCACACAGCTCTACAAAGAAGCAACAGGACAAATCACAAGATTAGATGTTTTTATGTTACATTAAAGTAATGTAATTAAAGTAATTTTCGGTTCATTGTGAGACTATGGTGAGACAAATTTTAAGAATGGGAAACACAGTGGAACACTGCTTATGTGCAACGGGCTAATTTGCACTATGTGCGCCTGCCTATGTAGGCGCTTATTACTCTTAATAATTTGCTCTTGAAATAACTGAAATACTGCACAGCTGACTTAAGACTAGGTTTGTGTTGATCAGTTGCTCAATCGCTTTCCACCATCTCTAGAACGCAATGTGTCTGACAACACCTCATTGTAAGACCAACACTGACAACGATGAAATGGACGCAAGTGTATTTGTTATTTAAACAGCATGAGTGCTGGACAAGAAAATGACAATTGTGTCAGTCTGAAACTTGGAAAGACACTTGCAGCGGGTGTAAGATCGGGCCACCTGTCTCAGAAAACCAAAACCCAACCAGAAATCGTGTTGTGCTCTTGGGCTCAGCCTCAATAAATCAGTTACCAAGTCTGCATTCTACCATCTTAAAAACATCACAGAGAGAAGTACAAAGAAACTAGTCAATTATATAAATCAATTCAATTCCAAGTACTACCGCTTGTCCACAAATCTCAGTGCTTAAACTCAAAATACATCTCTGACTGTCTTTTACCACACGGATCCTCTTGGCCTCTCAGGTCATCAGCTAGATTTAGTTACTGTACACTACAGACGATGTTACATTTCCTGCTCAGTTAAAAAACTTGCATGTTCTGGACTGCCTTTGAATGAACCTTAAATACTCATGGACCATTTTGGCATCCTTTCATGTATTCTTTAACGTGCCTCAATTCTTTTAATTAGCTTTTTTTATGTAGTTTTTAATTTGTGTACGTGTCACATGGCAGAATACGTTTTGATTGATATTTGCATGTTATTCATTAAATGTTGTGTTGTTAATTTTGATTATTTGGCTTTAACTGTGTTGCATGTAAACTAAGCACAAAAATTAAGGAAATTTGTGTTTGGTAGATTATTTCTTTGTTGTAACAATGTTTCTTGGCAATAAATCTTATACCATTGGAAAGCCTGTCTATTTCCCCTTTTAAATGGTGCCACATTTGTAAGGAACATGCATTTGTGGGATGAGCAGCAGAGCTGAGTATGTGGGTTGCGCCCATGAAAGATTTTCCAAATATTCTCTGCCAATGCCAAACAGCTTTTTTTTGACTATTGACTCTTGTTTTCTATAGATTTGCAGTCAAGGTTTGCAGGATGATATGCCCGACGGCTCTCTGCCCAGACAATCCAGAACAGACTGCACGCAGCCAATCTCCGGTCTCATAGGGCTGCCAGGAGGCCTGCCATGACTGCCCTTCACCATCAGGCCCGTTTGCGGTGGTGTCGGCAACACGTGCACTGGAACCTGAACATGTGGAGGAACGTTATGTTCAGCGATGAGTCCACATTCTGACTATGGCACTTGGATAGTTGGGTCAAAGTGTGGAGAAGACATGGAGAACGCTTTGGTGATTTCTGCACCGATAGAGTAACATTTTTTGGTGGAGGCAGTGTGATGGTGTGGGGCAGCATCTCCCTCACTGGAAAATGAGGCTAGTCATCAATGTAGGCAATCTCAATGCAGAGAGATATCGAGATGAAATTCTGCAACCAGTGGCAATCCTATATCTCCACAGTCTGGGACCAAACTCTATCCTCCAAGATGACAACGCTCACCCCCACAGAGCGGGGTTTATCAGAGACCAGCACCAGAATATGGGAGTGGAGAGGATGGAATGGCCTGCCAGCAGTCCTGACCTCAACCGCATTGTACACTTGTGGGATCAGCTTGGGCGTGCTGTTCATACCAGCGTGACCAACACAACCACGTTGGCTGACTTGCGACAAATGCTGGTTGAAGAATGGGATGCAATCCTACAGCAGTGTGTGACCAGGCTGGTGACCAGCATGAGGAGGAGGTGCCAGGCTGTTGTGGCTGTGTATGGTTCTTCCACACGCTACTGAGGCTCCTGTTGTAAATTGTAAAAAATTGTTAACTTGCCAATGTCTTGTTTCAATCATACAATAAATAACACCAAACAAGAGTCAACAGCAAAAAAAAGCTGTTTGGCATTGGCAGAGAAGATTTGGAAAATCTTTCATGGGCACAACCCACATACTCAGCTCTGCTGCTCATCCCACAAATGCATGTTCCTTGCAAATGTGGCACCATTTAAAAGGGAAACAGGCTTTCTAACAGTATAAGATTTATTGCCAAGAAGCATTGTTACAAAGAAATAATCTACCAAACACAAATTTCCTTACTTTTTGTGCTTAGTTTATATTTATTGTAAGGCTGTCAAAGTTAACGCGTTAACGTAACATGCCTTTAACGGGAGTAATTTTTTTAACGCGATTAACGCTTGTGACATTTGAACCTCGGGCCACTTCATAGCTCGGGAAATCAGGAAGCAATGCACCGAGGTCGATGCCGTCGTGAGCAGTAATGGATTATTATTAACATTATAGTATAATGTTACAGTTAGTAAATTGGTATGCCCATCTGTAATTTTTTTTTGTTGGGCTTTTGTTTTAGTTTATTTCAGCATCTTGTTTTACAATGCAGTTTGCACATGTTAGTTACTTGAACTGAGTGTATTTCTCATTGTAGCAATAAATAAACATGATTTTTTTTGCATAAAGCAAGCATTTGTCTATTCTCATGTTGAAAAGAGTATTACAATTTGAAAAAAATCAGTTTAAGGTACATTTAGAACAGATTAAAAATATGCGATTAATCATGATTAACTATGATCACTCATGCGATTAATCGTGATTAAATATTTTAATCGATTGACAGCCCTAATTTATTGATTGCTGTGTTTTGATTTTGAGATTGTTTGCTGTTTTGGATCCTGGTTTTGTGTATTTTGTGTTGGAGGTTTGTTTTCTGCCGTACTGTGCACCGGACTTAAGTGCAATAGACTGGACAATTGCTTGATTGAACAATGAGCCAGACAGTAGAACTGGCCAATCAGCAGCTGGGGGCAGATGCCGGGGGATCCAATGGGCGATTACAAAGTGGACCCACAGGTGGTTGTAATAACGTGAGGACGCCATACACGAGCACGGGCCAAGGAGAACAGCAGGGAGTGCTGCTACTGTGACCGTGCGGCTGTTTGTTCCCCAGAAAACTGCGAGACACTGGCTGAGAAAGAGCCAACTGTTGTATCTACGGCCACATTCTTCAGTTACGGACGGGTGAGTATCCGCCGTTCTCTAGCCAGAGGTGCTAGAGCGACAGCAGAGGTTTGGTAGCAGCTGTGTGAACTGTAAAAAGTACTTGGTGGGGTTTTTGTGAGCAACGCACTGCCTAGTGCACTCGCGGACAGGGGCACCGCGGAGGTGCAGCAGGAAGTCGTGACCGGAGGGAGCCACGCACTGCATGAGACGGTTCACGGGTTGGCTGTGGATCCAGCCGTGGGTTAGCAGCTGACGCTGGAGGGAGAAACTGTTTCACATTGGCTGTGCTGTTGAACTGCACAGCATTTCCACAAACACTGGACTGTGCGGTACCCTATACCAACTCCCATTTGTGTGACCTCTGTTTTAAACATTTTTATTTCTTCCAATTTTATTACCTTTATCAGACATTTTATGTTGTAACTGTTTTTAGGATTGAGTCGTGGTGAAAAATAAATTGTTGTCCCCTAATTGTTCAGGTCTCTGTTCCTTGGTCGTCACACACTGCTCTCCCTTCTGAACCTAATTTACGAGATTTATCGATTTATCTGCCGTTTCTGTGCTTAAGGTTTGGTTAAGTTTGGGAAACTGAAACTACTTGGCTAAGGTTAGCTAAATTCTGGATTGTGGTAAGCCAGTCTTTTCTATACCCAACCATCCACTCAAACCTCCGCCCTGAAAGGGATTTACAGTGGCATAACTATGTCACTATTTACACTGCAGTTTGTTACTGTTTGTTTAGTAACAAATGTTACTGAAACAGGAGGGAAGAGTGCAATTGCTGGGGACTGTTTTTAGCATTGTTTTTAGCAAATGTGGATTAATCCACATTTGTTGCTCTGGTGAGTATTTTGTGCAGCAGGACAATCTATGACACTGAGCTCATGGTGATTAAAGAACATGTCACCCAGTGCAACAGTATCACTCATTGATGTTTTTAATAGACAACAATGGCTTTCAATACACACACAAAATACTTGTTAGTAGAGTCAATTAATTGAGTTTGTACATGTGATTTGTTAACAACAGGGTAAATAAAGAATATCACCAGATGTATGACGTTTCCCAGAAAGCCCAACAGACAAGACGCACAATAGAGCTGCCAAGTGGGAGAAGCTGCTGCTTCCAGAGTATTTTTTCCCAAATCTAAATTCCCATTTCTTGTCTTCTAGACAAAATGACAGTATTACAAGTTTAAATTATGGCAATAAATTGTAATTATTTCTACTTCCTGTCTTAGTCTTACTTGAAACAGGTGTACAGCTGAAATTCCATAATAACCCTCAAAATTTTATTTCACCTTGGAAATCATCCCAATTAAAATTCCAAACAAGCAGGTACTTGAATTGGTAGTCATCTGCTCATGTCTCAATTCAGCTTGAAGTGCACCCAAGAGCCCGTTTGCCCTTTTAATTTCTAACCTATTATCATTATCATTGTTATAGTGACCCTTAATGGAAAGCATTAAAAAAGAGGAGGGCTGTATAATTTTAAGATAAATGAGATGAAAAATATGGCGGCTGCAGTTGAACATCTATTTTTCTATTAATCAAACAAGAGAGGAAGAAAAAGTGAGCATGGGATATTGAAGTTGCTGTTTGCATGAGGTTGTGAAGCACACATACAAACAGACATACACACGCACCTCTCTGCAATAAACAGATGCTAAAAAGTTAATATTCACTGCCCTGTGATTAAATATACTGAATATGTTTAAGCTTTTAAAAATATTCAAGTGCCAACATAAATATGTTTTAGCTTCAGTATCTGAATATGTTTAGGCTCCACCTTATTAAACTGCAAGCAAATCATATTTCTGCAATACAGATTACATTTAGGGGAAGAGAGGAAAATACAGTTTGAAAATGAATGTAATATTTGTTATGTTGGGAACTGTGCTTGAATGATGTGTGCCCGTGATTGGTCTCAACATGGTCATTTGTAATAATAAATCTGAGACAAAAAATTAATTGCTCATGTGAATGATGTATTGCACTCCTTCTCTCATAAATACAAGTACTGTTTAGTTAAGCACCAAGGATACAGGGACGCTGCTCCTGCTGTTTTCAAAGCCTTTTGTTAGAGAAAAACAGGACTGGTTGGTCCCATATGCTCACCGAGCGGGTTCCAGGACCCCCAAACCCCATCCCCGATTTAGAAGTGTTAAAAGGGCTTTGACATGTAACCAGCAAAGGTTTGATGGATGGAGAACCAAAAACTGTCTTGCTATTGTGGTGGTGATCAATCATTGATTGATGTTGGTACTGGTACAAAATATTTAGTTGTAGGCTACATCAAGCTGATGATTTATTAAATCACAGTGTTTTACCTACCATGATAATGAAATAGCAAGTACTATCCACCAAGGATAGAAATTACCTTTGGCACATCTGGCAGTTTATTCAAACTTATACACATACACACACGACTTAACAACACTGACAGTATGACTACTAAGGATTAAAATGGCTGAAGACTACAAGTTTGACCTCTGTAGCCTGCTCCTAATCTCTGCTTGAGGCTAGAGGCACACATAAGCTGCTACATAAGCTGCTAGTAGCACAACACACCTGAATCTCTGATGAAATGGTTGTCTGTTGAGTTGCATTGTGGGTAATGTAGACACAAGGTTTAAACAAGGAAGAAGGATGTGTGGAATGAAAAAGAGGATATCTCTGGTTCTTGTGCTCACTTTTTTTTTTTTTTAAACTGTCCATCATGAGTCTGACTGTGTTGCAGGAGCACAGTCCTAAACTAACAACATCCTCCAACCTGAACAACCTCTGATACAACCCATAGGAGTGTCTCCTGCAGGTGTACCAGACCTTGGTTGTTGTGATTACAATAATAGACACATGGACTGTACCTACAGCGGTATACCTACTTTTGTTGCAATAGTGACTATAATAACTGTCATGGCTTGGTTAGGTTTAGGAAAAGATGGTGATTTGGGTTAAAATTAGTACTTCCTCAGCATTACATGATCTTTGTTGTCGTGGTTACAATAATAACAGCCTGGTTAACTTTGTCAAACAGTCATGGATAATAGAAACAACATAAACTGCTACTTTCACATGGGAATCAAACACCACCCCACCCTCCTCCTGATGTGGATTTTGTGGCTCTATAAACTACATCACTGTACTTTTCCCTTTGTTCCTGTCATAAATTCATTGGCCACTAGATGTCATCTAACAACAAAACGTAACTATGGGTCATAATAACCTGCTGCAGACTAGGGTTGTCACAAGAACGGATACTTCCGTTACCAATTCGATACCAACACGCAAAAAATACATTGAACTGACGGGGGCAGTATACGCGTGTGAGCAGCACAGAGCAGTCAGCGGCGCTGAGATAACAATAACAATGGCTTTAGCAAGTGGGAGTGGAAGCACAACACGTCGGCTCATTGACAAAACAGGTACAAAGAGTCGCGTGTGGAAATATTTTGCATTTGAGGCGGATGAATACGGAGCAATTCTAGACACAAACAAGCCGACATGCAAACAGTGCCTGGTATTAGAGGTTTTAGTTATGTGAGATCAGGCTCCACACCACTGTTGTTTTGTTATTTATTTGCATATTTATAAGAAGAAGAATATTGTTTGTTTTATATACTTTATGGGTTCTGTTTTTTTGGGTTTTTTGGGGTTTTTTTTTAAATCGTGGTATCGAGTTAGTATCGAGAATCATGGAAAATCACAGGTATTGGTATCAACTACTGAAATTCTGGTATCGTGACAACCCTACTGCAGACATGACCTATGGGCTAATTTTTTACAGGAGGACAGTTTCTCCTAAACTGGTGGAGTGCTCCTTTAAGCTCCAGTGCATTCTGCTGACACTTATCCCGGAGAGCAGTTACATGGTTCAGGTATGCTAATTCTCCAGTCACATCACCCGAAAGGCCAGTAAAGGCCATATTATCTGCATCTCTATTAACCATAGATTTTATCTTGTATCTTAATTTCAGTTGTATACACAGAGGCTTGGGAGATAAAAGCCCTGCGATGCTCCAGTGATACACACACCCTTTTCCTTCAGCTCCTCTGTGGCCTGTGAAAGAAGAAGTCTCTCGCCCGTAATATAGGTTGGCGTAAATCTAAAGACATCAAGAGTCGGCAATAAAATAATTGTAAAATAATCCACTAACTTGGGAAAGTCAGATCATAGCTGACCTTTGCAATACCAGTGCGAATCCAGTACAGACAGAACTTGAAAGAACCTGTCAGAAGAAAAGATTAATTTGGTCATTTTTTTGCCAGAAGTAAATCTCCTCAGGTCACTTCTGTAACCCTCAGGTCAAAACTGAAACTGTAACAAAGAACATAATCACAAGTTACACTTATCTTCAGAATCATGCAGGTCTTACATACAGTAAGCAATTCTGATAACATTGCAGCCCTTAGCTTCAGTTATGTAATACTGCACAATTTGCAATAAGCTGCAGATCATATCTTGATCTCCAGAAACAGACTATTAGTGTGTCTTTCTGCTTGACTTGTAAAGGAAAAGGCTAAACAAAGTGACTACTTGTTCTCTGCTTGCTGTCATGTTGATTTTTTTTTCGCTCATCTGTTCTTACTACAGATGAACACAATTAGTGTCACTACATTGGTTTTGAGGGGCTAAATGTGAGACAAAGTGCCTGTGAATTTTTTGCCTCAAATTCCAGAGATGCTATTTTATTTGAAGAGAAAAGCTGAGAATTGGAACATAACTGAGTGTACTGTCATTTATATGGAGACATGAGCATTATTTGTGTGACAGATACATCACCAACAGCATGAGTCCAAAGGCTCCCAGAAACCAACTCTCTGCAGCCTTAATGGCACAGACAGCTTTTGTTTCATAAACAACACTTAAACATTTAACTCAGTGACATAATTCACTACTCTAAGTGCATGAAGAAAATATAGACCTCACTTTTGGGTGCAATTTTATTATTGAGTTAGAGTAATAGGCATTTAACTGTCACTGCAACCACTATAGTTTTAAAGATTTCATCCCCAGTCTTAAATGAAGATAATTTTGCAGTTGTTGCTAGGAAGTAGAGGTTAGTGGACTTGGAAAGAGCCAGCTTTATTATTAGTGTTTATTAAGACTAATAATGTTTTCCTTATGCATATAAAATAGACGAAAGAGCTCCAGAGATCAAAATCATGTGGGCCTGAAGTACAGCTAATAGCTACTACAACCTAAGACATTCAGTATAAAAGTGTCAAACACACCAACAATTTTTCTAGAGTTTGCCCTGAGGGTACTGCACACTGAGGGGCCATTAATGGCTACAATAGATTTCATGTTTAGATTTCAAATTTTAACCACCAATGTCAAGACTGTAGCATGACCCAAACTGGAAAGCATGGTGGTAGTATTTTACAGAAGGTTCAAAGGTTATCTATAGCATTAGGACCCATACTGTGGGGTTCATATATTATATTCCATGGCAACTGGTCCAGTAGCTGTGATAGGTGCTTCAGCTGCACTGCCCCTTTTAGTCATGGAAAAATTATCATTTTAAGATGTAAACTAAGATGATGAGCATAGTAAACACTATACCTGCTAAACCTTAGGAAGTTGGTCTTATTTTTCACTGAGCAGCAATACCCAATCTGCACAAGTAAGGTGTAGACAACTGTTTGTGTCTCCTGGATGTGGATGTTCCACAATTATAAATTGGTGCAAGCAAAACTGTGGGGCAGGGTTTGAGAAATACTGAGGTCACAAGTCCCCCAACTAGGGCTGGTTGATATGATTTGAAGTCAATATCACGATTATCAGTAGGCAAGGAGTTTTCAAACAAAAATGGGTCAAGCAGCATTTCCAAAGTGTCCATTTTACAGCCGTCCGGAGGCAAGTGTCTGAGCACAAAGTAGTACCTTTTTAAAGTTGCAGTTCATGAATGCATGCACTGGGGAAAGTATTAACCAGATTAAGCAACAGGAGAAAGATGAAGTCATGAGAGGTTCTAAATGTCGGTGTTGATACTTTTTCGTTTGATTGCCCAGCCCTACCCCCAACACAACCTTGAACATTTGCATTTAATTCAGAAACCAATAACAAGGCCTCTAAATTTCCTTAATTACTTTTTAATTGTTTGATTTTTTTTTTAGCTAATCTGTCAACTTTCCCAACATGACAGTCTACATGGTTTTTCAAAGCTTGACGCTAAGAACAATAAAGTTTTGAGCATAAAATGATCAAGCCATTTTTTCATGTGTTCTGTTTTTCTTCCTCTAGCATACCCTCCTTGTGCAAGTTTTTAATCAGAAAATATTCCCATGTTTGAAGCTTAGAGTATCTGTTCTGTCAGATGTTTGGACTGTGGTTACTTGTGGCTTCAAAAAAGAAAACCTACTAAAAATAAAAAAACTACTTAAGCCTTCGGACAAATTATTTTTTCCACATTCTTAATCGTAAAAAAAAAAGATCACATTGTTATCACAGTTTGATGTGAACTTTCTTGAAAAAATGAGTTCACAACAATTCATGAATCAGGACGATTTATCATCTTATGAGAATACAAATACAGCACCTATGATTAGTCCAAGACTGCAGCATCAGGAAATCACCAGTGGCTAGAAAATATTTTGTTTAATTTATTAAAAAAAAGTATGTTGCATTTTCTGCATTTTGACTTGGAGGCTCCAAGAAAGATTTTTCATTTCATAACCTGAATATATGAAATCTGCTCAAGGCTTCGGTTTTATCATTTATTTTGAAAGACCATTTAAAAAAATTGTAATACCCTATGCTGCTGTCCTTTTTTCCCAGGCCTCCCACCTCCAGTATAAATTGCCTTATCTTTAACCTCATGGCTCTTCTTGCGGTCTCTAGTTTTGAGGCAGCATTGGGTCAAACTTCAGACCTCTGCTATTGGCCATTTCTTTCCCATTGCCAATTTCCAACACAGTGATCCAAGTACACTGCACGGTAACATTGCTGACAATGCCCTAGTCAGCAGCTGCACCATAGGATGTTGTCATTTGAAATGGTGACACTGACCTGAGGTTTGATAGATGGATGCAATTATTACCAACACTCCCCCACCAGCACCCAGTCACCACCGCAAGTCCCACTGCAAGTCAGACTGGAGAAGTCTCTTGTGTGTTTTGTTTAGAGCAAAAACCCATCACAGTACAGATTGAGTTGGAGTGGTAATCTTAATTTAGTATTTTAAAAAGTGTTTTGTTTTTTTTTTTTTTTGGCTGCGTAATAAGTACTCATTTAACCATCACTCCTGCTTAGGACTGGCATTTGATTGTGATACCAGTGGGTACTTACTATGTAATTTTGGGTAATGTGGGTTTTTGAGAGAGAGGAGTGATACAGATCTTGGTAGATTATAGATGGACGCAGTTTAAATTTCAGTGCCAGAAAAAAAGAAGAAGAACTTAAAAGTGAGTGGTATATTTGCTAAGGTAATAATGTGTTTTGAACAAGATACCGAATCCCACTTCCTCCAGATAGAAAGGCCAGTGCAATGAATAGTAATCATTGTGTAAGAGTGTGTGTGCGCGCGTGTGTGTGAAAATGGGTGAATGCAGTCCATTTACCTTTTTGTCAAATTACTTTTTCCAAGGTCAGGACTGAAACCTGAAACTTCAATTGTCATGAGTTCTGAACCCATTTATAACCAGCTTAAAACCCACCTGTGAACAATTTATACATCGTCCTTAAATCTGAAAGAACTGATGTTTGGCTGTTCAGGGGCAGCAGAAAAAATATCATCACTTTTTAAGTTAAACTCAGCAAACTGTTGCCTACTCACGCATCTTGGAGTCATCTTTTTACTTCTGTTTTTGGTCTCTACCAAGTCCTGATTGAAATATCTAGCTCTTTGTCTGCTGTTTGGTGCTTAGCAGGTAGTGTACAGCTGCCTGCTGCACAATGGATATGTAGTTAAAGGAATACTCTTTTGGAAACATCCATCTTTTGAATATAAAAACCCCATGTCAATTACATTTATACTGTTAACTGTTATTATCTTGTTGTATGTTTGTGGCCACCTGAAGAATGTAAGTCTAATTTTCACTCTTCTCTTGTTTGAGGTCTCTTCAACCTCCTGAGAAAAACATCTGGCTTTTTAGCAGCTAAATGCTCCACTATGTTAGCCAGCTTGTCAGTCTGCAGTTTAGTGATGAGCATGCAGTGTGCAGTGGGTTTTTAGAGCTGCAGCAAAAACAATATAAGAGTGAGGTGTGTGAATCCAATAACTAAAGCTGTGGAATGGACAGATAAACAATGAGCTGGAGGCCGTATAAAACCCTGCAAAGCTGAAGAAAACTGCAGAATCAGATGATAATTCTCTCCAGGTTCATCACTACGAGCGAAATCTTTAACAGTCACAATGTTTTCACATTGTCATTGATAAGTTATTATAAAAAATATTGACCGTAGCTGCTTTCCACAGTCACTGTAAGGACTTTAGATTGTAACCAGGTATAATACATTGTAAACAAAGCAGAAATACTTCAGAGTCAGGCGGTGACGTGTCTATTCTATCATCTGACATTTAAGCAATAGCAGAACCTCAGAGCTCATCAGCTTGTTCATTGGTAAAGGAATAAGTCTCAGAACACTAAAAGCTCTTTTGTTTCCTTTCTCAGATAAACACTTGAAAAATATTAAGCAATAATGGATCATCCTATAGTCAAGGAACCTGACACTGTGAGTATTTGTTCTCATGTGTAATCATATACAATAAAATGTGATCACAACAAGTTCAGTCATTTATCAACTGTTTATAATCCAGTTACATACAGTATGTTTCCAAGGAAAAGCTGTAGTTATCAACAAATACATTATCAAAAACTCAAAATGTGACTTACATGTACTTACTGCTACATTATGGTGTGTTAATAATTTGAGTGTTTATATGCTGCCTGTAAATGCTTAATACTGTGGGCTAAAAGTAAAAGAGCCGAGCTGGTTTGGTTTATTAAGACAAAATTTTAATCACCTCAACCACTATTTTCTAACAGATGTGTGTTTCTAGACCACAAGTATCCACTAAACATGGAATTAAATTGGAAAAAGAAACAGTGGTTGATTTATGACTCTGACTTATAATTTTATAAAATAGATGAATAAAAGGGTTTGCATTAAGGTATCACATCAATAAATAAAAACCCAACTAAGAAGTTATATAAGGCAGTGTCAGGGAAAAAAGAATTAAAAATGGTGGAGGAAAAATGGAAACATCTGAGGATGTATGGCTACAAGTTAGTGTATTTCTAACAATTCAATGACCTAGAGAATTTGTTGCGAAAATATGAATCCTAAGCAGAAATCCAAATTAAGTGGGTCCCAGCACTCTTGCTGGAGGGAGTCTGGATCAGCACTTGGAGATCATGTCTGCATATTTTGGTTTTATTAGTGTTATTCAGCTTTTTTTGGATAAATGTACGGCTATGACCAAATGAGAAACCCAGCAAGGGTTAGGGTTAATAAAACTGGATGAGATGTGACACTCAGTCCAGGGAAAATTTTTTTTTTTTTTTTTTAAATTAATTTCTCTCCTGTCTCCAATACTCATCTACATCCCTTTGTAAACAAAAAAAAATTTAAATATTAAGCCTTATAGGATGTTTATTTAAAAGACACTAATTAGCTGTGCTTCCCTGATTTCTTTAGGTTTTTCTTAAGTACTAACATCCATCTGTCAATTCAGGAGAAAATGCTAAGATTTAATTATTTCTTTAATTTTAGTAACCAAACCTTTACTCATGCTTTGTTTCAGCTAGATCAATTATATTAGCATCAAATATCTCTGGACTGCTGCCAGCTGATATAAACTTGGGCCACCAGGACACTTGCAACTACAACATCTGAGCATATCTCACCCGCTTCGGCCTCCCACCACTGCCCTGCCCAATTTTTTTCTAAGTGTCACTGCTTGTCTTTAAGTCACAGGCAGGTCTTGCCCCAGCCTACACTGTTGACCTTCCCTCTCCACACACTGCTGTTCTTAGCATGAGGTCTGCTGACCAGTTGTTGCTGACTGTCTCAACCATTGTTCACATTAAATCCTCAACTTGCGACATGTTTCGTCCCCATCGATTTTACAAACATTATAGGCTTTAATCTCATTACTGCACCGTGTCTTTTGATGGTGCTGTATTATGTTGATAGTCATGCAAATATATTCTACTTGTGTTGATCACATGCTAAATTAATTTGAATCTTGTCTATTTGTGCTACAGTAATAGAAACAACCTGAGATTTTTTCTTTAATTTTTTTTAATTTAATCTTTATTAAATCAGGCAGTCTCACCGAGATTAAAATCTTTTTCAAAAGAGAACTGAGAACAAGAAACAATCACAAAGACAACACAACTGCACAATACAGTTATAAAATACATCTAACAATAAAGCTTTAAATTTCCAAGGGAAATGAAAGACTATTTTGAGAGCAGCTTGCAGTCCATTCCATTAAAATGGTGCATAGTACTTGAAACCAATATTAGTGCAAACATTAGGGATATTGAAGGTTAAGTACGTACTGGATGAGTACTGTGGATACTAGATTCAAATGAGACAAGAGTTGTGAGTTAGTTTGGAAGCTGCAACAGTGGAGCTTTATAAACATATAACATGAGTTACCTATTTTTTCTTGACTGTAGGGAGGTCCATCATATTTTGTACTTTTGCTTTGAAATGTCCAATTATCCTTTCAGCATCAGTTCTTACATGTGCAGTTTATCTAGTGCATGTCACCTGTTCCCCAGTTACCTGTCTACTTTTTTTTTTTGTAATACAGGGCATTAGCAAATTAACCTTTCTCTCAAAGCAAATCTTTTATGGTAAAGTCTCAATCTGCCACGACCTTATCTAATGTCTTATTAAATAGTGTCTAATATTCCTGAGTCCATATGCAGCTGAGATAAACATGGTGCAACAGTTACCATTTCCTGTGTTATGTGAAGAAGCTCTGTGTTATGTGAACAAGCTCAAAATTCATGACAAATCAAGAGAAACCAAACAAATACAAGGTTTAAAGCATATAAAATGTAATCGATAAAGAACTTAGCCTAACTGATTTCTCCAGCCCTTTATATAACTTTCTGAAGTGGGTTCAGGTGTGGCTCATCTCTCCTGACATATCTCTTAGCCCAGCCTCCTAAAAAGGAAGGCAAAAAAGGAAAAACACCAAGAGCCTCAAACAGAGTGGGTGGGGTCATCACATAATGGCTTAACGATTCATTCTTAAACCAAGTTTTTTGAGTCTACAATACATATTGGACTAAGGAAGTTCTTCTTAAAAGCTTCAGGCATTGTTTTCTATATGGAAGCTGAGAAAGGCCATACTTGCAAATATTTTTTACCCTGTTATCAAGATAACAAAGTTTGTTATCCCTAAATTACGAGATATGATCAGGAGAAGATGATTTTTTTGTTTGAGATAACGGGATAATATCTTGAGAAAACAAATATTTTTGCCTGTTATCTTGGGATAATCATTTTCTCATGATATGTCGTTATCTCAAGATAACGAGCTTTGTTAGGACATTCTTCTTAAAAGCTTTATACATAGTTGCCTGAATAGTTTCTTTTGGAAGTCATGTAAGAAGTCACAAAAACTTCAATTTGTAAATCCAGTATAAGGTTATCTTACTTGCCATGCACTGTGACAAATGAAACTGTCTGCTCAGAACCCCTATCATATGCTTGTGTCATGCCAAGTGTCATGGGAGTGTAATCTTGCAGAGGTATGGTAAATGTATAGCATATCCTTCCAGTGTTGACACAAGGATGTTAAATGTTTCTACAGCTTTACCAGCTCACAGCAAAGCATCTGTGATGCTTGAAAGTACTCTGCCTCACTCCCATGTACTGTGAATTCTGAAAGTATTCTGACACTTTCATCTTTTTTACATTTCTTTTTAATGTTGAATCCATTTAAATTAATTATCTCCCTCATCAACTTACACTGAATATCCCATAATGACAAAGCATAAACTGAATTTTACAAAAGACATTGACATATTCAGACCTTTGCCATGACACTTGAAATGTAGCTCAGGCTCCTCGCATTTCTCTTGATCATCTTTGAGATGTGTCTACACCTTGATTGGAGTAAAGTCAATTCATGGGACATAAACCTGTCTTTATAAGTTCTCACAGCTGTTTGGGGACAGGTTGGTGATGGTTGAAACTTGTTTGTACTTGCAGCACACTCTCACACATAGAGAAGGCCTTTAAAGAGACAGGAGGGGCCAGCAGAAAATGTATGGATATACTGATGCTTCACAGAGAGAGGGACAAAGAGCAAGAGAGAGACTGACATCAGTAATGATGATGTCCCATCATCTAGATTTTAAAGTGATTTCAGAAACTGCTCTGGCCTTTTTTTTTTTTTTTACTATCATGAAAAACAGCAAGGGAAAGAGAAATACAGCACACACAGAGGCTGGCATGACACCAGCAACCTAATCGACCCAGAGCAGCAGGGGCCCTATTAAGGGGGAACTAAAGGGGTGGAATCAACAACTATACAAACAGACCACAGTGCCACCGCTGGTGTTGTTTGCTGCATAAGAACCCCTTGCCTGGGCAGCAGTGGGGGCTTGTCTCTGCTCTGCAGAAGACACAGACGTGGTCTGACTTTACTTTTTGCCACAATCAGGACACTTGAAGAAAAAAGAGTGTATTCAAAATGTTCAACTAAACAACAACAGTGCACGTTCAGTCCGGCAGACTTGGCCCAGATCACTCTCCTGCAATCGGTAATATTTTGCAGTTTGAGAAATAAAGTTTAACTCTTCTCCTTAGACGACTAATTTGTTTTACACAAAACCTTCAGTTTCCTTGAATTGTTGCGACAACTGGCAACCAACGGCAGCACAGGTTGGACCTGAACTCATTTTAAAAACAAGCAAACATTTATCTAATCCCATGTTAACTTGGTCTGCTCTATTTGCTGCACTGTGTCAGCCAATTGCAAGGCACCTGGAAACACACAACCAAGTCATTTTTCATGCAGCACCCTCTGCCTACTGGAGAAATATGTGGATAGTAAGTCTCGTATTAGATGCTGCAACCTTTTCATCCGTCACTGATTTTCACACCTCATTACTTTTATTATTATTACCTACTTTAATGAATTGAACTCAGTTATTTTTAAGTTTGAGATGTACCTGCTTTTCTTTGTTTGGGCCCATGACCCAGTCACACCTACTTGGCGACTCGTCCATTTTGAAAAAAAGCTAGTGGTTAGATTTAGAGATTAAGAGGTTCTGTGCTACTTTATATTATATTAATTGGCTGTGTGTGGCTGTGTGCCTCCTCTCTTGGGCCAGCTGGCTGGTAGTGCACAAGTTCCCACCGCCACACCTCCTGAAGACTAGGACTGAGTCATGTGGATAGATTAGATAGTTAGCATCGGAGCATATATGTGTGGGTGTAAATATTTGTTTGTCTATTATGGAATGTGTATAAGGCCCGACTGCAGATATATCAATGTGAGTGTCAAGACCAGGGGTGGCTAGATGCACTCAGAAAAATGAATCATGGCAGAGTTTATTTTTAAGTATTTGCATCTGTTTGATTTTATTTAAATCACAAAAAAAATTGAATTTATTTATTCAAATTCCTTAAAATCAGCATAAATCTGTTAATTACAAAAACAATTAAATTTAATCAGTTAAAACATATGAATATAGTTTAAATATGACAAGCTGTGGATCAACCAAGATTCATTTAGTTGAAATTTATGAGAATGGTTTACATCAGGTTTACGTAAAATTTCAGTACATGCTCCACACTCCAGTCCAGTAGATGGCGGTAATTCAACTGGTTTGTCAACGGTCTTTGAAATTCAAAATCAGAGTTAGTAGAGAAGAAGGACTTTCTCCGCCCGCCATCTGCACACACCTAGCTTCATTGAGCAACGACATTAAACGTCTTGCATTGACTGGTAAGTTACATCCACATTTGTTGTAGTATAACTTGCCAGTTATCAGTGTTTGTACGTTATTAGTGCAATTGACATCGTATCACACTAATATAAATTACCTACTATCAAATGCATAATTAAAAACATTTCCGTGTAGTCTAATAGCTTGCTAACTTCCATGTGTTTCTAATAAGTAGCCTACCAGCCAACTTAAGCTGGTTAGCCATTTTTCCTTTAGCCAACATGGCTAATTTTAATAATTAAAACGAGTTATTACTTAATTTAAAATGAGCAACGGACTGCTTAATGACGATGTCCTGCAAGCATGTGGCCTGTTAATTAGTTCTGCACCTGCAAGGCGCCACAGCAGACTTGACTGCCCGCCTCACATCCAGACGTGTGTTGCTCCACTCACTAGCACTACACGTCCGGTTGAATTTTAATGGTGCCAGTGGTTAGTCGGTGGAAAGGTTGCAGCGTGTGTGCATAGCGGAGTATGTTGTTTTTATTAATTTTGCCGCCCACGCTAACAGTTTAGAGCAGCCACACTTCCAGCGCTGAGTCTCATCTATTCTCTCCATTGTGCACAGTTCACAGTGAAAATGTGTTGATGCAGCTAATGATTAGAAAGGTGAGGCTGGTAGTGATGCAGCTGATGATTAGAAAGGTGAGGCTGGTAGTGATGCAGCTGATGATTAGAAAGGTGAGGCTGGTAGTGATGCAGCTAATGATTAGAACAGTGAGGCTGGTAGTGATGCAACTAATGATTAGAACGGTGAGGCTGGTAGTGATGCAGCTGATGATTAGAAAGGTGAGGCTGGTAGTGATGCAGCTGATGATTAGAAAGGTGAGGCTGGTAGTGATGCAGCTAATGATTAGAACAGTGAGGCTGGTAGTGATGCAGCTAATGATTAGAACAGTGAGGCTGGTAGTGATGCAGCTGATGATTAGAAAGGTGAGGCTGATAGTGATGCAGCTGATGATTAGAAAGGTGAGGCTGGTAGTGATGCAGCTGATGATTAGAACAGTGAGGCTGGTAGTGATGCAGCTAATGATTAGAACAGTGAGGCTGGTAGTGATGCAACTAATGATTAGAACGGTGAGGCTGGTAGTGATGCAGCTGATGATTAGAAAGGTGAGGCTGATAGTGATGCAGCTGATGATTAGAAAGGTGAGGCTGGTAGTGATGCAGCTGATGATTAGAACAGTGAGGCTGGTAGTGATGCAGCTAATGATTAGAACAGTGAGGCTGGTAGTGATGCAACTAATGATTAGAACGGTGAGGCTGGTAGTGATGCAGCTGATGATTAGAAAGGTGAGGCTGATAGTGATGCAGCTGATGATTAGAAAGGTGAGGCTGGTAGTGATGCAGCTGATGATTAGAGGTGAGGCTGGTAGTGATGCAGCTGATGATTAGAGGTGAGGCTGGTAGTGATGCAGCTAATGATTAGAAAGGTGAGGCCGGTAGTGATGCAGCTGATGATTAGAAAGGTGAGGCTGGTAGTGATGCAGCCTGCTCACGCAGGCCATGCATCAGTGCAAAACATGAGGCTAAATTGTCTTCCACTACATTTTAGTCTCTTTCTGCATGGGCTTGCTTTACTTTTGCATCTTTCAACAGTTACCACTGTTAAAATATATCTCAGCCCATTTTACTCTGGTTGTTAACTTCATTACAGGTTCATTAGTGGCAGTTTGAAAAACTGATTGTCATGTCAACTGGCCTTTTGTAGCATGTAAGCACGTGCAGAGAAAGCATGGAGGAAAACTGAAAACTGTTAATGGTTGTGCAAATTTTTCTGTGTTAAAACGCTTGTCATGGATTGTGAAATTCATTGTGTGGTGATCACTGGCTCACATTTTTAGAGCAGACTGACATAATCCATTTTGAATATTGTAAAACAAATATGGGCAACTGTAACTATAAAAACTGTAAAAATACTATACTATAAAACATTTACATGATCAAAAGCATAAGCTGATATAGTCAGTAAATGCATACAATTTTGGTCTAAAGGATGACTATTGTTAAAAAAAAAAAAAATGTGTAAAAGCTGATACTTTGATTTCATAACCAAGGGGTGTCAGAGTTGTAGAACTGATTAAATGCATTTTGTTTCTAATTGGAACTACTTGTCTTTTACAGGTACCTAATACTATGAACCGTCCTCTCACATCAAGTGTATACCGGGGCAACCTCTCTGTTTTTGTAAGTATGGAGGCTACAATGATATAGAAAATAGAAACGTCAACATATCACAATAAAACAAATTTTGATGTTCAGATGAATCAATATAAAAAGCATAAAAATCCATAGCAGAGTTACATGACCCTTTAAATGGTGTGCTGGCTCTGTTGAACCATCCAGCTGAAAGACAGTTGTTAATGACTCTACAACTAATACATTGTTTTGTTGTCTTTGTTCACAGATATGTGAATGTAGCCATGTAAAGTGTGCCACATTTCATTATCTACCATGAATTGTTAACATTTTAGGTTGAAACATATCCACTATGGCTGCTGGCATCCATGTATATATCCAAATTGTCCATGTATATTCACAAGTTGGAGGAACCTTTTGAGTCACACATATCAAACACACAGGAAGCCAACAGCACATGTTGAGGTAACTGCCTTCTTATGCCAGATTTGTGGATGTAAGGACATTTCAACTGAGAGGGAATACTTTATTCATGTAAACCAATCTTAAGCAGTATGAAACTATAACTTGCATGTTTGAAGGATGTACATTTCAGACTAACATATATGGTACATTTAACCCTCAAAAATAAACATAATCCCCACACTCTGAAAGATTTTAAAGCAGGTGTTGTTAAGCTCACTGCTTAGTCTAACGAATCTGGTAGCCTTGGAGATGATCTTCTCTTCTCTTCTGCTGACATAGATTTTGATACTCTGTCAGATGCAGATAGTGATGTTGATACTTCAGAGGACCTTCCAAAAGTAGTAGAACACAAAATAGCTTAAATTTTATTGAAGTTGGAAAACATTTATCATGTTCCATCTACAGCAATAGACGAATTACTTGATGAACTCCACTACCTGTTAAGTACTGTGTCTGTGCCTGTAACTTGTAGCAGTATTTCTGAATTCTTCAAAAACAAGAACCTAGAAGTTGATAGCTTAATTCTAACGGAACTAGCTGATGTTCTTTGTAAATCTAACCCTTTGGTGAAGGTGATAGGGAAAGGTGGCTCCCTTGCTACAGCTTATAAGAAGAAGGAGTATTTCAAGGAATTGTTTAATGTTATTGAGCCAGTGGAGTTCATTCTTGATCAAAAACAGGGCAGGACATTTCAATACATTCCATTGTTGCAGTCTTTGCAGCAGTTACTTGGTTGTACTGAAGTGTTCAATAGTGTTGTCAATAGCCACAAATTACAGCAAAGTAATACACAGCATCAAGGGAACCAGCAGTATTGCTCTATAAGAGATGGTGTGTACTTCAAAGAAAACCCTTTCTTGTCAGGTGATGAGTTGAAAATTTGTTTAACCTTATACATAGATGATTTTAAACTATGTAATCCCTCGGGCACATCGCGAAAGAAACAAATTCTGTAGTGTATACTGGATTCTGAATAACTTGCCACCAGGCTCTCATTCAGCACTCTCTTCAATTTATCTGACAGTGTTGTGCAAGAGTGTTGATGTAAAAGGTATATGGCTATGGTAAAATATTGGAGCCACTTTTGCAAGACCTTCTTAAACATTTTCACGTTAACACAGGCTATCCTCCAGTTATAGTGCACGATTTATTTGAGGGCATTGTCCCATTTGAACTGGCACTGTGTTTGAGTTTTCTGATCTCTAAGAAGTATTTCAGTCTTGAATATCTAAACACACTAATTCTCAAATTCACCTATAAGTGGAGTGACAAAAAATAGATCTCACATCATACCAAATAGCTATTCAAGTAAGAAGACAATAGGAGGCAATGCCCATGAAAATTGGAACTTAATACGATTGCTTCCATTCCTGCTTGGGGACTTGATACCAGAGGGTGAGCTTGCTTGGCAAGTGATATTTCCTGAAGGAAATAGTAGAATTAGTTGTAGCACCTGTTCACACTGATGAGACAATTGCCTATCTTGATGTCAAAGTGTCCGAGCACAGACAGAGACTAACTGAGCTTGACCCAGATGGAAAGACTTTACCTAAGCACCACAATCTTGAGCATTACCCACACTTGAATAGGTGCTATGGGCCTCTTGTAGGTTTATGGACAATGAGATTCGAAGCTAAACATAGCTTTTTTAAACAAGTTGCCCGGCACACAAATAATTTCAGGAACATTGCACTCTCGTTGGCAGCCAAACACCAGCAAATGATCAGTTATCACATATATTCATCCAGTCTCAGTTCATCGAATTTGCAAGTTACAAATGTATCCACAGTCCAGGTTGATGTTGTGAATAAAGAGGTTGTAATGGCTCTAAGGCAGAAGTATCCAGATATCAGTCGAGTTCATCTTGCAAAAAGTGTCACCACAAAGGGAAATAATTACAGAAATGGAATGGTTGTTGCATCTGGTTCAACTGCTGGAATGCCTGAATTTGCTGAGATTCTACAAATGTGCATAACGGGAGAGGAGTTGAGTTTCATTGTTCGTCTATTTTGTGCTTGGTATAGAGATCACTTTAGAGCCTTTGAGTTGACAACATCACCAGGTAGAGAGGTTGCCCTGGTTCACTTTGAGGAGCTGACTGATTGCTATCCACTTGCGGCCTACACAGTTGGATCCAAACATATGGTAACCCTGAAGAGACACATCGTCATCAAAGGTTTGATTTAGATACGTTATTGTGCCTTCTGTTGAACATTTGTTTTGTTGTGACAGCTGTTTAAATGTGTACATGCTAAGCACTTTGTGCATGAATATATGATCTATTGCTTTGAATTTTAACAGTTATTATTAATTAACCTTGATCTTCGTCTGTGAACTGTGCTGTGTATGAATTTGAGGGAACTGGGCTTGGAAAGTTCTTAAAATCCTTGAATGTGATGTTTAGCACCAGCAGGCCAAATCAAAATCACATTTTAGCTTAATAATCTATGGAATAAAACAAAACATCTTTATTTTATAACACTTGTGGAGGATAAGAACTTAATAAGATGAACATTTTACTCACTAATAATTGTTTGTGTGTTTGTGTCTGCACTAGATTGATAAAGCAGGATGACAGAACCAGTTAGCTTCAGAGTTCTTTTTGGAGGTGAAGACGATGCAAGAAAACTAATCATTCAATCTGGAATGCCAACATCTGTGGATGAATTGGCTCTTGAAATTAGGACTTTCTTTGGTTTGGCAGAGCAGTTCAGGCTTCAATACAAAGATCTAGACTTTGGAAATGATTTTATGAACCTTGTGTCAATTTCTGACATTCAAGATCGAAGTACTTTGAAAGTGGTATGCTTGCCTTGTGAGGTTACCAGCTCCTCAGATCCAGCCACTACAAACATCTGGTCCACAATCCCAGTGACTTCCCCCAATGCATCTACTAGCTCCTCATCACAACAACCAACTGATCCAACATCTATTCACTCCCGTAGCAGCAATGATACCATCCTTTTGTCATCTCCTGAGTCTCGGTCCTGCTCTTGGCCTCAAGTCTTTGTCATGCCATGCTTTTTATACTGTGCTGAGATGGTGCTCCAGAAGGGAAATGATGATTTCAATGCAAATGGAACTCTCCTGTCTCTTACCCCAAAAGTCAGATCTGATATTCTTCAAGGCCTTGCAGAAGACATTATTAGGTATACAGCATATCCAAGGGATGAACAGTTTGAAGAAGTTGCTGAGACACTGGTAAAGACTCACCCGTGTTTGCGTGAGAAAGGAACTTGCACTGGTTATTGTGGATGGAAACACTACATCGAAATCAAAATGATGAACTTCCACACTAAGCTTGGCCGAGCTGGACACCCAGAAGTCATTGTCAACTCACTTAAGAACAAACGGAAAGGTCGGGGGAAACCAGCTGCGAACATAAAGAAGCCCAGGAAGGCAGAGGTTAATTCCTGTCCAAGCCATCCAAGAGGTGAAACCACTGAAAGCCTAGAGGTGGAAAGGGTTGCTCTATTGACAGAGGTAAAGAAAACGGACAATGAGGCAGTGATCAAGGAAAAGATGCAGCGTACCTTCTCTTACAGACAAGAAATTCTTCAGGATCCAATGATTACAGAGGTCCAAAACAGACAGCACTGTTTGAAGTTAGTGAAGTAAGTGTAGTAACCCATTTACAACAAACAAATATACAAATATTGATGCAAATTGCATTCAGTGTTAAATCTTTGTTACAGTCAGGTATATCCTGTCTTTTCTCCTCTCAGGTTAATTTGGAGTTCATGCGTATAACAACTGTCCCTCTGACATCAAAATTCATTGGACAACTGGACAGATACACTGATGACCTGATTAAGGTTTTCTGTGCCAAAGGAGGATCGGCAGGACAGAAAATCCGCACATAATGGCATTGATGGCTAAAGTAAGTGTGTTTCTTTCATTCTTTTTTAAAGGTGTCAAACATCAACCTGCTACTGGAATTTTTCTCTCCCCTCATCCTTGTTCCCTCTCCTCTCCTTTCTTTTTTTTTAAGTTAAACTGATTTTCAATTTACATTAATTTGATGTAGCAAATATGGTTTTGTGATTTCATTATAGCCAAACATTCACCACCTTCTGGTTTTTGAAGTTCTTTAATGATCTTTGTATTAAAGAAGCTTAATACACACAATCCACATTTTTCTCTCATGTAAAACATTTATTATACAATCAGAAAATTTATATTCAAATTGTTCATATTTTTTAGTGACTCAGTAATTCAAGTACGCCAGATTTTCAACTTTACTTGAACTGTAAATCAGTGCAATAGCTAATGCAATTTGCTTTGCAATCTTGCTGTTATGTTTGTTTCAGAATGAAGACATAAATGTCAAGCGTGACTGTATCCTTAGGAGCCTCAGT
Source organism: Trachinotus anak (assembly GCF_046630095.1). Lineage (NCBI taxonomy): Eukaryota > Metazoa > Chordata > Actinopteri > Carangiformes > Carangidae > Trachinotus > Trachinotus anak. Next base: position 17,515,215 of record NW_027273860.1, on the reverse strand, counting down.
GTCTACCTCAATGAAAACATGGAGACAGTCATCAAAGAGTACCAAGTAAATGTATGTCAACATGCTTTCTTTACATCATAAATATGTCATGAATATATTTACATTGGTAGTTGTGGTAATTGTCTCGTAGGCATCACAATCTATGTCTGTGTAGTGTGCACTGAAATATTAACTTATGTAGCTGTCAGTGTGGAGCATGATGGAACTTATAAGCCAAATGAGAAACTTGTCAGCTGTAAATGACCCTAGTAAAGTATAAAACATTTGACAGTGCAAATGACAGTGAATCCCAAACAAACGTGTTGTGCATCTTTCAAAACATTAGCTTTGAACTCTTAAAGTAATTTTGATGGGCCAGATCCATTTTACTCATTTTGGTGAACACTCCCTGTGAAGTTTTTAAAACCACATGCCTTTTTAAAAAAATGAATATCACTATGTTACTAGCATTGGGACATAACTCAATCTCTTTGTTTATTCTCCAGGACAGCGAATGTGCAGAGGCTGAGTTGGGAATTGCACAGACAACAATGGGCATCTATGTCATTCGGGTGGATGGTGCAGATCCCGGAGATGAGATGTATGCAGATGTTGGTGTTGTACTCAAAGGTGTGGAATTTCTGCAAAACCTACAATGTGTCACCCTCCGATGTGTGATGATTTTCGGACTGATTTATGCACTCAACTTAAGCTACCCTAAGGACCTGACCTGCACATTTAAAGTGTTCCAGAAAATTCTGATGGAACTGGACACAACCAAGCTTTCACCAAAAGTCCAAGCACTGAAAACCAAGATGTTCCAGTGATGTTCCTGATACCTGATATGCAGATGTTTCCCTCTAGAAAATGTACAACAAAGCGACTGCAATTTTCAGTGCTTGTTTTAGTGAACTTTGTAAATTTTTCATTGTGTTTACAGGTCTTGGTTGTTATTGCTGCAGAATAGCTCCGTGCACTTGTAAACATGTCAGTGGGGTGGTGCAAAGCCACTCAACCACTTAGCTTTATGGCAGTGTTAGGGTAATGACTAAAATTTCAAAAAATGAATGTCTGGGAATCTTTGAAATGTTGGTGTACTGTAAGCATTACCGTTATCCTGCTTGATTTACCTGTCTACCTCAAATTTCACACAGTTCAGCAGAGTTCTTGAGGCAGTTTGTTATTGCAAGGTCTGTTTCCAAATATTTAACATTTAAAATGATAAAAGCAAATGTGCTTATGCTGATTCAGAGATTACACACAGTGATGGGCAACATCATTCAGGTAGAGGGTACCAGTCCTGAAGATAAGATGACTCCAAATGTTGGTGTTGTACATGAAGATGTTTTGAAAAACCTTGAAAGTGTGATGCTTTTTGGACTAATTTATGTGCCACCCTAGGGACCTCAAGTGCACATTTGAACTTCAGAAAATTTCAATGGAACTGGACACAACTAAGCTTTGACCAAAAGTCCAAAAACTAAAAAGTTAAGATGTGACTGTGTAATTTGCCTGATGCACTAATGTTGCCCTCTGGAGAATGCAGTGCAGCAAAGTGGTTGATCTGCTGCAAATTTCAGTACTTGAGTTAACTTTTTTTCCTAATTTTTGTACTTGTATATTCCTGCACTTTTATTTATCAAAATTTAATGTGCATACTTGTGGTTGTGCAAAGCCACCCAAACGCTGAGCCTTATATCAATGATTTGGCTTGCAATGTAAACATATGTTATGGATTCCTTGAAGTGTTAGTGTACTGTAAGTATAACTGTTATTCAGGTTGATTTACCAAATATTGCAATTACCATGTATTGCACACTTGTACAGGTGTTGAGGGAGTTCCTTATTGGTGTAGAAAGGTCTGTTTACAGTATGTGTTTTTGTATTAGCACGCAGCAAAGTGTTGCTTCCAATGAGGCACAGCTGTTCACCTGAACCTTGTGAAATTGTTTTGCATCCTTTTTTTTTCAAAATTAGATCCCAGGAAGCTAGAAGCAAGTTCTGTGTTCTCTTGAATTTCTTGCTGAATGGAGGTAGATTAGTGTGATATGTTGCTGCCTTTGAATTTTTCCAATGCCCTAATTTACCATATGCCTTGAGAAGCCTAATAGATAAAATGTTAAACAAACTGGTCTGACTGTTTATAATATTGTTACTGTAGATATTACTGTAGGTGCAGGCTGAAAAAAACAAAATGGTTAAAAACAATATTATTAATGAATAATTAACATGCATATGGTTTATTATTTCAAGTAAATAAACTTTATGCATTTTATTTAAATTGGGTTTAGTGCAATAACCTTTATCTAAGCATTTCAAATACATTGGAGTAATTCATATTGAATACATATACATACACTCATTCTTAAGTATTTGAAACAAATTGGATTTATTCATGATAAATACATAAATCTGCATTTTTTTATTCAAGACACATTGGGTTTTTATTGGTATTATTAAATAAATCTAATTTTTAATTGTTTCATTTACATATGACTGACAAATATGCAGCACATAAAGTTTATTGGCCTGTTTATGTTGAATCTAAGTAATTCAAATGGATGGAAATTTTATATGCAATTGAAATACATAAATCTTAAGAATCAGGCCTAAATATTTCTGTGAGTGTGTGTAGCCACAGATACACTCCTCTTCTGTTTCCCAGTGTCATCTTTAGCAATTTCATCACATTCACTCCACTCAGTTTGCCACTGTACATTGACTACTTTAGTCTGTACAGTGCAGAGGGGTGTGCTATGTGTGTCAAATGATGCTGTGCCAGCTGGCACTACAAGGATGCCAATCATCCTCAAGTGCAGCAGAGCAAAGCAGAGAAGTGACAGTGAGAGTGACAATGAAAGAAATTGTGTAGGGAAATATATAAAGCTTGGAAAGCACTCTGTGGATTTCAGGGGCTTATCTCTCAAGGGGCTGCTATAATGTGCAAGATGAGGGTCACATGACCAATTGGGGATATATGCATCCATTTACATTAGGCTGTTCTTACTGTAAGGCTTGTACAGTAAGAAGGTAATCAGTGGAAAGTGAAAAAAACAAGGTAAAAGTTCTTTTCACTTTTCTAAAATTAATAACACTGACCATCCTGCTTTAATATAATAGAATTTCCTCACCTTGGTATCCCTGTAAACTCCATATTAATTTCACAGTGTGAAAATGAATTAGCCCCACATAACACATCCCCCGCTCCGTAATGAACAAGGTTCCAAACTAGGAGCAGGCATCGAAAATGAAATTATTCCATCTGTGACTCCTTAATATGGCAGGGAGCTTCAGAAACTTAAGTACTCTTGCCAGTAGGCTTGGCCAGTGATTAGGATGCATCACATAGCATCTATCTACCTCCCATATTAATCCTCTGACATTCTACAGATTGCCGCAAAACCTGAAATCTGAAAATACCATTCTGGGATGACTCCTGCCACCCACACACAACTGACTGAAATAGTAAGAAGGTAGACACAGGGAAGAAGAGAGGAAATTACTGTAAAAACATACTGATACACTGGCTGATCATTTTTTATCTCCATTCATTGAAATTCTTGTATTAAATGTTGGTGTGATTTTCTTCTTAGTATTGCATTTGTCTTTTGGTGAGGATATTAACTAAACTAAATTATTCCTGCTTTATTTTCACATTTAACATATATCAGCCAGTCACATATGTGGACACACAAACTCAGATATATGCTTGTAAATTGTCTCAGATAGGGACTAATCAAATTAGATATTAACTTTTTAGGTCATAGTATGTGAAGTTGTTATATTGCTTACTTGCTCAATTATACTACATTGTATTACATTGAATATTGTACGTAATGTGTTGTCCCTTGGAGATGGCATTTGGTCCAGAGAGCGAATCAAATTAATTGGTTTTAGATTTCCTTCACAGGTTACAAGTTAATTTAAGCATTGGTTTTTGTAACTTTATTGTTATGAATATTAAACTTCCAAATTGTGTCCTTGAGTTTAGCCTCATGTGTATGTAAAGTCTTCCCTCTTTCCAGGTCTTACAAGTGCTCGGCAGCACCTGGAAGTTGACTGATGTCTTGTACGATATGTATTTTTTGCACCACCAGCACGTGTAGCTCTAGGGGTGGCAATGTCAGTCTGTTGGTTTTCCACTTTGGTCCAGACTGAAATATCTGAACTACTGCGTGGATTACCATGGGATTTTGCACATGCATTCATGTTCTTCAGAGGACTTTTTCCTCTTCTGCCACCCACAGGTTCAGTTTTTGAGTGAAATCTCTTGCCATTTAGCACAGATATTCAAGCTTTTCCCTGGGGTGAACAGAAATAATTAATAACTAATAAATAATTTTTAATGTCTCCAATACTTTTGTTGATGACAAAATACTGCAGTTTCAGCTGCACTTTATGTTTAGTGTTAATTAGCAAATGTTTATTACAATTATCTCTCTGCTGCTCCTCCTGAGTTTACCATATTCATACTTATTATTTATTTATTATTTTGACATAACTGTGTGTTGCTTTCATTTCAGTTTTCATTTGTCTGGCAAAATATAATGTATATACACAACAGTAACTGTAACTTGAACCTTATGTCAATCAATAGTCCAGCCAATACAGTCCACTTAAACTACTTCAAATATATTTTTTTCGTACTGATTGTACTTCCTATTCTATATTCTCTTTGTGTGCTTGTACTCCACTTATCTTATTCCCATGCTGCACCTTGTCCCTGTTTTGCTGCTGCAGTGATCCAATTTCCCCACAGGGATCAATAAAGTTTCATCTCTCTTATCGAGGTATCAAGAGGTTTCAGCAATCTTAGCGGCTGCCTCATAGTGAAAGACACAAGTTCTCAAAAGGGAACTGTAATATCTGTTCGATCACTTCAGGTAGGTGGGAAGGACAAATGAGATGCAAGTCTGTCTCTGTGCTATTCCATCACAATAATATGTGAAAGATCTATTATTCGCTCCTTTCAGGCCACCCGTCTTTATGAATTAGTAGCCTCTTCTCTTGCTTCGACAGATGGACTGTATTTAACTATGGGCATGATGGATGTCAGTGCTTATTTAAGGCTGATATTCACTAGTACAGAACACTGGTACTTCAGCTTCCTGCTCATCTTCCTTATTCTATATTGTATAATAGTATACTTGATTAGAGCTGAAGTAACATTTTATATTTTAATTGTCAGGCTCAGATTGTTCAATTTCCTGCCCAAACGCGCTGATGGAAGATGAAGAGATGTGCTTCTCTGTCACAGTTGCAGTATGCACACAGAGGACACAGTGATTCCTTTTGGACAGCAGCTGGACACCAGCTTCGCCTTTTTGTCTCACCAGACAAGTTGTGCGTCAGCCAAGTCTCATTAGTTTCAGTTGTAGCTGGGTGTTCAGGAGATTACATCTTAGCTATGGAGTCCATGTCCATAACTGCAATGGCCAGTCGCAGGCTACACAGTAGCTGAGATGCTGACAGGATAAACCATATCAAATCATTTGGTAACCAAAGCAACAAGTATGTGCAGCAGCACATGATTGTGGGTTTTTTCCCTGTTCAGTTAAAAGCAGGTAAACCTGCAGTGTGTTGTGCTTGTATCTTGTGTGCTTGAGCAAAATTAAGAAAGACACTAAGCTTTTTCTTCTCTCCAACACATCCAGCGAAACTATCTCGGCAAATCCTCTGCTCTCTTCGATCATCAGTCTCTATTATAACATTGAAAGAGCATAAATACAGCGACTGCATGGAGTTGTCTTATATTCAGTAATGAAGCAAATCTTCCTGCTCTCACTTGTATCACATTGTGAATGAAAATGTGAGTACAGTTACTGTGGAAAATATAATTAAAGCATGATATGGTCTTACGAGATTCTAGTGCTGTGGTGGTTCTATCAACAGGTGCAATCTGACACTAATTTCTCTTAAACCTGTTGCATGAAGTGTATGTTCACACTGACATTTCCATAATTTCAATGAGATACTGCAGTGTCACTGAGGGCTCTGACCAACACACACTCACACACAGTACAGTCTTGTGGCCCTGAATCTGCCAAAAAGCAATGTGAATGTTATCCAGTAATGTACTGTACAAATGCATGCAAGGCCAGTAGCATGGATACAGTAGTTCTCCTTATTCTATGGCCATCATGATAAAATAACAGTTCCTGTAATGTTTTATAATTTTAAAATCCTGCCCTGTAATAGATCCATGAGTTGAAGGCTTATCAGCCGCAAAAACACTGCATGGTAATTTATACTATTACCAGACTGGACTGGATTCTAGATTGTACCTCATTGATTGAAGTCGATTTGAGGGCTCAGACAGTTGTAAACAAGCCAATAGTTAAGACAGATAATCTGAGATTCTCAAACAGTGGCTAAAGCCTTTGTTTACCTCCATGAACCTGACATTCATTTGGGTTTATATTAGAGACTGTTTCCCAGTTAGCACAAACTCAAATCTTCCTCCAAGTTTTCCTGATGTCTTGGTGAATTCTGAATAATGTCAATTTCCACAGCATTATAATTCCATCAGCACAGGGTCATGTGAGGCATTCCACTTCACTGTGCTGGCCACACCCTGACTGTTATTCAAATACCAACTTTTATATAAGAATATATGGTATTGTGCACGCATAGCTATGTTTCAGTAAGGTTAGTTGGACAAGGTGCTGCATCTGTAAATTGTAATGGATGTTAACATCAGGGGGAGTTTGGATAATTTTACTGTTTGTTTAAAACCTGGCAGATCATCCAATGGCTCACATCTCTTGCCCTGTCAGACCTCCTTCCAGTGATGTTGCACATTCCCAGATCTCAGCAATTAACTTTGTGAGTGGAATCTAATTATTACTGATGGGCATGATGGGAAAACAGGCTATTTTCAGAACTCCCCTTTAAGGCAGCTCTCATCCAAATCCTCCCAAAAAAATTCAGTAAAGTTCTGTCACATTCTGTCGTCATTCTTCTATTGGTAAATTTTGTCTTCTATCTGCTCTAATCTTCTATATCAGCTCCAGCTTCCCTCACAAATTGTGACATCACCATATCTGGCCATTCATCTGTCTGCCCAACATGTAGATGCAGCTGTTTAAATATCACAGCAATCCTGTCATCATGTTTGTCAGACCTACGATCATCACTGCCATCATTTTCAGGATGTTTAATTCAACTGAGAGGTTTTGCATCAGAGAGGTTGTAAACTTAAGATTAGCCAGAATTTTTATTAAAGGGATTTCAAAAATTAAATTTACTAACCTTAGCAAAAAACTAAATTGAAAAAATCACGCTTAAGTTTTACTGCCAATGAACAAATGCAACATTCTATGAGTTAAAAAAGTATTTTGTCATCTAGCTTCTTAAATCTAAAAAAAAAAAAAAAAAAAAAAAAACTGTCTCACCCATAAAAGCTCTATACAGTCTGGTACAGTAATAGCACCGTTTTCATTCCATTTTGAGCACTTACATGAATACAAGTTTTTATAAGGGTCACATGCACCTTGACCCCATGAACCCCAGACTCCCCATCTCTCTCCCTCTACTGCCTCAGCAGGTTATTACATTTGATCACAGATGAATTATCATTTGTAAAAGCAACAGTGCAATTGGTATAGGACGAAAACACATCACAGCTTTTCTACAAGGTGCTTGCGTCCTGTCTAGTTACCAAGAAATACAATGGCTATTAGCAAGTCAGTCAATCATCAATTGTGATTTGCGCAAATATCAAAGGAGACTTTTGGGGGTTATTTTTAGTTGTGGAGGTAACATGGATTTTCACCCTGGAGGCAGGGATGCAGAAATAGAGCGCAGATGAATAGACGAGAGTGGACAACCGGGGGGGAACAGTGATAAATGAGCTGACAAATGTTGTTTGTGTAAGATCATGATAGCCATGAGAGAGCTATAATCCACACTGGCGAGCCGAGCCAGAGGGCCACATGCACTGGGAAGAAAGCAGACAGAAAACAGAGGTAGGTGTGTGTGTGTGTGTGTGTGTGTGTGTGTGTGTGTGTGTGTGTGTGCAAGAAAGATGGGACGAAAGAGAAAGCTGGGCACAGAGAGAGGGACAGCTAATCCATATCATCAGGAATCTGGCTAAAAGACAACAGGCATTCCTTGCACCATGTTGAAACATGCGTCATCACATATCCAAACAAAGCCCGTCTTGATGAGAAGCGTTTATCACGGTGCATCATCAGTGCTCCTCAACTCATTTGGCAAAGGATCTTAGCAGGGGGCCACTGGCATTTTCATTTATGCTAAGAACGTGCTTCATATTTTTGCTATCTCCAGCTGTGGAGTCGAAGGAGTGAATGTTCTCACACTGCTGTGATGATAAGCATATCAAGGTGTTGTATCTGAGGAATCAAGCTTAACAAATGTCCTCAGCCCACCCTGTTCTAATTATGGAAATATGTTTCCTGCTCCCCTGAACATCAATTTTCCAGTCATAGCTTAGACATTCTAACTAAGCACTACACAAGCCTGCCAAGCTTTGAATTCTTCACATGTTGAAGATGTGCACATGTGGCTAAATAAATATTTGGTCTAACAAGAGTCTGGAGGGTGGTTTTAGCATTTCCAAAACCAAAAACACATACAAGCAAAATTATAAGGATTGTATTAAACAGTGTGTTTGTCTGCTCTAATGTAAGATTCTAATGTTAGTGTGGCCAGCTAACTATCCTAGTAGCTACAGTGGCAACTTACTTCCAAAACCCAAGAGTAGGCATTTCATTAACTAGCTAAACTATAAAGGACTGGAGCATGCAGACTGTAGTAGCCGAAAGGAGAAGACAAGGTTTAGAGTTACATCAGTGTCTTTGTCATGGTCTTTATAGGATTTGGGCAAGTTTACAGTAACATCAGCCAGTGTTATCCATGATGGTGTTACATTTCCCAAACTCACTTGTTAGTTCTCGCCAAAACATTTTCTGAATGTTTTCTGAAAAACACTGTTTGAATATATGAACAATAAAGCATAAGTGCAATCACTGTTACCTTCCCACCCGATTAATTCAATAGACAGCATCCAACAAGGTCATGTTAGAGCATGGGAAAGATGTGACTAGGATGTCATTACATTCACCTAGTTGAATCAAAGACGGGTTTCTTGGTGACACATCACTCTGTATTATGAAGGCTTGATAATACAGGTAAAAAAACCACAAAGTAAGGAGCCTCCAGGACCTGGTTGAGGTGAGCACACATGGCCCAGAAAGCAAAGAGAACAAAGTCCAAGCCAGAACGCTACAACCTCAGACAGAGATAGACCACAACAACACCCCAGGAGAGCAAGGAGGAGAGGGTGCAGTTTTACAAAACTGCACAGAAAAAAAAAAATGGATTCAGCTCGACAGAGATCTCAATACTGTGCTGGAAAACATGCTGGCAGAAGGAGCAGGAGAGAAACTAGAGGCTTTATCGACCGTCATTTACAACATGGGCTGTAAAAGATTTGTGCTATATGAGAAGAGCTCAGTCCCTGCAGTCAAACAGCCATGTAGGGGAGAGCAAAGAACAAAGGCCATTAGGAAAGACCTCACGACCTCAACCTCAAGGGCCTGGTTTCATGAGCAAGAATGATATTCAAGCCAAGCAAGTCCAGAAGCATGGTCCTAAAAAGAGGCAACGCAGAGCACAATGCTCGGTCAAATACCATCACTCTAAGGAGAACCTGTGAAAAACCTTGGAAAATGGTTGATGATTACCTCAAGGACACGGCAAGTATCAGGACGACACTTAGTTCCAAGCTGATGATTGGATACAGACGTATGACATGAGTGGCTCACCAGGCACAAAACCTGGATAGACAAGTGCAGTCCAAATTATATATGCTTCAACAAGAGCGGTGAGAAGGCCACCAGTACCCACAGCAGCAGCTTGTTGAACATGACTACTGTGCCATAAGAGCGGACATTGTGCAGCAACTCATCTTCACACAGAATACTGTCAGCAACCTACAGAGATCAGAGCTACTAATCTGGTCCAGATCCATGGAAACCATCATATTGTTGGAGATGATCTAAACTAAAGAGTACATGGGGGAGGAATTTGAGAGAAAGTTGCATTAGTACCAACCACTGGTGGACAATTACTTTCAGAAAGATCACAGGCCAGAAACACAGGAAGATCTGCAGCAAGGTGGCAGAGGAGGTGAAGAGGGGATTACAATTGCTGTGGATGAAGACGGCGGAGCAGTGGAGAAGCAAAGTAAAATTTAAATGAAAAATTAGGAAAAAAACACTTCTGGACTTATAGGTACCCTTCCCACATCACAACCAGTATGTAGCCATCATGTGCACATTTAACATTCATTGTCTTCATCAGGGCTCTTTTTTAAGGTCGGCTGGAGAAATAGTTTTAATCAAACTCATAAATTTCAAACAGATCAGATTTAAATCATCAGATTTAACTGTTGATTCTATAGGTTACATGCATTTTTTATTTCATCGTTACCATGAAAGTGCAGTTATGGCTCTTTGACCCATTTATTTAGATAGAGGCCTGGTCTTGTTAAGCGAAATAACTCCCTGTTGCTGTTGCCAAGATGGCTGCCAAACGGCAAGACTTGCCTAGGATTTTGTTAGCAACAGTCCTTTCAGCCAGGAACATCAACAGTCTTAGGCTGCTCTAACAGACAGCCTTGACAGTCCAAATTTACTACATCACAGTGGTTCAAGCCCTGCTTCACACATTTGCATTTCTACCCAGTATGAAAAGTGTAAGACAATCAATAAATATGAGGACTGCTCTTTCATGCTTCCATCCCCTTGGCGACAGGTGTCGAGATCTTCTCTATTACTCAGCCTCAAAATGTGGCATTTAGTAAAGCAAGCATGCTCCGTATGTCTTTTCCGAGCTCTTTTAACAGTTTCTTTGATGTCTGGATATTTATAAGCTCAGCAAGAGGTTGTGTTTGGGCAATAACCAAAGAGAAAGGCGCATCATCTGGATCTTGATAAGGTTTCCTACCAATTACATTTGGAGTAAATCTTCATGGAAATTATTCATTTTGCCTGTTTGCTGGAAGACACTGAGATGTGTAAAATGGGGAAAAGGAGAGACAGCCTGCCTTATTGCAGAAATGGCTCAAGGCATTCACACACACACACACTAATACTAAGGAATGGTATTGTGTATTTCTTCCCAGCACTCCTCTTGAGCCTTATCTACTTTGTCAGCCGAAACGGCTTTAGCAGTTCAACCTATCAGCTGCCTCTTTTAAACTCTAAATTGCAAGTTCTTGATAATCCCAAATCCTTTGATCAAAGTTTTGGTTTCATAATACTGATAGATACTCTACTCTTGTGGACGGACTAAGTGGTAGCTGTGGGCTTCGCAAGAGGGTTGTCAGAAACAGAGCACAGAGAGATGCTCAGCAGCAAATGCACACTGATTTGAAGAGGAGGGAGGTACTTATTTTGTTAAACTCGCAGTTGTGGTTAGTGGCTGAACTGCCATCATTGGATCAGCCATGAAAGAACAATAACACATGTCTGATTCGATTCACAGCAAGACAGCTTGACTTTTAGTTGCTCGTACGAGACAACCTCACAAACGCTACATTTAAATAATAAAGATAAATATCCTACAGCCAGTTAGTTTAGCTTAGCAAGCAGACAGAAAATGGGAGAAACAGCATCCATGCAGGCAACATTTCTTTGTAGCAAAGATATCGTGTCAATTGATTTCATACTTTTCTATTTTTAAGAAAAGTTAGACCCACGGCAGCAAGTATCCCACGTCTTTACATTATTTTCAGGTCACAGGAATAGACACTACATGAATACATAGTAAAATTAACAGAAAGATAAAGAAAGATCCAGTCAAATGCTATGTGAAGTCCAAAGAAAACCTGTCTCATTCACAGTAAGCTCTTACTCTTTTTAGTGAAATCTAAAAAGGCACTTTGTTTCATGTATATCCAAAAACATCCCCTGAAGAAATCCCACCCTCTAAACTACTAAGCAGACTCAGGAGATGCTCGTTGTACCATTGCATTTACTCATTTTATTTTATGTTTGTACTGATTCATAGGTGTAAAATATAACATAACAGCATTTCCTCAAAATCACGGTTAATGTGGCAGGAACTCTCCATGTCCTATATTTGCCTTTTATTTTATCACATTGGCTTTATTTTGACAGGATGCAAAATGATTCTGTCCCCAGGGTGATACACGTGGCAACATAATGAGGGGCTGAAGTGTTTAGCAGCAGCGACTGAGCATAAGCAGGTAGAAATTAATTCATCAGCTGACAGGACGGAGCATAGTACAATTAGTTTTTATGCTCGTACTGCTCCCCTCGAAGGCAGGATACTGAGGGTTTATAGCCAAGCCCAAACACTCCATGTGTAATTTATACCCCAATGTTGACCCCTATCAGCACTGTGAGACCCACTTACCTCCTGGCATCCAGCACAAGCTAATTCAAACAGAGATACTCTATATTTTTATCCTAGCAAATAAATCGCTCTAAAGCCATTAAGAAAAAACAGGAGCAACTGGACTGATAAATATGGATGATTAATTTGATTGGATTAAGTGCTGAAGTTTCCTTTTTGTGATTGTCATAGAGTTATGGACGTGTAATAGGCCATTGTAAATATGGAAATCATTTGCTGGCAGTTTTATTATTATGTAGTGTAGATAATTATTACCAAGTTGTTAATGTTACATCAGCAGAAAAAGGAAAACACAATCATTAAAGCTAAAATATGTAAACTTGGAAGCTTGCTGTAATTCAGACCTCACGTTTTCCTACAGCCTGAAATCTTGCTGAGAGAGGAGGAGTAGACCAGAACTGCTTTCATGTAGTGACTGACAGCCATGAGCCCGCACCATTTGGCCTTCTCTGATTGGTAAGACAGGTTTGAAGGAAATAGCTACACTTTAACCAGTCTATTTATTGAATCTGGGTCAAAGAAGCCTTTTGACAGCACCTCTCCACATTAGCATATTTCAACAAAACAATATTTTAAGAAAGTTACATACTGTAGCTTTGTTCGTACCACTTATTTATAACAACTGCTACACATTTTTGGGGATCTGAACTATCGAACCAGCCCGCTCTAATCATTGCTATTTCTTAATTTTAAATGTGGACCTGTAAACTTGATTTCCTACCATATCTGGACTTATATCTGGATATCTTTGTTTGAGCTATTTTTAAGTTTTGCTATTGCTACACAGCCAACGTTAGCATTCACATCTGTTTACTTCCCAGTCGTGAAGAAACGTGAGTTCAGCATCAAACTTTATTCCTTTACTCGCCAAGAGCTGTTTCCAGCAGTGGAAAGCAACGGCAATGTCAACTTTTGTCTCTATCACGTCTTTTCTTCTTATGAAGTTAGCACGCTAACCAGCTAGCCCCAGCCCATCTTGTTATTTGATAGCAACTCACTGTTCATACAGACATAGCGTTGCTCAATGAGCATATTATACGCTGACGAGAATGGCCGAATGGCCTCTTGTCACATGATAATCACTACCACCCTCTCCCAGCAATTAACCACGTTCGGCAGCAGAGAAAACTAGTCTCTTTAACTCTCTTTGGTTTATTTCTAATTTATATACAGGTATGTATGGAAGATTTATGCTGGAGAAAAGCCATTAAGTGGTATATACACAGTAATGAATATTGTTATATGCATTTCTTGTATGTGTTCATTTGTCACAATTAATTGATAATTGTATGGTAATTCTAAGTGTGTGTATGTACAGCCTCCTGCAGCACAATGCAGCCCTTAAAACTGCATGTCAGCGATGATAAGCTTCACCCATGGTTCTGCCCCAAAGCTGTGACAGGACAGTTGATAGATTTTCGTTTTGTCATGGATGAATCATGGAGTGGAGTGAAGACATGTAACAGTGAGTGGCAGCATGACAGAAAGGCTTTGTGGAGAAGGCAGAAGTTACACACAAATTGAAAATGTGCAGAAGCGCCATTTGTCTGCAAACAGAGGCAACACAGCCGTGTCATGAAAAACTTAATTTAGCTCGAGGACAAAGGTTTAGTCTTCCTCTCCATTGTTTCTGCTTTCTCTAACCTTTTTTTTTATGCATTTTTCTTACATACCTTGCTTGTCATATTAAAAATCCCAAGGAGTTCTGCTGCCTTTGGCTAATTTCATCAGTCATGTGACCCCGAAAGCCAATCTGTCCCCAGAGTATCTACCCAGCATACAATGCAATACCCACAATTCCCGATCACATTTCATTCTGTTGACAAAAAGGTTCAGAGCCCTTGAGGCTTGTGACCGGATCTGTGAGAACACCAGTGACATGAAGGAAAGGACATTTCAGCAAAAGAGGGCAAGAGTGAATACAATACTGATCACGATGACAAGGAAATCCCTCGTGATGTGTGGGTAAATGCTGGAAGGGAAACGTATTTCAGTACAACATGCTTCCTGTGAAACCTTTGATACGACATGATCCCACACTGATCAGACTATAGGGTCTACTAGACCAGCAGTGATCAACACCCTAGCTCGTACCTGGATCTCGTTAGTGTTCTGTTTGTTACTACAGTAGATGGTTGGATGTGCCGTTGCTGATGTTTGTGTTATAAATAAGTGTTTTGTTTAAACAACTAATTACCGTATTTTCCGGACTATAAGGCGCACTTAAAAGCCTTTAATTTTCTCAAAAAACGACAGTGCGCCTTATAATCCAGAGCGCCTTATATATGGATTAATTCTGGTTGTGCTTACTGACCTCGAAGCGATTTTGTGTGGTACACGGCGCTCACAGCGCTCTGTCAAAATGTTTTAGTACGACTTTGGTAAACTACAAAGCCGCACCGCTTGCAGCATTACGGCTATCGTAGTCAGGAACGTCGCGGAGTAATACATACTGTGCTTCACTATAATATTACAGTGTGAGTGTATAAGGACCTATAAGGAGTTATTGTGAATACGCTAACATTTGATTTAGCGGTATCAGACTGTGTTTTTTTTGTGTTACAACTGAACAAGGTTGGGAGTTATTGTGAAAACGCTCATTAACGTTTGAACAATGTCGAGAGTTATTGTGAACGCGTTTAATAAAGTTTGACTGACTTATCTGACTGTTTTGTTTCGCTTAATGCGCCTTATAATCCAGTGCGCCCTATAGTGTGGAAAATACAGTACTGACCACATGACAAACTGATATATTACCACCCATGAGAGCCAGATGGCAAACACATCAAACAAAATACACACATAAGCTGAGTTGATAAAATAAACTGCAA